>NC_045438.1:99747729-99856991 GCF_002776525.5 Piliocolobus tephrosceles | reverse complement strand
TTTTTTATTATACTTTAAGTTCTAGGGTACATGTGCACAACGTGCAGATTTGTTACATATGTATACATGTGCTATGTTGGTGTATGGCACATGTATGCATATGTAACAAACCTGCACGTTGTGCACATGTACCCTAGAACTTAAAGTATAATTATCTGTTCCAGTACTGAAATGCAAAACCATAGAAATCAGATGCACTATTCCCAAATAAGCATTTTTATACAATAAGTGTTATAATTTTGACGATTAACTTTAAATATACTTTTTTTTTTAATTGAAATTGTTCTCAATTTTTTTTTATACTTTAAGTTCTAGGGTACCTGTGCATAACGTGCAGGTTTGTTACATATGTATATTTGTGCATATTGGTGGCTGCACCCATCAACTCGTGCGCACCCATCAACTAGTCATTTGCATCAGGTATAACTCCCAATGCAATCCCTCCCCCCGCCCTCCCCATAATAGGCCCCAGTGTGTGATGTTCCCCTTCCCGAGTCTATATATGGGTGAAATACCTTCCTTAACAAGCTATGAATGACAATCAATATAACATTCTCTAGAGTATATTTAACTTGAGAAAACAAGGCAACATGGTAACTAGCTGACGACATAATGTGATGCAGTAACCTAATCTACTCTGGGGTCCACATATTTTTGATGGTCTCCTCAGCCTACTGCAAATAGCTCACCCACCCTAGTCAATCAACCCCGAAAATTTTGTTTAAATTCCATAACCCAAGCTTTTGTCCATTGCCCCTAAATATCTGGGCTGAATAGGGAGACAAAAACCAGTTGGGGTGGCGAAGGTGGCCACTTTGGCCATGTGCACGTGGAGAATAAAGGTCAATCAGTAAAGAGAAGATAATAAAGGTGACCCACAAAGGGAAGTAAGTGTAAATGAGTAACCATGCGGCCCAGAAGCAGTATTTACTGATAAAGTGGGATCTTCCTCTAGAAGGCTTTTCTGTTCTTGGTTCTAGTTCACCAAGTTCTCCTTGTGTTCCTTATATCCTGATGACTAATTACCTCTTCATTTTTTGTTTAATAAATTCATTTGAATATGTTTCTGTTATTCGAAAATAGCCATAGGACAACTGTTTATCATTCATTCCTTCCAAATTTCTTGCTCATACAAATCAGGTGGTAAAGGAAAATCTTCATTAGGCCTATAGAATTCAGATGTCTACAACTTCTTTATTAGGGCCTCTAAGTCTACTTTTTGAGCAATTAATGTAGAGAGGGTCTGCTCCCATCTTTTGCTCACGCAGATTTATCTCTTGCAAGAATAGATATGAGGCATGGAATAGTTGGCAATTTCGCTTTTAAAAATATATTTTCTGCTTTCTTATGTTTTCACCTCACGTAGCACTCGTAGTCTCAGTTTGTACTTGCACCCCAACTTTGTACAAGATATACTGGACTCTAAAATGTGTGAAGTTACCTAACCTGCACTAAATTCTTCATCCTGTGGTTCTTCCCTGATTGTAGATTCACAATAAAAAGTCCTCCAAGTTTTTGTTTGAATGACAACCAAACTCAAATTGCTGATTTTGACCCTGCAGTTGTAACACTAAACATGTTTCTTTCTTAGGCCCACATTTATAAGGAAATAAAATTGTTTGAAGATCAATAACTTTAATTAGCCATTGTCAAGAATCAATTCTTTTATACTAAAATGCTGAGAATATTTTTCTTTAACCTACTTGCCTCACCAGATGAATATTTTTCTTCTAAGTGGATTTATCAGAATACATGTATACTCATTCTAAAGATGTATCCAGTGATCATAAAGAACATCGGTCTCATGACTTTATAATATAGACAAACTCCCTGATATGGTCTGACTCCGTGTCCCCACCCAAATCTCACCTTGAATTGTAATAATCCCCACGAGCCATGGGAGGGACCCAGTGGGAGGTAATTAAATCATGTGGATTCAATTGAAAACAATTAGGGCAATTATCCTTACTCAGTCCCTTCTGACACTCCCTCTCTATTATACCTGCAGACCTGCAGCCACATGGTGATAGTTATGTGAATATCAAATTCGATTATTCTAACAAAGGCTTTAATTAGAGACTGTCATTTGCTCTCAATCTCATTCTAAGTGATACTGATTCTCTATTTCTAACTTTCTCCTCCAACAAAGGTGGTCTTCTCAGATCTCTAGTCTTTTTACGTTATTGTTCTGTGTAATGGCCTGTTTTAAGAATTTCACATTTTTCTTCAAAAAATTAGCCGGGCGCAGTGGTGGGTGCCTGTAGTCCCAGCTACTCGGGAAGCTGAGGCAGGAGAATGGCGTGGACCTGGGAGGCAGAGCTTGCAGTGAGCTGAGATCATGCCACTGCACTCCAGCCTGGGAGACAGTGAGACTCTGTCTCAGAAAAAAAAAAAAAAGAATTTCACATTTTGATAGCAAATGTCTCATTGACAACTTAAATGTGGTGGTAATGTGCTTAATAATTAATTGCTTTCTATTTTATATACATATATATTTAAAAACCCAACACACTATTTTTTAGATACTTTCTCACTCTGTCACCCACGCTGAAGTACAGTGGCATGATGATAGCTTACTGCAGCCTCTAATGTCTGGGCTCAAGCAACCTTCTTGTCTCAGCCTCCCAAGAAGCAGGGACCACAGGTGCTTTGCCACCATGCCTGGGTATTTTATTTTTATTTTTTTGTAGAGATTGTTCCTCACTTTGTTGCCCAGGCTGGTATCAAACTCCTGGTTTCAAGCAATCGTCCCACCTCAGCCTCCCATAGTGCTGGGATTACAGGCATGAGCCAACATGCCCAGCACTGACCATTTTGATTGGGTACATTTAGAGGATTTTAGGGGTATGTCAAGGGAGATTTGAGTTTGGAGTTCACTCTCCCAGAATTGTGCTAAATAAAAAAGCCCTTTTCACAATCCTGTTACTCTTCTGACCTCTTCTATTAACTTCTGGTCTTTTCTTGTTGTTTCAACTTCTGTGGGTCTTAGTTTCTTCATCTGGGGAATCAAGGATATTTGACTATCTAGTTCATAAAGTCACATCTAACTCCAAAATTCTCATTACCTTATTAGCAAATCAGTGTTTTCTCCTTGTTACATATATCTTTAGAAATCCCTCACAGAGAAATAATCAAGAATAGGTGCTAATATTTTCATTCATCATTAATTAATTTCTCAAAGCACCAGTTTTCACATAGATAAAAAGATTTTTTTTAGACCAAGTTAGGACCTGTGATGCCACTATACATACGATAGATTCTTGTTGCCATTTCAATTTAGAAATTATTTTTTGCTACAAATAAATTTGTATGTGTTCTGTTGTCAGAAACCAAAAACTCTAGAACCCCACTGTCACTCCCAGCTATACAAAAGCTTAAAGCCAAATCCATTGTCCAAATGTTGTAATATGCCTACTGCTATGGCTGAGGAAAGCATCTCTTTCCTTTCAGTTGGATTTTGTTCTCTATTATCCTCAAATGCCTTAAATGAAGAGTTTTAATTTGTAGGTATGAGCAAAATGCAAGACTTCAATTAACAGTACAATCTTGAATTCCATGCTGATACATTTCCAGGTTCTTGGTTACATATTAATTGAATAACTTGCAGTTGTTCACCTCCCAGTACGTTAACAGAAGCCATGAGTTAAGATTTATTCTCTCCATATGCATCCCTTTCCAAAGACTAAGGAGCTGTTCTGAGGTATTGGAGTATGAGAAGATGGTCTCATAGAACCCATCCATAGGGAGCCAAAGTGGAAAAACCATCCAGAAATGGTAGCAGTTTATGTAAAAACCACTTGCTCATGTGTGCTCAAATGGAACTGCTTTGCATAAGCAGATCCTTTAAGTTCCCCAGGCCTGCAGAGTCTCCATTATTCTTGTATCCCAGGGGACATCCTCAATGCTGAGAAATATGTTCTTATACTGAGAGCTGTAGCTATTCAGTTCCTTTCTTTCTCAATGTCCTTCTTTCTTTCTTGACCCAATGATTATGATATTTTCTCATCAAGTCAAAGCAGCTACGTACAAGGTTAATAGTGTCCAACATATGTAAGCAGAATTGTAACCACTTCTCTTTTGCACTATCACTCTCTTATATCCAGTATGAACTCAGCTGCTAAGGAGAACAAAACAAAATGTGATGGTAATTTTTGAGAGGCAACTGAAAAAAACAGAGATTAGTTGATTTAATAAATTCAAGAATGTATTCAATTACTGAAATTATTTCTTTCTGGTTGTGTAAGTCTTCATTAAGTGCTAAAAAAGTAGAAATAGGATTTAATTTCATCTAAAGGAATTTAGTTTAACTTAGACTTCCAGTTAAGTTATAAAAGCCTCCAATGAAGATGTCAAGATATTAATCTGAATATTTCTTAAAAAGGAAATGAAATCTAAAAAGTTTTTAAACATGTATGTGCATTGCCTCTAGGCCCCACACGTTAGCCTCAACTTTGGAACTACAAATACTCTTTACTCAATCAGATTTTGAAAATACTTATATTCATTTATTTGTCTAGTTTCATTTGCTGTATTCCAGTTTTAGGAGAAAGAGGCACATTATAAAAAAAGATCATCTTGACACATTTCAGAGGAAATTCTGAACCTGCTACATATTCAGCTTACTGCACTATCACATCGAAAGATTTATTGAATGCTATTTAAAACAATGGTGTGGTTCCAGCTCAAGATGGCTGACTAGAAGCAGTGTGCATTTCTCTCACATAGAGGAAATAAAGCACCAAGTAAGTACTAACATTAACTGGATTGTTTGAGATCATGCTGGGATTCACCAGGGAAGCAATGGGACCCATGGAGAGCAGAGAGGAGAGAAACTGGGTAGCTACTTGAGTCATTGATGTACAGTGCACAATCTGTACAACTCTCAGCTTCCCAATAGAACACTTCCCATAATCTAGTTCAGAAGAGCCTTTTTAGTTTCCATTTGTAGCTTTGATCAGCCCAGTCCTACTCAGTCTCAAGTGTTTAGAAAATTTTGTTTAACTAAAGAAACTCCTGATGTCCATCAAAGTCACACAACAGATAATATTCACTATGAATTATAACTACTTTCTTTTACATTATCACTCTCCTATATCCAGATGAACTCAGTAGCTATGGAGGACAAAACAAAATGTGACGGCAATTTTTAAGAGGAAACTAAGGAAATAGGTCAATTATACTTTCATTCTATGAATCCAGTATCACCTTAATACCAAAATCAGGCAAGAACAAAACAAAAAAAGAAAACTGCAGGACAATATCCCTGGTTAATACAGATGAAAAAATTCTCAAAAAAAAAAAAAAATACTAGCAAACTGACTCCAACGATGCATCAAAAAGGTAATTCACCATAAGCAAGTGGGCTTTAATCCAGGGATGCAAGGATTGTCCAACATATGCAATTGATAAATTTGATTCACCACATAAACAGAGTTAAGAACAAAAACTATATGATCATCTCAATTGATGTAGAAAAGTGACTCTGAAATTCAACATCCCTTTATAAAAAAATCCTCAACAAACTAGGTATCAAAGGAACATACCTGAATATAAGAAAAGTCATCTATGACAAACACACATCCAACATTATACTGAACGGGAAAAAGTTGAACTCATTTCTGCTAAGAACTGGAACAAGAAAAGGATGTCCACTCTCACCATTCTAATTCAGCGTAGTACTGGAAGTCCTATATCCAGAGCAGCCAGACAAGAGAAAGAAATAAAAGGCATCCAAATTGGAAAAGAATAAGTCAGACTATCTCTGTTCACTGACAACATGACCATATACCTAGAAAACCCTAAAGACTCTTCTAGAAGACTCCCAGAATTGATAAGTAACTTCAGTAGTCTCGGGATACAAAAACAATGTACAAAAATCAGTAGTATTTCTATGTGAATCATGTTCAAGCTGAGAACAAAATTAATAACTCAATCACATTTACAATAGCTACAGTAAGATACCTAGGAATACATTTAACCAAGGAGGAGAAAGATCTCTACAAGGAGAACTATACTCTGTTGGTGGGGATGTAAATTATTTCAGCCATGGTAGAAAGCAGTTTGGATATTTCTCAAACAACTTAAAACACAGCTACCATTTGACCCAGCAATTGCATTACTGGGTATCTCCCCAGAGGAAAATAAATAGTTTTATCAAAAAGACACCTGCACTCACATGCTTATTGGAGCACTGTTCACAATAGCAAAGTCATGGAACCAACCTAAGTGTCCACCAACAGTTAACTGAATAAAGAAAACGTGAGAGAGAGATACACACACACACACACACACACACAAAAGCATGTATATGTGTGTGTATATATGTGTGTATGTGTGTGCATATATAGATGTGTATGCTATGGAATATTATTCAACCAATAAAAGAATGATATTATGTTCTTTGCAGCAATATGGAAGGAGCTGGAGGACATTATCCTAAGTGAGTTAACTCTGAAGCAGAAAATCAAATATTATATATTTTTACTTACAAGTGGGAGCTAAACAACATGTACAGTTGGACATAAAAATGGAGAGAATATTTGATCAACATGGGGATTGGGGGAAGATGGAGATAATAGACTATGGGGGCTCCAAAAGGGACGAGGTCTAGTGAGATAAGGATGAGAGCTGAAAAACTATCTGCTGGGTACAATGTTCAATATTCAGGTGATGGGTACTCTAGAACCCCAACCCCCTCTCTTTTGCATGTAATATCCATGTAACAAACAAGCACATGTATTCCCAAATTCTAAAGTTAAAACAGTAAAATGAAAAATCATGTTACATCATATGAGGATCTCACATCCCTACAAAACATTTATCTCAGTTTCCTGTTCTTTTTCAGTCAGGAATAAGGAAAAAATACATTATTTAGAAATAATCTCAACAGTAAGAGTTAGGACAAAAAAGTTTTTAGTTTACTCCTGTGTTATATGCTACTTCTAAGCTACTTTCCTTAGCAAATAAAAAGCTCATGAGTTTATGTGAGTATATAAATGAGACCCACAACCTCTGATTTGAAACTAGTTTATGGAAAGTCTAAATTGAAAATGGGAACGTGAATTATTTCATTATATCTTCACGTTTATTTGAGGCTCTTAATAGAAATGTTCCCCATAAGCAGATTTTGTACTGCCCCAAACCTGAATAGTGCCCAATCTTCCATACTCCAAAGGACTTCCTCAGCGTTGGGAAATTCATTTGCTTTCTCAGGAATTTCCTCCATCCACCCAGCAAACCAACAAACTGACTGCACAAAGACCAGCATTCAGCAGTCCATCTTACCTGAATTTGCATCCTCACTCTGAGTTTGCCCCTCCATACTGCTTTGTCCTCGTAGTACTTATCATTGCCTGACATGATTTTAGTTATTTGTTGATTACCTCTTTTCCAAACAAGAATGCAAACTTCAGGGGTGACTGGGTTTTTGACTGTTTTATCCATAGCTCTAACCACAGCACTTAGAACAGTACAGAATACATAGAATTCACTCAATAAATACTTTTTGATTATATATATTGATAAATAAACGTTGGAAAATTCCACTAGTGAGATGTTCTTCATTCTACTTCATTATACCTCTAGGAGGAATAAGAATGCTAACTGAAGTGATTCATTTTTTATGGCACTATGAGTTATTAAGTGAATGCCAATGAACACTTAGAAGTACTTTTTATTATTTAAAATATCCTGCTTTCTTAAGTATTTGATAATGCATCTCTTTTAGTTGTTGTTTTTTTTTTCTAATCATTTGTCTAGGCACTAACTGAAAAATATAAATTCTTAATATCAAAATTTAAGTTCATCTGAATAAAATATTTTATTTCACTTATCTGACCAAACCAAAGACATCAGCAAAGCTATACTATGAGTGTTAAATGAATTTTTTTTCCCCATAGGACACTAAATAGCATTTTTATAAATTGCAAAGTTCTATTAAAAATTGGCAAAGTAAGGCCAGGCACAGTGGCTCACCCCTGTAATCCCAGCACTTTGGGAGGCTGAGGTGGGCAGATCACAAGGACAGGAGTTCGAGACTAGCCCAGCCAACAAGGTGAAACCTCATCTCTACTAAAAATACAAAAATTAGCTTGGCATGATGGTGGGCACCGGTAAGCCCAGCTACTTGGGAGGCTAATGCAGGAAAATCACTTGAACCAGGGAGGTGGAGGTTTCAGTGAGCCGAGATCATGCCAGTGCCCTCCAAGATGGGTAACAGAGCGAGATTCTATCTCAAAAAAAAAAAAAGGCAAAATAGAATCACTGGTTCTTATTTTTTTAACTTTGAACTTTTAAAGTTTAATTTTATTTTTAATTTACACCTAATAATTGTACATATAGAGTACAGTATGATGTTTCAATACATGTATACTTAGTAAACGACCAGATCAGGATAATTTACTTCTCCATCACTTCAAACATTTATCATTTCTTTGTTTTGGGAACATTAAAAAGTCTCTTTTCTAGTTATTTTGAAATATGCAATTACAATGCTTTTGACTATAATCACCTTACTGTGCAATCGAAAACCAGAACTTATTCCTTCTATCTGTAATTTTGTCTCTGTTGGCCATTTTTCTCCCCAGCCTTTGGTAATCAATATTCTATCCATGCTTCTATAAGATAAGCTTTTCTAAATTTTGCAAATGAGTGAGATCATGCTGTGTTTGTCTTCCTGTGCCTGGCTTATTTCACTTAACATAATGTCCTCTAGGTTCATTCATGCTGCCACAAAAGACAAGATTTAATTCTTTTTTATGGCTAAGTATTATTTTATCCATTCATCTGTTGATTTAGGCTGATTCCATATCTTGGCTATTAATGAAGAGTGCTGCAATAAATATGGGAGTCAATTTATCTCTTTGACATACTGATTTCATTTCCTTTGAATATATACTCAGTGGTAGGATTGCTGGATCATACAGTAATTATATTTTTAATATTTTGAGGAACTCCTATAGTGTTTTTTATAATGGCTGTACTAATTTACATTCCCATCAACAATGTATGTGTTCCCATTTTTCCACATCCATGCTAGCATTTATTTTTTGTTTTTGTAGTAATAGCCACTCTGATAGGTGTGAGATGATAGCTCAATGTGGTTTTGAACTGCATTTCCCTGATTAGTGATGTTGAACATTTTTTCATATATCTATTGTCTATTTAAGTATTTTGCCCATTTTCAATGGGCTTATTTGTTTTTTTGCTAGTAAGTTGTTTGAGTTCCTTTTACATTCTGGATGTTAATCATTTGTCAGATGCATAGTTTGCAAATATTTTCTCCCATTCTGTATATTGTTTCTTCACTGTGTTGATCATTTCCTTTGCTGTGCAAAAGGTTTTAATTTGTGATTCTCATTTTAACAGGTATAATGAACATTCTTTCCTTAATTTGTGTTTATTTGAGATAAAATTTAATTTTATTCCATTTCATTCATCATGAATACAACAATTTTATAGTGTAATGAATAAATATGCCTAAATAATATCTAAAATATAAATAAATTATCTGTTTATTTAATGACAAAGCCAAAAGAAACCCTGTAAACTTCTCTCAGATCAAAAAATATATTACCAGTATCTCAGAAATTCCTGTTTCTTCCCTGTCCTTCCCACCCCTAGTGGGATTCACCATTCTGAATTTTATTATAATCACTTTATAGATTTTTCTCTGAAGTATTACTATCACATTATAATTCCTAACCAATGTTGTTTGATATTATCTATTTTTAATTTTTTATGAATGGAATCATGCATTCTGTTATCTCCTTTCCTCAATATTATACCACTAAAATTCATGAATGCTGTTGTGTGAATATGCAATTCATTCTGTTATTTATACAATGAAAACTATATTGTTTTTCTACTGTTCTACTGTTGATGGTTATTGATATTATTTCCAGGGTTTGTTTGTTACTAACAGTGCTGTTATGAATATTCTTGAATAGGTATGTTATACATAAGCATGCATTTCTCTAGAATTTATGTCTGAGACTAAAATTGTTGATCATGAATTTCTAGTAATATAATTAACTCTTAAACATGTGTTCAGAATGGTTTTACCAATTCACACTTCCACCAACAATGGACATATACTCCCATTACATAGCACCAACCCCTAGGATTATGAGACTTCTTAAAGTCTGTCAATATACTAGGTGCATAGTAGTACCTCATTATGGAATTTTTTTACACTTATCTGATGGCTAATCAGATTGGGACATTTATTGGTCATTTGAATTTCCTCTTTTGTAACTTCTGTCCAGTTTTTTTTTCTTTGTTTTTAATTGATTCTGAGTCAATGTATTCTAGGTATACTAATAGCCAATTATATGTGTTGTATATATATATTTTATCTCTCTAGGTTGCCTTTCACTTGTGTCTTGATGATCAGATATTCTTAAGTTTAATGAGGTTAAATTTATTAATCTTTTATATAAGGTTAGTGGGGTTTCTGTCCTATTTAAAAAATCATTCCCTACTCTTAGGTCATGAAGATAGCATCCTATATTATTTTGTAAAATCTTTATAGTTTCAATTTTTACACATAGATTTATGACATATTTACAATTTATTTTTAGGAATGATACAAAGTAGTAAGTCCAATTTTTTCACCACAAAATATGCTAAGTGTGTGAGATAATGCATATTTTAATTAACTTGATTTGGTCATTCCATAATATTTACATATTTCAAAACATCATGTTATACATGATAAAAATAATTATTTACAACAAAATATTTTAATACCCTCTAGATGATTTAGCAGCATATTATAAGTTATGAAATGTATTATTTTCATTACCATTCAATTTGAAATATTGTGTAATCCATTATGATTTTCTCTTTGAGCCATATGCTATTTAGATGATTATTTCTTAATTTTCAAATATATTGCTATTTCCTGGTTTTATGGTTGTTTTCCATTCCTAATGTAATTGCTTTGTGGTCAGAAAACAGAGCCTGTAATACTTTAATTCTTTAAATATATTGAGCCATGCTTTATGGCCAATATATGGGCAATTTTTATGAATATCAGTATGTACATGAAAAGAGTGAATTCTGCAGTTAGTTATATAAGTAAAAAAGACTTAAATAACAAATATATCCTGATGCCATATAATACTATCAAAGCAAAAAAACTGAGTTACCTAAATAATTGGAACGCTCCCTCATTCTTCCTATGCTGCATATACTCCTAGAGTCTTTAAAGCGGTTGTTGGTGATGTGGAAAAGAAGGAGCAAATTGTGTCTGCACATAATTTTTTCACCTTGGTCAGCTGAGCCTCTCAACTGAGGTATGTCCATTTTTTTTCCCCCATGAACCAAGAGACAACATATTTTTAGAATTTCAAATGTCAATAAAAAGCATCGAAGGGTAATATATAAGATTACCATTTTGTTTAACTTTGGCATTCATTTATAGTTTAACACTATTGCAAATAGAGCGGGGTTCACTTTTCACCTTACAGCCTAACTAAGAATCACAGGAAAAATTGGGAAAATGGGACCCCTGCCCTCAAGAATGAATTTTCAGTGAATTTACTATATAACTAAAAATGCATAAGACCAGTTCACACAACACTCATCGATATGCAGGCGGCACAAAAGGTAGTGATGTAACAAGCCTTTGAATTTTGTTTCATGTTGACCTAGTTTAGGTTGGACTCCCTGAAATCTATGTTTCCATTTTTTATTAAATGTTGTATTAGTTTAAATGAAAGGGCTAGAAAAACATCCAGTGAAGTTGGTGATAATAATTGAGATAATAATATTCTTATTCCTTCCCTTTACAGCTGTGTGACTTTGAACAAGGGACTTAACCCCTATAGTTCTGTTTCTTCTTCTGTTAGACTGGAAGAATCACACCAACATTGCAAGGTTGCTGTTGAGAGTTACATGTCAATATTCTTGTATGTGACTGTACAATATGCTTGGCACATTGTGTGCATACAATGCTTGAAGACTTTATATTCTATGATTATCAGGTTAGGATTAGCTTCTGGAGGAAGCCAAACCTGTAACACAAGGGAGGGACCCACTGATAATAGAAGACAAATGGATTGAGGCTTTTAAACACAGCCAAGTCTCGCCTTATGGCTGCTTCCCAAAAGCAACAACTTCCATTTAAATCTTTGAAAATACAACAAGATGAAGTGCTTTTCGGATGACAGGGTCCACTCCAAGACACAAGTGGCTTTTACATAGAAAATAACTGGATAATCAAAACAATATCTAAAGCCTCCTGTCAGACATTATCCTTTTCTACTGCGATTCATTTGACTTCAGGTACAGACATCTTGGTGTCATTGAATGGTCTGGTTCGTTTTAGATGTCTTTTCAGATGGAAAGGAAAATGATTTTTCAGGCTTTCTCAGACGGGAAAAGCAAAACGCAACTAATATATTTATGATTCTGTTTTGTTCAACTCAGTAAGTGTATTTTTTAAGCACTGTTCCAGAAAAGTAAAAATATGACTCTCTTTATCAGAAGGGTTTGAGAAGGGAGAACTTTCTGAATGCCATCAAATAATTCACTATGTTACTTAGTATCAGCCATTCATGTTTTCTACCACAGAAAAATTGATAGTAATAGTTTCTTCCTTAGGCAAAAAGACACAGAAAGTACAAAGTTAATATAGTAATAATAATAGCCGATATTTATCACCACCTAGGAGTTATAAGCTAATCTCAGCACTTCATATGTAATTAATAATGTTTAATCTGCCTAATAACCCCGTATGGAAGCTTCTAAAATTATCTCATTTTCAGATAAGGAAATGGAGGAACAAAGAAGTTAAATAGCTTACCTAAAGTCATGGGACTAGTAAGTGGTAGACTCAAACCCAAGCAGTCTATCTCAAATCCTTACAAATATACATTGCTGTATTTCCAGTGAAATGGCAGATATAGATTCTTATCCCCAATAACAGACATTTAATGAATCAACCAAGATGCAAAAAATTTAATGTAGGAATTATCCTACCAAAGGCTTTTCTTGTTTATTTTTTCAAGTAAGGTGTGTTCCTCATGTCTAAGGTAAATATAGGTATATGGTTGTCTTTCTCTTCTGACAAGAAAATCTGGTTCTTGGTACTCATCATGATATAAAGAGGGTATACTCCTTTCAATTGTGCTGCAATAGCGCCAGTGCAGTTCATCCTTTGAGTTCTAAGGCTATATTTCATATGCCTTCTCATGAGATTTTTCTAGAAGTCTTGGTTCAAAACGAATTGCCTACACGTCAACATTTCCCAGCCACATAGAATAACCACAAAGCCAGTTCCAGCTGTGCTTCCTAACATTCTTGCAGAGCCTCACTCTCTCCTCCACAACACACATCTTGCTTTGAGGTTGTTTTCCTCGGCTAAGCACAAAGTGCAAACATTCGCCAGGAGCCTGCCAAGGCAGGAAAGAACTGAAATTGATGCTACCTCACTTAGTTTCTCTTTCTGTTCCATATCACATTCTGCTGTCAGAGTAATCTCTCTTGAGTTTCAGGCAGTTTTATTGATTTTCATTTTTCTACCATAGAAAATGAACATATCACCTTCCTTCCAGGCCTCCTTTATCTAGTTTTCCTTGACATCAAACCTTGCCTTGACTTCTCTAGCCAGGATGGGCTACTCTCTATCACAGTTTTAAGTCCCCTTTTCAGATGTTTTGCCTTATTTGCTTAATTTTTCAATAAATATTTCTAAAGCACCTACTATGTACCAGGTATAAAGCATGGCACTTGTCAAGAATGTTTTCATCTCTCAGTCTGTCATTTCTCACCCATATTTCAAACTTCCTATCCACTGCATTCTTTCCATTAACATGGTGTAGACTTTTCCAGCACTCATTATTCTTTATTAATTTAATTCTGTCTCCTTAACGAGGCAGAAGTTGCTTACAGGCTTTAGACCTCTGTATACTTTGCAGCACTGAGTAGATGTTAAGCTAGCCAAAAATAGTTACTAGTAGAGGAACATCAATGAAATCCTAAATATTATTAGAACTGCCGTCCAACTAAGGTCTCCAACCTTTGCTTAGAAAGAGAAGATAAATTGTTAGGAAACTGATGAATAATTGTTGCCGTCTGTGCAGATGTAAGTGAGGAACATGGAGTCACTTTTGCTCTTTAAAAACGTATGGTGTTGACATGTGTCTGAGGACAGCGGGGGTGGGATACATGCAGAGGAAAGGAATGTACTTTTATCTTACACAACCTGGTCCAAATCCCTTGGTTTTCTACCTTAGTATCTGCTTATTAGTACAAAACTTTTTTTGACATGTTGTGTTCCCATTTTTTCTGCATTTTCTAAGCACAATTTTGAGTGTCCTTTCTGTTAAAGTACAGAATTAACCCAGCTCTCTGACCCTTGCCTTATGCTTTGAGATGGTGCTTTCCTAGCACTATATTTGTAGTGTTTTCTTCATTTATTCTGCAATATCTCTAGCCATTTCCAACGTATTATCATACTGTAAATACTTTGGTGCACTCATTTAATCAAAAGCCCACTTTGTTCATTTTACTTTGTAATTCAATTCCCAGTGCGTCTTTTTCAGCACAATTGTTATGAATTTTCAATTTATTTTTATGTCTATTTTTATAGCTGCCACTTCTACAGTGTGGCAAGCTTTTTTCCTTAACTTTAAAAACATCATTTCTGAAAGAAAGCTGTTCTGAAATCTGGCTTTTTCAGCAAACTGAACACCCACGCGATGAAGATAGAATGGTGGAAGTTAGAGGTGGAAAAGATGCATAAGGTCATCTTGCCTATTTTTTTAAGCCAAATCGAGAGATGTATGTGCAATAATGTTGAGTTTACATAATTTCCCATTTCAAGCTTAGAAAATCTTGTTGACCCCCCACCCCCACCCCCACCCCATTATATGTTATCTTATCTATGGGTTTTGCTGGAGCCTTATGAGCTTTGGTAATAGTTCACTTTTTCTTTGAAATCAATTTGTTTTGTACTGTAGAATGTGAGTCTGATTGATTCCAAATTAATTTTTGTCTTTTAAAGAATATTAATAACTTGCTTTTACCTACCTTTCTTCTTTTCTGTTTTTAGGAGTAGTATTCTCCTTATCTATTGCTTTCTACAAACCAACTCAAAACCTTAATAATTAAAATAACTTCAGCCATGTGTTATTATTTCTCATTGTTTGGCAGGGAAATGGGGCTTGTCTAGGCAATTCTTGTACAGGGTCACGTGAGCAGCTGCACTCAGATGACAGTGGCTGCTAGAGTTATTTTACATGATTTTTCACACACACACAGCTGTTTGATGGCACCTCAGCGGGAGTTTCCAGCTAGAACACCTGTCAGTGGCATCTTTAGGTGTTCTGGTCTTCCCTTGCAGCATAGTGACTGGATCCCAAAAGCAAGCATCCCAAAATAGAGGTGAAATCAGTATCTCCCTGTGTGACTCTAGCCTCCAAAGTTATACATCATTTTCACCCAGGAGTCACAAAGGACCACCCAAGTGTAGGCAGGGCAGGGGCAGAGGTCGAGGGTGAGGAGTAGAGGAGGTATGAGGATGAGGGGAGTGGTAACGTCACATTGTAAACCATGGGATGAGAGATATTGTTACTGCCAACTTAGGAAAATATAGTCTTCCACAGTGGTTACACAATCAACTACTTATTATTTGCAATGGATAGAGAAAGATTTCAATTTAGATACCAGTTTCAACCTCTTTTCACACCAAACCATACATAGGTGCCACAAATAGACTAAGCAAAATGTACAGCTCTTCATTTTACTCATTTCATCTTAATGCTTCATGATCATTCCCTTCACATCAGATACAATTCAATGAAAATGAAGAGGATAAAAAGACTTGCTAATTCATAATCTGTGTACAATGGGCTCTAAACATATCCTTCAACAAGTCTGGGCTGTTTCTCTGCTAGCTATGTGAACCTAAGTGTCAGTTGACTTCCCTGGACTTCAGTGTGGTTAAATTATCTCAAAGTTCTCTTTGAGCTCTTATGTTCTAGAATTCTGACTCTTACATTTGCAGGTCTAAAATTCTATTTCCATTTGCTAAATAAAGATCATTAACAGTACCACCAGATAATTATTCTAATGAATGTGCATACGTTTATTTTTCTATTTTGAACCCCATGGAAAACCATGAAATCAATTCCCATCACATGCTCCTCATCACAAATAAGATAAAATAATTATGCTTCTGCTTGGAGTTGAGTGCATCCAAATTACACTTACTATTTTTCCCTCCCTTTTATCCTAGAATAGTCCATCAAGCCTCAGAAGTTTTACCATGAAAATAATAATGCTGTTCAGACAATGTGTTCTCAATAGGCTTATTGGTAACTTCTTTCTTGATCAAACCTGAATCTCTGGTAACATGAAGAAATGAAAACATCTGGATTCAGTCAGAAGCATGGAACTCACTTGGGAAACTGGCTGCTAGTGTATTGGACATTCACAGCACAGCACTACCGCTGTGGTTTTATAAATAAACATGAAGCTTAAATCTCCAAAACAACCACTAAGGCCTCTAAACCAAACCACGTCTGTCTGGGCAGAGGTGGCAAAGCAGTGGTTAACATATGTCCCTAATGTCATTCATAAGTAATATTTAATTATTTGTTTCAGTCACTCTGAATGAAATATTTTGTTAATTATACACAAAATCTCCTCTTTCTCTATCAATTTTTATTTTGAGAATTTAATTCATACTTTCTAGCATCTCCTAAGAGCTTTTCTCTATCGTCCCAATCAAGTGATCTCTCCTATTTTGCCGTAATCAACAAGATGATTTTTCTCCACTTCCACAATTTTCTCTCTCCCATTTATGACTTTGAAATCAGTATGTCTTTCCCCATTCTTTGGTACAATAAACAGGCCTCTCTGACAAGTTTTTCTGGTCTTACTCCCATTTCGAAATCCAAATTACAATCTTAGGTCAAATCCTCTGGGAATACCTCTGCTTTACAGGAATGGCTCTACTTACAAGTACATGGTACTGACACATACCAGACATTGGGGGAAAACTGCATATTTTCTCCATCTTAATTCATTCTCTTATAGTAGCACTAGCATTAGTCTTCACTATGCCTTCAAACTGACTTATGGGAGCCAAGTCAGGGAGCACTGAGGAGTTCTTTAGCCCCAAGACTCCAGAAGCTGCTAGTCAAGGCCAAGGGCACTGCTGGGGCACTGTTGGAGTGCCACAGGAGCACCACGAGAATGCAGGCTCTCCTCCGTTGAACCACCATGACTCATGCACCTGAGGGAGCAAGCCAAAGATTTGCTGCCATTTCTCTCCATCCCCCATGCACAACATTTCTAACGGCAGCTTGAGTCTTAGGGGACAAAAGTGACCCACATTGAAAATGCCACTGTGTTCGTCACAACCTGTCATCCAAATTAGCATTTGGAAAGTGGTTGGACCTAAAACTCTATCAGTGAATCTGCTTACTTAATAACCTCATCAAGAAATAACTGGCCAAGGAGAGGAGGAAAGGAATGAGGCTGCTCTAACTCCAGCAATATGCCACCTACTATAGAGGAAGGCCACCCACCAGAGCAGCCAAACGCTGCACAGCCTCCTTGCTGCAGAAGGCAATTTAGACACCCTTACACACCAGTGAAGCCCTAAAGCTGCTTTTTCCTTTGCTAGAAAATACTTATTGAACAACCCATTTGGGAAAACACAGACTTTCTTCTCTTCTTACCTATCCCTTAAAGCAAAACTGGTATTTTCAACAAACAGAAAACAAGAGATTGAAAAATCATAAAAATCAGCATTGTTCTTATGCTTCTCTTCTTCCATCCCCCAGAACCACCCCTTTTAAAAATAAGCAATGAGACTACAATAGAGGTAACTGGATAAAAAATTTGTTCTCAAAATGATCCTGCCCCTGCACTCCAGCCTGGGTGACAGAACAAGAGATTGTCTATTAAAAAAAAAAAAAAAGTGAAGAGAATATTCATAGTGTGTAAATATCCTGTCAAAAAGAAACATATATGGTTTCTCTAAGATGCATGGTTGACATAAAAATAAGGAAAGAAGATTCAAGGGAAGATACACACACTGTCTAAACTGATTCTAATTAAAATTAAAATTAAAGGCATAGTGGAAGAGATGAATAGGTCTGGCTGATAGATTTCTTTATCTTATTATTAGGTGCCTAGTGGCAGGAAAATAATGGAAATAAAAATGCATGTAGGAGCCTTGAAAAATAGTGATATTTTAGATAATTGTCTCTTCTGATATAAAACAAAACACTGCATGACAGTAAGTTTGTCCTGGTTTGTGTGCATATGTGTATATGTGTAGGGAAAGTGAGTAGAGGGTTAGAATTTTTAAATAATTAAAATTGAATTGAAATTCTAATGCATCTGGTGGGACCAGAATTTCAAAAAACAAATATGGTGTTGCTGGTGGGGAACTAGGCTCTTGGCATCATATGTGGTGGAAGTATATACTGTGCAGCCCACACTATCTCACCTATGTTGGGAAGTAAACAGATGCTTGTTCTTCAAAAGTACAGGTCTAAACTTGAGGTCACAGATGAGACTCATTCACAAACCTTTAGGTATGAAGGAAGAGTATAAATACACATATCAGTAAATACACATACCACAAGTAGTCATTACGACACTCCTCTTCCTAGTACTAAGAACACTTTGTGCAAACTTTAAGATTAAGTAGAGTGTAATGTTTGCTTCTTAAATGTCAAAATTGCCGAAGTTTGTATTCTTGGATGAGTTGGTATATTTGTTTTTAAGCTTAAAACTAACAGATGTGTCAATAGTCTGTCTGACTATGGTAGATGGAAAGTTTCTTATATAAGCCAATTACACTGAAATAAGAATTCTGGTCCTTCAAAATTCAAATTAGGTTTGGCAAAATTTTATTAACTAAAACTTATTAAATAACTGTATGTTGGGGCATACATCTACAAAATAGTTGCGCATCAGTTTTGAAGACCCAAGTGTCATTTTTCCTGATAGCACAATGTCAGCCTCTTCAGAGCATCTAATAGCTAAAGGTTAGAGTCTCCAAAAGGAAGCTGGGCATAAAATCAAAACTAGTTTGGCAGCTTGCCATCCATATTCCGTGCCTTCCATCTTGCTTTTTACCTCCAGCTCCTATTGTCCATTCTCTTTGGCTATAAATCTGCTTGCAGATCCACAGACATTGTTGTCTGACCATTGTGAGAACACCATTGTAAACATCAAAATAGTGTGTCTCAGAGTTTCCAAAGCTGCCAGTCTTTGTATTGTTAGAGTAATCTGGGTTATCTGAAGAGGTGTGAAGAATGGTGTGCTCTCCCACACTGTTTATCTTTCCCATCAGCTCAGATTTAGCTCCCTTGAAAATAGTTTCTCCCTAATGTGATTCATTTTTCTCCAATGAAAAGGTTGTTCTCCTCAGAGCCAGAAAGTCACTGCAATCTCCATTTCAGCAGAGGGCTTGCCCTCACCTATGCCTAACCAAAATAAAGTTACTCAACCTCCCCCACCCCCTGCACACATGAAAGATGGCAATCTTTTACCAAAAATTAAAAAAAAAAAAAACCTTTGAAGCAAAGAGGTGTTCAGTCTTTAGCTCTTGTACATAGAAAATAGCTGGAAGTTTTGTAATTACAGGAGTTTTCTGCCAAGTTTCTACCCCAATGCCTCATAAAGTTTCTTGATCTAATTAAAACCACTTCAAGGTACCATGTACTTCTCTTCAGCGGTCTCTGATAACACATGATCTTGAATGAGGGCCTGACTTCTTCAATGATGACAATGGATTCTGGAATGATGGTTCCTTCCACACTCTAGAAATCATGACCCCTTGTTCTCGTGTGATTTTCCATTGTCTTAGAGTCTAGAAGAAAATAGAGACATATATAAATGATGCCTTCAATTCCAAGGCAATCTGTAAATACCCATGGTTTTCTGAAGGAAGAAAAGCATAAAGAAAACTTTGAGTTTTTGGGAAGAATTATTGGAAGAGTTGAGCTTTGACTTGCACCTTGAAAGATGAATAGCATGTGGACAGGCAACTATGAAAGGGAAGGGTATTGCAAGTTGCCCTAACATAACCAAGTGGATCAAAGACATGGAGGAAATGGGGCAGAGGGTTAATTTGTGGAAGAGTGACTTAATAATTGTGAAAGAGTGGTAAGAAAAAACTACTGCAAAAATTAAAGGTGGTTAATTGGGGAAGTCAAATTATTGAGACACTTGAACAAGTGGCTAAGATGTTTGAACTTTATTTAAGTGATTGGATGTTGAATTTTTGGAGCAAATGAATAACATGATCAGACCTGAAAATAATTGATAGCCTTAAAGTAGAGAAATGGGAGTGAAGAAATTGACAATCATTTATTCCAATGTTGAAAGCAAGTACACACAGTTTGTCTGCAATTGCCACATGACACCCAATGATAATGACTACAAATGGGCCATGAATACTCAGGAAATGTATATGCCTGCTTAGCTCCAATTTCTTTGCTTTTATGGAATAGAGCAAAGATGAAGGTTGTGTTGTATGAATTATATAATGTTAAATAAACCCTGTCTAGAAACAAACTCTCTTGGTTTATGGAGTCCATTTTCTCCAAGTGGTTTTATTGTTTATACAGAAATCATGAATTGTGCTTGTAGGATTCTGTATGGCCTTATTTTTTAGGTATTATCTTGAACCATATTGTGGCAGTTTTCAAAACTGTTATCCCTTATAATCTAGAAATATGCCTGTTGGCCATGAACTGTGATACCAGCTGAAAAATTGCAAATGAAATACATATTATTAGTCACAGGAACAATTAGGCTAATCATGCTGTAATCAAGCTATCAATCTTGTCTTGAGCTGCTCAGTCTCCCTTATGGCTCCATGATATAGCTAAGTCAGAAGAGAGATGCCATCGTTAAAATAAAGAATCCCTTCCCTTAAAATCAAAGTTTTGGAAGTGGGGATGCAGGAAAGTGGAAGTAGTTGATTTATTGACAAAGTTTTCCCTTCTTAATGAATTATTAGGATTTTACATAACTTCAGAAGTTTAATTCCAAAACCTCTGCACCATAATAAAGTCACTGGTTATAATCCATAAAAGTTCCCTGATGATTAATTCAAGCAATTGCACACAACATTTATATAGTGCAAGAGGTTGAAAGTATTAAAAGTAGTTTCTTGATATTCTACTGTTAATCCTCAGAGATTTATTGGTGATTTTCCAGTTTTTTCATAGCAAATGAACATTTTATCCATGTAGCTACAGTGTTACATCGCTAGTGTCATTGTGTAGCATAGCTTTTGTCTAATTAAAAAAAACTTAAATGTATAGCAAGGGTCAACAAACTATAGCCCATGGGCCAAACTTGGTCTGCTGCCTATTTGTGTGAGCTCTACATGCTATGAATAATTTTTACATCTTTAAATGGTTGGGAAAATAGCAAAAGAAGAATAATATGTTGTGATAAGTGAAAACAATATGAAATCCAAATTTTGATTTCCGTAAATAAAGTCTTATTGGAAACAGTCGTGCTCATTCATTTACGTAGCTGCCTTTCAGTACAACACCAGAGCTGCGTAACTGGAACAGAGACCTGTGATCCACAAAGGTGAAAATATTCTCTATCTGGCCCTTTACAGAAAAAGTTTAGTGAACCCTGATTTATAGCATTCCTGGAACATGAAACCAAGAGTCACTTTTTTAAAGCCAAACACTTTTTTTAAATTATATTTATCTAATAGAGAGCAAAAGTTTCCTTTAACAAGGTTTTGGTTTGTGACAGTAATGCCAGAATTCTCACACGGGTACCTGAAAGTATGTGATTTTGAATTATGCAGAAAAATATGGGTGAGTAAGTAAAATAATACATGAAAGAACACAGTGTGGGCCTGAAATCCCTGCAAGGCTTGAGAAAATATACTGAGTTACAGAATGTGTGCCTGTTTGCGTTTCATTCTGGCAAGCGTATAAAACTGAACTATTTATAGTGAGTCAGGCAATGGATAAATGCATGTTAGCTAAAGAACTACCTTAGAAAATAAGGGGAACTGTTTTTTGCAGGAGAAAGGGGCAGAGAAAAGGCTACCTTAAATGAACCAGAATAGGAAAAATGTCAGAGACAAAGCATATAATACATAGTTGAAACATGGGAGAGTATGGCTAATGCCTCAGCCTGAAAATGCCTTGCTTTAACCATGACGGATGACTTTAATGTCCCCCCCAGAGAACAAGGGGCACAGCCACAGTATGTTTACTGTGTTAGTCCTCCAATCTGGTACCTTACATCCATTCCAACATGCATGACTAGTGTTTCCAGTGACCCTTTCAAGGCATTCCTCTGACAAAACTATGATATTTCCATTCAGATGACAACTAATTGACAATCATAGCTCAATATACAGCCCCCCTGTGGTAATAAACAGAAGAGGAGGAAGAAGTATCTGATTTTATTTGCGATTCCCTACAGACCAAGAAAACAGAACCAATCTAAATGGTTTTAGGCTTCCATGGCAGCTTGAGATATTTACTGGCATCACAGTACAAATCGAATGAGCAAATAAAACTGCCACCGCTGTGAAAGGAGACGCAGAGCTCCCAGGGAGTCATCTGCAGTCTCCGACATGACGCAGAGCCTCACTTGGGCTCCCAGAGCTGTGCAGACCTACCAATTTGAGCATATTTTAATATACATCACTAGGATTCATATTTTCCCTTTCAAGTCAAAGGACGGGTTCTTTACATCAGGACTCAGCCCCCCAGATGTCTGTACAATGTCTCTGTGCAATACAGCTGGCATTACAGAACCAGAACACACAGCTTTTGGGGACAACTGTGGCTTTGGGGCCAGCGTCATATTATTGCTTGGTTTCCTCAGCATAGCCCTTGACTGTTTCACTACCTCAGCTTCGTGACTCTATCTGTTTTGATTGGATCACCTAATTTATTCCTTCAGTTCATTGAATTGGAGCAGCTGCACCAAGACTCACTCAGACTTTTCTAGCTATCTTCCTTCTTTGCATACAGCTTCTTATTTCCTGAGTATTGAAAAAAATAGTATTTTCCTTTTGATAAAACAAGTACTTTTTTTTAACGAACTGGATAGGTTTAATCTGATCAACGTGATTTTCACATTTACGCTTCCCCAGTGTTGAATCTAACATTATTGTGAGGGCTTATTCTAGTTTTCACAGTAGCTTCCAGTGAACAACCAACATACTATAATTTAGCAATTCATTTCTAGTTGTTGATTAACTTTTCTTCAAGTGTAACACCTCAAAGTCTTAATTTTCCACTCACATGCTCAGTTAGATCTTTCACTGAAAGCTGTTGTTTCATTGTGTGAATGACTAACCATTTTAGCAATGTTAGAAAATTGACAATCACCACCTAAAATGTAATGAAGATGAGAAAGAAAGCAATAATAGGAGATGAAGTAAGTGCTAGAAGTTGGCAATCAATGAAAAGTACTGAGTTCATCATTTGTGTCTAACACAAAAGTAAAGTGTTAACAGCAAGTTGAGTGACTATTGAAGAAGATTCTGTATCTATTCGGAACATTATGAGAAATGTAAAAGTACAGAGTATTAGAAGGTATATCAATTTAATTTTAGAAACTTAACATGAAGTAGAGATTTTAAAAAGTTAACCCTCATTCTATTGCATTGTAAACTCTAAAATAACACCTTAGCTAGAATCTACCATGTTAGCAAAATGCTCAATACTGTGTTGATGGCCAAGAATTAAAGTATCTCTCTGGAAAGAGGAAATACAAAATATTGAAAGAGTCATAAAAGAATCTCTTCAACTAACCAATTGAAAAGTAGCAGATGGGCCAGGCATGGTGGCTCACGCCTGTAATCCCAGCACTTTGGGAGGCCGAAGTAGGCGGAGCAGGAGGTCAGGAGATCAAGACCATCCCGGCTAACACAGTGAAACCCCGTCTCTACTAAAAAAACAAAAAATTAGCTGGACGTGGTGGCGGGTGTCTGTAGTCCCAGTTACTTGGGAGGCTGAGGCAGGAGAATGGCGTGAACTCGGGAGGCAGAGCTTGCAGTGAGCCGAGATCGCGCCACTGCACTCTAGCCTGGGCAACGGAGAGAGACTCCATCTCAAAAAAAAGAAAAGAAAAGAAAAGTGGCAGGCGGTGCAAATGGGTAACTGTTTAGACAACTGTTATGCAATGTATAATGCATGATAAGCAGGTATTTCAAAACTATCAGCTAACTTGCAAGCAATATCACACAGGATTTGGAATAAAGGGGAGTATGTGGTTTTGGACAAGTCACTTAAATGCTTCAAATCTTGGTTTTCTTAGTTTTAAAAGCAGGGATTGAAATACTGGTCCCCACAAAGTTTAAGGAAATGAGATAATTATATGCAAGATATTTAAATGCGATCAGTTTGTAAATTGGGAGGCAACTTATGAAATCTTACAAATTACACATGCAAGTGATTTTGGTTAGACAGGCTCTTTGTGCCTGATGCCAATGCTACTGATGTTAATGATAATTCTTTTTTCTTCAGCACCTGCTATATACCAGGCCCTCTGCTAAGAGCTTGTAGTACATTTTCTCTAATCTTTATGACAACCTTTAAAAGTTAGACATTGTTATTACTACTCTGTCTACAAAACACTCAGCTTCTATTTGTTAAACTCCCACAGCTTCTTTACCCACTGGGTTGTAGATGAAGGCCTAAGTCCTAGAGTATCTTCTATTGATTCTTCAAAAACTGGTTTGAATGTCACGTGTAATCCCTAGACTGGGACTTTTCCGCAACCCCAGGCTGGGCCTAGGACTCATTTTCTTGGCTTCTTTAGTGACATTTCTTGTATTCTGTGAGAGTTCAGATAATAGAAAAAATAAACAAGGTAAGATACATAAGGACTTGGAGAGGGAAGAAGAAAGAGAAAAATCTGATTTTACAGATTTGACAAAAAAGAACTGCTTTAAGAGAAAGGAATTAAATATGAAATTAAAACCGCAGCCCTGGAGCTGAAAGATGTTAATGATGCTTGCTTATTAAGAGGAAAACATTGTCCTTTTAGAAATTTATCTCTTCCCTTTTGTATTTGGTACCTGATTCAGAATACAGTGCTTCGCTAGATGCTTGGCAGACATAATTTTATCATTTTCTCAGGGAAAGAGACATATTGATGAATGACAGTGGAGGGATATAGTGCCTCAGACAAACCAGTAGTGAGATTTCCCTCCTACTGTGGTGTGGAAGCAGGAATGAGGCACGGAAGCAGGGCTGAGGCCACAGCAGCAGGGCTGAGCCACAGCTCCAGGCCCTGCTTTGCTCACATGTGCTGATTTTGTTCCAGAGTGAAGCAGAAGCATATTGTGTTTGAGATTAGAACCCTCCCTTTTTGTAAAGAATAATAAATTGTCAGTCTTCAAAGAGACACAATGAGAAGTGTGGAAAAAGTAATTTTGTGAATGGGAAAATGCTCTTATTCTCACGAAGATAAACTACAAGGAAATTTGTCAGGCACAGTTCTGTGAAGGCTAAATATTGCCACAACTGTTGTCAAGCCACCATTTCAGTAAGCAAGGCCCACGGTGGCATTCATAGATCTTAGCTTCTTTCACCTTTGTGTGCCCTTTTCTCCCCTTAAAAAGTTAAAAATTGTATTTTATAACTGTGTTGGTAAACAGATGTCTATATTGATATTATATATTGCCTTGAGGCCAGGAGTTTGAGGTTATAGTGAACTGTGATAGCTCCATTGCACTCCAGCTTGGACAACTGAGTGAGACTCAGTCTCTTAAAAACAAATATATATATATATATGATGTATATATAAAATCTTAGTCTCTTAAAATAATATATATACACACACACACAAACATATATATGTGTGCGTGTGTGTATACATACATACACTACAACGTTGTAGCAACCAACAAAACATGTACAGGCATAAAAACAGATGCACAGACCAGTTATACAGAATAGAGAACCCAGAAATAAATCCATGCATTTGCAGCAAACTCATTAAGATGCTAAGAATAAAATTGGAGAAGGGACAGTGTCTTCAGGAAACAGCTGGGAAAATTGGATATGCAGAAGAATAAAACTAGACCCCTACCTTTTACCATATACAAAAATCAACTAAAAATAGGCTGGTTGGGGTGGCTCACACCTGTAAGGCCAGCACTTTGGGAGGCTAAGGTGGACAGATCACTTGAGGTCTGGAGTTCAAGATCAGCCAGACCAACATGGCAAACCCCAATCTCTACTTAAAAATACAAAAATTAGCTGGGCATGGTGGCACACGCCTATAATCCTAGCTCCTCAGGAGGCTGAAGCAAAGAATCGCTTGAACCCAGGAGGAGGCCGAGATCATGCCACTGCACTCCAGCCTGGGTGACAGAGTGAGACTCGGTCTAAACTAAAAAAGAAAAAGAAAAAATCAACTAAAAATAGACTAAAGACTTGAGTGAATACCCAAAACTATAAACTACTAGAAGAAAACATGTGAGAAATGCTTCAGGACAATGATCTAGGCAAAGATTTCTTGAGGAAGGCCTCAAAGCATAGGCAACACTAACAAAAATTGGCAAATGGGATTACATCAGGCTGAAAAGCTCTGCACAGCAAAGCAAACAATCAACAAAGTCAAGAGACAACATGCACAATGGGAGAAAATATTTGCAAAGTATTTATCCAACAAGGGATTAATAACCAGAATATCTAAGGAACTCAAAAAACTCACGAGCAAAAAGCAAATAATTCAATTTTTAAAATGAGCAAAATATTTAAATGGACATTTCTCAAAAGAAGGCATACTAATGGCCAGCAAGTATATGAAAAAATGCATATCACTAATAATCAGGGAAATGAAAATCAAAACCACAGTGAGATATTATGTTACCCTAGTTAAAATAATTATGATCAAAAAGACAAAGTGGCAGAGATGCAGGGATCTGAGAAAAGAGAATGCTGGGACACTGTTGGTGGGAATGCAAATTAGTACAACCACTATGGAGAACAGTATGAGATTGCATTAAAAAATAAAAATGGAACTACCACATAATCCAGCAATCCCATTGCTAGCTATACATTCAAAAGAAATTAAATCATTTTATAGAAGAGATGTCTGCACTCTCATCTTTATTGCAGTGCTACTCACAACAGCCAAACATGAAACCAACCTAAGTGTACATCAATGGATGAATGGGTAAAGAAAATGCAGTGTATATACCAAATAGAATATTATTCAGCCATCAAAAAGAATAAAACTCTGTTATTTGCAGCAACAGTAATTAAACTGGGAGACATTTGTTAAGTGAAATAAATCAGGCACAGAAAGATAAATACTACATGTTCTTACTCACATGTGGGAGCTAAAAATGTTGATTTCAAGGAGATAGTGAGTAGATTGATGGCTAGTTACCAGAGGCTGGGGAGAGTAGTTGGGAGGGCGGTATGAAGAGAAATTGGTTAGTGGCTACAAAAATATAGTTAGATAGAAGAAATAATTTCTAGTGTTTGATGGCACTATAGGGCAACTAGAGCCAACAATAATTTATTTTACACTTTAAAACATCCAGATGATATTTGAAAGTGTTCGCAACATAAAGAAAGGATAAATGCTTGAGGTGATATCCCAATTATCAAAATTTCATCATTACACGTTGTGTTATTGGATCAAAATATCACACACACCACATAAATATATATAATTTGTATTCATAAAAACTAAAAAAAGAAAGAGTAGTGAACAATAAAGTATTAACTGTGCTTTTAGTATAATCACAAAATTATGCAACCATCACTACTATATAATTCCAGAACATTTTCAGAACCCCCAAATAAACGATTTATCCATTAGTAGTCACTCCCTATTCCCCCTTCACTCCCAGGCCCTGGCAACCACTAAGTCTACTTTCTGTCTCTACGGGTTGCCCATTAAGCAGTTATCCCTAAAGCAATATAAATTTATCATTGTCTCCTGCCTTCCCGTGAAATATGCTATCCCTTCTCTTATACCTTCTCTTTGGGACAAAATCATGTTCATCCCTAACCATTCATATTAGATTGCATCAATATCTTCCCTCTCCTGGGAAAGATTAGTGGCTGCTCTATCCTTGCATGCCTGACACATTGTATGCATATCCCCTATGACATCTGTAACATTATGTTGTCACCATCTGTTGGCCCTTATTCAATGGTGAGTTCTTTGATACAGATTTAAAATGTGGGGATAATTTGTTAAATTTTGTGTTTTTGTGTTCTCAGTATCCACTCCCACATTCAAGAATAAGATCTTTCAACTCCTTTGGAAAACTTTCTCTACCACTCAAATTGTTTGCCTCTCACAGACCTGGTCATCTAGGTATTTTCTGCTCACTTATGCTAGAGATGCAAAAATCATAATATCCTATAATTCTGACTTCTTTTATTAATATCCTGCTCTCCTGACTTCTATTATTTGTGCAAACTTTGGCCATGTGATCCAATCAGAGCCAATCATAAAAAATTGCTGGGATTTTTATATATGATTCTGATTAAAAAAAAAAAAGAATTTCTTTCTTTCTTACCTAGGTCACATATTACAAGGATGTGACTTAATGGTCCCTGTTTGTAGAAAAGTCTGAGATAATGAGGCAAGGTTACAAAGAGAAGCTAAAATTAGAGATGGAGAGAAAAAAGAAATAATTCTGAAAGTATTACCTAAGTTCCAGAGAGAGAAATGTCTAAAGCCAGCTCACCCTCTGTTTTCACATCACAGGAAACTTTAAGTTCCTTGAGTTGAATACACTACCATGCCAATTAAATACACTATTTTCTTATTTATCTTTCTGTTACAAGTACTTATAGTGCCTGGCTTACACATAACAGATACTCAATAGATATATGGATAAAATAATAGGTGTAATTATTTTAATTTTAATTTTTGTGGGTACATCAACAGATGAATGGATAAAGAAGATGTGGTATTTATACAGAGTGGAATACTATTCAGCCACAAAAGATTGAGATCCTCTCATTTGCAACAGCATGGATGAAACTGGAAGTCATTATGCTAAGTGAAATTAGTCAGGCACAGAAAGACAAACATCGCATGTTCTCACTTATTTGTGGGATCTAAAAATCAAAATGATTGAACTCATGGAGATAGAGAATAAAGGATGGTTATTACATGCTGGGAAGGGTGAAGGGGATTGGGGAGAATGTCAGGATGATTAATAGGTTCAATAAGTGTATGTTAATACAGCAGTTGTTGTTAATCTTACAGCTTCTACATGGTAGTTACATATGTCTTTCCAATCTCAAACCTCCAGCACCCAACAATTGATCCATTTCATTCATTTTCCTTATATCCCCAACACACAAGTATTTGGAGTTACCCCTGGAAGTATAGCTAAAGATGGTGGTTCTCCTAATAAGTTCACTATTATAAAAATTTTATAGGGATAAAAGTAGGGGAAAATTATGTGACTAGAGCCACTTTAATATTTGCAACCTATCTCATGTCTGATATCAATCTTATTCTTCTTTTTATCCATTCCTTGCACAATCCCCAACTTGAAAAGAAGTGTTGAGATATAAAGAGAAATCTTTGGAAAGACTTTCTATGGCATAATTCCCACCAGGGGCCTTGGATGCTATTGGAAGCCATATAGACAGAATGTTGGTCCCAAGTATAATCCTGACTCTTCTACCAACTTACTGTGTGACTTGCGCAGTTCATTTTGCTTTTGGGAGTTTTCAGCTTATTCACTTGAAAAATTAAGGTTTTGGTCAGAT
Source organism: Piliocolobus tephrosceles (assembly GCF_002776525.5). NCBI lineage: Eukaryota > Metazoa > Chordata > Mammalia > Primates > Cercopithecidae > Piliocolobus > Piliocolobus tephrosceles. The sequence continues at coordinate 99,827,262 of NC_045438.1, read as the reverse complement.
GATTTATAAGATTTCTTCCATCTCCCAAAAGCATGTTATGATTTTGGGAGTCTATGCATTCAAAGGTGTTTCATCAAATTGAATTTCATTGTATGACAATTATAGGACCACAGTATTCCTTATGTTTTCAAATATGATTCAATATTGATGTTTAATTTTAAAATATCTAGTACATGCTCTGTTAACATATACCTCTAAAGGAGGATTACCATTAGTATATCTTAACTAAAATACATTTAACTGATATAAAGATACATATCTATGTGTAGGTCAAACACTTCCGTTGTGAGCTACCTTTCATTTTTGTGATTGAATTTAAAATATTGCTCAAATTGCTAAGAGTATTTATTTTGTACATTGTAGTAAATGAATGTTGACTAGAAATCTCCTTTTTCCTCAGAGGAAAATATCACTCAATAAACTGACAAGAATTTTTTTCTTGCAAATAAGGGATTAAAATGATACAGGCACACATCAGACTAGAAAGTCATAATATTAATATTTTCATTGTGCTCTGTAGATTTCAAGTTCCTCTCTCCACTGTTAATAGTACAATTGTGCCTTGAGAATTTCTTTCATTTCTAGGACCAGAACAATTTCCCCCTTCTTTTGATTATAATTGAAAGAGTGATTTATGAATATAGATATACAAACAAGAAAATACTTGTGCATGTGTAATGTCCTAAGCATTCTCTCATCAATCATTTATTTAATCTTCACACAATTCCTCTATACCAAAGCTCAGGAAAGTTAACAGGCTAATAAATGTAGAGCAAGATAAGAACTCCAGGTTTATCCGATTTAATTGTAGGTAACATATAATAAGATTCTAGAAGGAAATGTTAAAATTTTATTTCCTTATCATTGGGAAAGGTAAACAGTTTTTCTTATACACTTTACAGAACATTTAAGAACAAATACCAGTTTCAGAATTGATTACAAGTAATAGCAGATACCATTCATCTAGTACTTACTAAGTAATAAGGATTATTACTGTCTTCATTTTAAGACTTGGAGGTTAAGTAATTTAATTTGCCCAACGTGCATACTTAGTAAGCGGGAAAGCTGGAATCTGAACTCAGGTCTCTCTGACTCAACCACTCAAGCTTAACCACTCCACTACAATGCCAGACTAGATTAAAAGGTGAGCTGAGTTTGATGCTGGACTTCCACTAACTCACTGAAGTTACTTTTATAGCTGATTTAACTTCTCTTAGCCTCAATTTTATCCTCTGTATAATTAGGAGGTGGAACTAGAGCACTTTACAAATTTCTTTCTTTTTTGAACGTACTGAGTTTTCATGGCCTGAGGTACTTCTCAAATGTGCGAGAATCAAACTCTCAGACTTCTTCCACCCTGACTTTATTTTTCTTTAAAAAAATAAGACATGGTTAGAAATCTCTGAACTTGAGCCTCATGGTGAGTTTTGATTTGGGAAGTACCATTGGTTTCACACAGTTTGTGAGATAAACATTTAGAGTTCCAGCCTCACTCTGCACAAGCTGACCTCCTGTGCACATTTAGGAATTAGTATGAGACACTATAATAGTTTCTGGGAATGGGAACTTTTAAAATGTCTAAAAAGCAGACTCAAAACAACATAACCTATGTTAAACCCACAAAATCCTTCCCCATATATAAAAATTTGGATAGGAAGTCCAAGAGTCCCTACCTATTTTCAATGCTATTGGTTGGTGGTAGGTATCACAAACTGTACTGTTGTGTGGCTTCTTACAATTTCTTTTTGAAAATTATGAATTATATGAACAGGAGTATTGTATGTATATGAACAATGTGTACAATGTGTACCCATCATTCATCTTAAGATGTAGAATATTAGCAGCATCTTTGAATTCCCTTGTGTGCCTTTCTCAGATCATATCCCCCTACCATCCTCCTGGGTTGACCTATAATATAACTTTTGTATTAATTATTCTGTCACTTTTCTGTAGAGTTTTGCCATTCACGTATATACCAACAATGTAGTGTTTAGTTTTGCCTATCTTCAAGCTGTATATAAATGGAATAATCATACTGTATGAATTCTTCTATGATTTCCTGTTTTTTATTTTCTGTTATTCCTTTAAGATTTATCCATATAGAGTGTATAACTGTTGGTATTGTGTCACTAATGAATAGTATGCCATGGTATCAATATACCATAATTTATTTATCCATTCTAATGTTAATGCACTTGCAGATTATTTCTGGGTTTTTTGTGTATTACAAATTATGAACATTCATTTGCTCCTGGTTACATACATGCAACAATTTCTCTAGCATTTATACATAGGAGAGGGATTGCTGGATCTTAGTTAGCATAGGCACTTGTCAACTCTACTAAGCCAGATTGGTTTATCAATAGATTTTCAAAATAGTAACTAATCTATTAAAAATAGAGCATGAAAGAAGGCATAATCCTATTGCATTGTGAAACCTAGATTCCAGACTATAAATTCAGCATAATAAAGAATACTGTGCTCAGTTTGTATTAAATGACTTGGTGTCAAGATATCTGTAAAGCCACTGGAAGAACAGCATTAGGCTGTGTTGTGTGACCGAATTAAGGAGAAATGCTTAGTTCATAAGAACTATAGGAAAATCAGCATAGGGATGGATACATAAAGAAAGAAGAAGGTGGAAACAGGAGGCCACTCTGTTCCTAGAAAAATAATTGAGATGAGGTCTTATTTTTTCTGTTAATAAGTAGATATTTATGTTATTTCAGCCCCTAGAAGATGACCAACCCCCCTGTGAACTCTGTATCAATGCATGCAAGTTTACAAACCAGGAACACCAAAGAATCTATATTGACTTCACCTCTCCTATCCTTCTCCCCATGCCTCAACCTTACTTCTCCCCATTTCACCCCACCATTTCTATCTGTTCCAGTTCAGCCATTATCAACTCTAAGAATAACTCCCTACTCATGCTTTTGATGAAACAGTATGGGAGTCATGGTGCAGAAGAAAAAACATCTCAATTTTTTACAATAATTGACATTCTGAGGAATATATTCTTAGAAATATAAAAGACAATACAGAGTTCTCATTTGTTTTATGAGTTTATACTTTTTTGCATTATGAAATCTCTTAGGAGTCATTACAAATGGCCCTCAAAAAATTGTTTGAATACCCCTGCTCAATAGTTGTTTCCAACCTGAAAGCCATGAACCTCAGTGGGCACTAACAACTATCTCAATTAGACAGTGACTCCATGTGTGCAAATAACATTTTCAGTGAGCTAAGTAAATGCACAGTATGTCTCACAGAGCTAACAGACAATAGCTATTTAGATGTATTTAGATTATATTGTGAAGAGTAAAGGAGAGATGTATTTGACATATAGGTCAATACTATGTGGTTTTCTAACTTCTTAATCAATGAATATATAGATTTCAGTTACCACCAAGGAGGTAGGGGAGAGGAAATTTTGATATTAACATGGTTGGAACTTAAAAGTTTGGGAGCAATTACTGGATAACATACATCTGTACCTCAAACTATTTATATGTATATAATGTTATATATGTATAAGGCCGGGTGCAGTCCCTCACTCCTGTAATCCCAGCACTCTGGGAGGCTGAGGCGGGCGGATCATGAGGTCAGGAGATCGAGACCATCCTGGCTAACATGGTGAAACCCCATCTCTACTAAAAATACAAAAAATTAGCTGGGCATGGTGGCAGGTGCCTGTAGTCCCAGCTACTCAGGAGGCTGAGGCAGGAGAATGGTGTGAACCCAGGAGGCAGAACTTGCAGTGAGCCAAGATGGCACCACTGCACTCCAACTTGGGTGACAGGGAAAGACTCTGTTTCAAAAACAAAACAAAACAAAAAACAACAACAAAAAAACCAAAATGTTATATATGTATAGATATATATTTATATATAGATATGTGTATATACATGTATGTATATACACATACGTATGCACACACACACACTCTCTCTTTATAAATATCCTCACCAGCAGAAGGATGTGAAGTATTAGGAAAAAAAATTTTCTGTAGAGATGCACCTTCCAGCTATATCTGAAAGAACACTTTAAATTATTAAACAGAATACTTAACATTTGTACTTTAACATCTTATTTGTAAACAAATAAATTAGAACACACCATTATTCAACAGGATTTCTCAGATTACCAAAAGAACATAGGGTCCCTTTTAGTTACATCTTTGTAAACATTGTAAATCACCACATTCTTAATAGGGAGAAGATCAGAAAGCTTAGTTGAGTAAATATGAATCAGAAAATAAAATAAAGCAAAAATGTAATACTAACAAGTATCTCTTCTTATTTATTGTCCAGGTTTTGAAAAATTACAGTTAAAAAAACTTTTCCAATTTAGTTTTGTTATTCATACACACAGTTTCTTCCAGACTAGAAAGTAATTATTAGCAGCCCTGAACATACATGCGAGTACATTTATTTTCTCTTCACTTGAGTAAAATTTCCTTGAGTGGAAGAGACTGATCTTTCATAAATAGCATCAAGATGACACCTTCTCCATACAACTCAATTTTATAATTGAATACTTCAAATGAAAATAAAAATAACCAGAATGATTCCTCATATGGCTAAAACTCAGCATAAGAATTTCTCTTGCTAACCCACCTCAGATAACTGTTATGGAAAATAACTGGCTTCTGACAAGGTTGTCATATATAAAACAAAATATAAATGACAGTGTTTTCATTATTGTTACTAATGAAAATATTGGTGTCTAAATATTTATGCTCTGGAAAAACATGAAATGAGAGCTTGACTGAATTTTTAAAGTAGGGGACAAAAAATAAAACGTACTAATCGCTAAAATCTATTTCTTTAGTTATGAAACAATTAACACCTAATGTTCTATGTAGGGTTTCATCTCCTCCCCTAGTGATGCTTAAGGGAGAAAGTTAAATTAGGGAAAAAAGTGAAGTAAATATACCAAGGAGAATAACATATTTAATAAAATTTCTTAATTACGTGATCCGTGAGTTCCCTACTTGCCCCCTCCACCCCTATTTCATGTAAATAGTGTCTTGGCACCAGGAAAAGGTAAGATTAGAAATAACTCCCAGAATAGGTCCTGGCTGCCTCACTGAACTGAACAGCTCTTTGGTGTGAGTTGATGCTCAAGAAATTCTGTGCAGGACAGTTTATCCTTTGTATCTGTTTATTGGTGTGAAAATAGAGGTTCTATAGTATATAGACAGATGAACAACTGTTTGAGAACATTTACCTTTGTTACTCTTGAACACAATTTTTCTGTTTTTGCCCTTCAGTGGAAACTTTTCTCTTCCCTTATGGAAGTTAAATACTGCAGTGCAAGACAGACTAATGAGAGTTAGTGTTTGCCTCTTGTTGTTTGGAGAATGAGGGTGTCCTCAATGGAAGAATTAAAAGTCCCTACAAACCCCATCTGCTAATAAACAGGGGACATTTTCAAGGTCAGACTCCTTGTAGAAAGCTGGACCTTAATCTTAGTAGTAATTACCCCAGAGGAGTTCATCTGTTCAGAAAGATGATTTCCTTCAGAGCAGACAGTTCCCAGTTAGTAATCATTTCTCATTTTAAAAAGGCAATTGAAATCCATCTTTCCCTCCTAACACTTCCATATTGCTTCCACATTGCAACCAGATCCCCTTAGCTCCAGATATCGAGCTAGATTGAATCCAGTTGTAGTCCTTCATCTTCTAGATTAAATTCATTCTTCCCCCACCCAAAGCAAGAGGGTGCATCTTCTTCCATATTTAAATTTTGCTTATACTTTAAAAATATATCGTCAACTTACTCACTGTAAATTTGATTAGGTATAATGTATACCAAGACTGGCAGTGCTTTACATCTATATTCTGAATGTGCATAAACAAGCATACATCAAACCATTCCTAATTCTCCTTGGTATTTGAGGTGTTTAGGTTGCAGTTCTGATGCCTTAAAGCAACCATGTAGAGTCATAGTAATTCATAATTCACTTAAATACAATGTTGAATTGTGGATTCTTCAAGGCTAATATGTGAGAATAAGTTATTTGGTCCAGTTGAATGCATTGAAGTGGACAATTCTCTAATTAAAATTGACTCATATTGTACATAGCTATAACTCTCATGAGGTGAAAAAAAACCATTGTTTCTTGCGAAAATGATTTCCAAAGAAGTCATTCTTAAAATTAAAGAAATCTTCCAAACTGAGAATGAAGAAGCTGTAAGGAGCACCTTACAAGCATTAAAGATCTACTGACTTGAAGAATATTTTCATGTCTTCATGACATAAATTTAGTTCCATCTAGAAACTCTCAAATGCACCTACATTAGCACTGTGAGGTGTGTGTAATAAAGAATCAATTCAAATAGAATCGCTCATTAAACAAAATAATTAAAAGAAATATGGTTCATATGGCTGAGAAAGTTGAAGGTGTGGATATAATTACAGACGTAGATCGGTGCAGAGGGCAGTAGACATTGTTAAGACTCTTCCTCTGAGTTGGTGCCTTATGTGAGTTTTCTTTCATGAAGCAATATGTCTGTAGCACCTGCAACCTCATATCCCTCCAATCTCAAGTCTAATAGAAAGAGGTCCTACCTCTGCCTCAATATTCCCATCTGAAAGTTTCATTACGTCTGATTGGCTTTCACTGTGTCATTGTCAGCATCAATTACTGTGGTCAGGTGACTACAAGACTACAATGCGCTGTTAGACGTGGCCCTTAGTTGCGTATTTCACCCTTAATGCTGGGGATGCAGGCTAAAGGGAAAAAGAATGGGGAAGAATGGAACCATAAACTAAAACTGAAGCCTTTTGCCAATTTCTGAGGACAGAAACCACAACGTTCACTACTTTACCTTCCTGGAACACATTACCACCAGCTCATCAGACATGGCTTCATGCAGTATTATGCCTTATATGTCAAGGATGTTTAAAAAGTTATAGATAGAGGTACACCTTTATAAATCTAATAAGCAATACTCATATAATAAATTGTTAATAAAATGATTGACTGTATTTAATTCAGTATTAGCCACTCCTTAAGTGTGTTCTTCATATTGCAATGCACAATCACTTGCAACTTTAATTCAGAATTCAAAATTTATTTTATTCAACTTGAATCAAAAATATTAGTATAATTTATAAGTTCATTTATGCAAGCAAAGTCATTAAACTCTTTCCTCCCTACCATGAGGGCATTATATGGTCCTACATTTAATTTCTTCTATTAAAGATACAAAAAATAAAAAGAGCAAGGATCAATTAAAAACAATATGCTTAGAGAAATAAATAAGAAGCATCCAAAATAAAGAGTAAGTGAAATTATCTCTCTCCACTGACAATATGATTCTATATCTAGAAAACTCTAAAGATTCTGCCAAAAGCCCCCTAGAATTGATAAACAACTTTAGTTAAGTTTCAGGACACAAAATCAATGTACAAAAATTAGTAGCATTTCTACACACCAGTGACATCCAGGCTGAAAGTCAAATCAAGAACACAAGGCTATAAACAATAGCCACAAAGCAAATGAAATATCTAGGAATACACTTAACCAAGAAGGGAAAAGATTTCTCTGTAACAAGAACTACAAAACACTGCTGAAAGAAATCAGAAACCATACAAATAAATGGAAAAACATTCATGCTTGTGGATTGGAAAAATCAGTATCATTAAAATGGCCATACTGCCCAAAGCAATGTATAGATTAAATGCCATTCCTATCAAACTGCTAATGTTATTCTTCACAGAATTAGAACAAAAAAACTATTCTAAAATTTATATGGAACCAAAAAGGACCCAAATAGCCAAAATAGTCTAAAGCAAAAAGAACAAGCCCAAAGGCATCACACTATCTCACTTTAAACTATATTATAACATTACAGCAACCAAAATAGTATGGTGCTATTCATGTTATTCAGAAACAGACAGACAAATGGAATGGAATTGAAAACTCAGAAATAAAGCCACACACCTAGAGCTATCTGATCTTTGATGAGGCCAACAACACAAGCAATGGGGTAAGGCCACCCTATTCAATAAATGATGCTAGGATAACTGGTTAGCCATATGCAGAAGAATGAAACTAGACCCTCACCTTTCACCACATACAAAAATTAACTCAAGAAAGATTAAGGATTTCAATATAAGTCCTCAAACTAGAAAAATCCCAGAAGAAAACCTAGGAAATACCCTTCTCCACATTGGTCTTGGCAAAGAATTTTTGGCTAAGTCTCCAAAAGCAATTGCAGCAAAAACAAATTGACAAACAGGGTTTAATTAAACTAGAGAGCTTCTGCACAGCAAAAGAAATTATCAACAGAGTAAACAGACAACCTACAGAATGGAATAAAATATTAACAAACTGTGCATCTGAGAAAGGTCTAAGATCCAGAATCTATAAGAAACTTAAATCAACAAGCAAAAGCAAATAGCCCCATTAAAAAATGGGCAAAGGACATGAGCAGACACCTCCCAAAAGAACGCATACAAGGTGTGGAGAAAAGGGAACTCTTGTACACTGCTGGTTGGAATGTAAAGTAGTTCAGCCACTGTGGGAAGCAGTTTGGAGATTTCTCAAAGAACATAAAACAGAGCTACCATTCAACCCAGCAATCCTACTACTAGGTATATACCCAAAGGAAAATAAATCATTGTACCAAAAAGACATATGCGTTCATATGTTCATTGTCACTCTATTCATAATAGCAAAGACATGAAATCAACCCAGATGCCCATCATGGTGGACTGGATAAAAAAAATGTGATACATATATGCCATGGAATACTGTACAGCCATAAAAAAGAAATAAAATCATGTCATTTGCAGCAACATGGATACAGCTGGATGCCATAATCCTAAGTGAATTAACACAGGAACAGAAAACCAAATACCATATGTTCTGAATTATAAGTGGAAGCTAAACCCTGAGCACACATGGAAGTATACATGGAAATAATAGACACTTGGGACTACTAGAAGGGGGGAAGGAGAAAGAGGGAAATGGATTGAAAACTACCTGTTGAGTACTATGCTCAATACTTGGGTGAAAGGATTCATACCCAAAACCCTCAGCATCACGCCCATGTAACAAACCTGCACATGTATCTCCTGTATCTAAAATAAAAGTTAAAAAAATGCTCTACAAAGAGTAGAGGATACAGGGGGAAAAGCATATTACTAGATAGAAACACTTCAAGTAGTATATAATAATACATTCATATTTAATATATTAAGTACTAATTTTATGACTGAAAAGGACTGTAGAGATTATATCATCCTAAAACTGTCTAATAAAGATTTTTTTTGGTATGCTGTTCATCACCATTTCCTCCATAAAACAGGACAGCCAGAAAGACGTATTCACATTACTGTATCTCTGTGAAATAGATTAATTTAGGCCTCATTCTGTAAAGAATTCTCTGCTTGTTCAAGCAGACACGACTGCATCTCAACTTCACTGATTCCTTCACAAGTCCTTCATTCATTCCAAGTGTCACTGACCACTCACCCCCTTATTCCTAGCACTGAGCTAGCTGCTGGTATACAGGGATGACCACATGCTTTTTCCAGTCCAGTAAGGCCAACATACATTAATCATGTTGTTACACAAATACATTCATTAGTACCAAATACTATTTGTTTTATAAAGGAAATTTTCAGTGTCCCTGTTGCATTGTCTCAGAGCCTGTCTGGCTCAATTGAAGGCTAAGGGAAGTTGCCTTTGAGCTGAGCATAAGAGAAGGATGAAAGTCTGGGCTACACGCATACACTGAAGACTTTGATAGTCTCCCATCTGGAACAGAGAGCAAAATGAGGGAATTATGAGGGGGCCAGGTCATGCAGCCCTGTAGACTGTAAGAATTTCAGTCTTCATCCTAAAGTCTATCTTAAAATCTAAATTAAAATATCCTTTAGCAAAAGGTGATATAATCAGGTTTGCATTTTAAAAAATCACTCTGGTCGACCTGAACAAACATGGAGACTAGTGTAAAAATGATGTGAGGACAGTTAGGAAGCTAATAGTTGATCAAGGTGAGAGAGGATGATATGATGATGGCTTGCTCTAGAGTGGCACTATTGGAGAGGAAATATCTGACAGACCTGACAGATTAAAATTTAAAATACATAGTAGTTCTCACCAAGTTTTGAGAGTCATCAATGCCAGCAAGTTGTTTCTTTTTCTAGTGTACTTTCTGAGAGGCCCCTTAATCTGCTTCAGTCTTCCTACTGAGACTCAGTAAATACTGCCATTCTTTGACAGCCACATTCCCTTATTTATAATGATATATAAATACCTAAGGAACAATAGCACTCACACCCTGTAGCTTTCTGGTTATTGCAAATATCTTTTGGCTGTTAACCTAAATTTTCAATCCTGTAAATTCAAGTTTCTTTGTTCTTGACTGAACTCATAGATTCTTTCATAATGTAAAAAGATGCAACAATTTAGGGTCCCTCTGTGTTTGGAATTTTTCTGAATCATATCATAGTTTATAGATATCCACTTATAAAATCTTCACATTGACACGATTTGAAGTAGTTTACAAGTCAGTAAAGTTAGCTGATCTGACATAACATGCTATGTGGATATTTTTTTCTGAAGAAAATGCTATGTCCTGAATTAAAAATTTAAATGTAGACTAAAATAATGCTGGACTGATTATGTACTTTGAAAATTTTTCTTTCTGCCTCTACTTTTATTCCCTGCTTCCTTCAGTACTGGTGTTCTCTACTCCCATTGTAGGTGATTTTCCCTTATTCCAAATCAGTGATGCCCAAATCACTGATGCTACTTCTGAGCCTTTGACAGTCCCATCCAACTGTTTATATATCCATTAACAAATTTTTTGACAGTCTAATTCTATCTGAGCCCCTGTGAAATATCTCCATGGAGGGTCCTCCAATGACACAAATCTATGTATCTGAAAATAAGTTAGCAATCTGACTTCCCCATATCTATTTCTTACTTCTATTCACTATTTTGGTCAAGGTTAACCTTGAAAATATACTTATTTAGCTGGACAACCCATTGTTTTACTCTATGCCTACGTTGATGTCTTCCCGCCCTTACAATCCCATCAGAAGTCCTACTCTTCTTCCTCTTATGACTCTTGCACATTTATCCTTTTTCTGCCTTCACTTCTAGGGGTTTTTTTTTCTGCCTTCACTGTTAGGGTCTTAATTCATACCCTTGTCATCTCTAAGTTTATACTGGGTTTCTCTTCTAATTGGGAGCCACTTGCCAATCCATCCTTCCAATCTAAGCCATCTTATCAGGAAGACTGACCAAATCATGATGCTTCTGTACCTGAAAATCTCAAGGAGGATGATTCTTCATTGCTTTCAGGATAAAAGCATAGCACCTCCGTACGGCAAACAGAACTCTTAGGAATATGCTTTTTAACCCTTCAGCTATACCATACCACCCCCAACCCTCCACCCTCGGACTCTAGTTGCCAGTGACCTCTTGTCTACAGTTACATAAAGTGTTCACGCCTATGCATTTGCTCTTCTTTCTGCCTCCCTCTACTGTGACTCTCCTCCTTGAAGATTCAGCTCTAATGTTATTTCTCTGCATAGGATTTCAAGTATCAAGCCCACATGTACTCCTGCCATTACTCTTTGTTGATCTATGCCTAGGGACACTCAGATCAGCTTCCTGCAATCATTTGTTAATTTCTCATTCTCCCACTCACGTAAGCCTTCTGGAGCACAGATTATCTTTTTATCCCCTGAATCTACCGCAGAACATGATATATAATAAGTATTCCACAAACATAATTATAATACTTAAAAATGATTGATATTTAGTATGTGCTATCAAGTGTAGGAGAAATACACAACCACATACACACTCACACACTAAGAAGACCAAATTAAAGCTTGAGTTTAGAACATTAATAGGTCAATGCAAAAAAAAAAAACTCTTTATGGCACTCCTCAAATGGAATTATTTTCAAGTATATTTTTTACACAATCAAAAGTGTAAAAATACATTTTACGCCATAATTCTCCACCATCCAATCATGTATAATAATGGAAATAAATAAAGATTTTACAAAAACAGTCCTCACCCTTCCTGCATATGAAGCCTTCTGATATTTTTCTACAACTATTTTATTTTTTGGATGTTGGTTGAAACCACAAAAATTATTTTATAACTCATTTTGGGAAATACTGCTTTAGTATCTCTACCATATTTGTTTTTCATTCACACAATTTCTGTAAATAATTAAACCTGTACATGAAAATTAAATAAGCAATTTTGCTAATTTTTAGGGCTACTCAAAACTCATCAATTTCCTAAATATGCTATTATCACTGCTAACTCCATCGTTATTTTCTTAATAATAATAAATTTCTTATGACCATCTTTGACATATTTCACACACATTGAAATCACTGGAAGCAGGCTGAGTGACCCTGAAGCAAGATTTGCAATCACTGAATTAGCCAATTCCCATTTGCAGTCTTTATGTCCAGTCTAGACATTGAATCCATATTTCCTACTGTAAAAGAGTTAAAACTCTCCAATGGTGCCCTATTTCTATTAGGTGTGCTTTCTTTATTTCTTTTTAAATAAAATAGTGTAAAATATGATTAAGGGATTTTTTTTTTGGAAATAAAGCTAGCAATAGGAATAAATTCAATAGATATATAAAGAATCATTCCAGAATATTATTATTTTTTCCTATTTCTGGACAACTCTATCACTGAGTAAATCACATGTAACTCTCCTATAACCATGGTGTTTGGAAAGGAAACTTGCCATGTTACTTCCTTAATTTTAAGGAACACATATCTGCCGACTTTTATGTTGCCTCATGGAAAGTAACAAATATTACATGTCATATGTCAGCATTTCAGTGCCCAATAAGGAAGAAACTATTCATTATTTCTCTAAATGAAAGAGCAAAAAATTCAGAAGGATAAAGAGATTTTGCCAATGTTTTGCTATAAAAACATTTATGTCTTAAAAAAAAAAAAAACTGGTTACAGAACTATACCAGAAATAAGGATATTTATCATGATATATGCCTTCACAACTAAAGTTGTGAATATTTTAAATTGAGATTTTGAAAAGCACACTTATATAAATAAGTGTTTTGTTTTTAAATAATTCATTTCTCAAAACAAGACTTAAGCTGTGATGAGAAATTTGTCAAAATTAAATTTCTATCCCTGCCCTCCTTCTAAGTATAGTAGCACAGCTGTCATGCATCCTAAATTTGAATACACAACTTGTATAAGTGGGACATAGAATGCCATTTCTCAAGTAGAATATGGGGTCCTCTTGACGTGTTTCAAGGCCATGAGTTTCCTTCCTACATTTAGTGGTGACACTAAAACTGAAAGCTTGGGAATAGTACATAGAAGAGGGAGGCTGTGAAATATCCTTATTTATATAGGTACTTTTCTAAATGTATATGATGAATTAGAGAATTGTTTAAACAAGGAAATGTCCAAAGTATTTGTTGTAAATTTTCCATACTGTTTGATGGAGTAAAAAACAAACAAACAAACAGATGAGTAGGCTTTGCATAGAAGGACAGCCCCGCACAGGATGGGGAGAACAAGCCAGGTGAGTAGCATGTCCACACAGTCAGGGCTGCCAGGGGTGTGGAGTACTGCAGTGGCATCAGTCCAATGCAGGATGTCAGTGCTTAAAGTGAGGGTGGTACGGAAGGTGGTAGCTACAGTGGGGGACATAGGGGACTGCTCAGGGGACAGTGGTGATGATGGCCTGGCAAGTGGTGTCAGACCCCAGTAGAGCAAGAAGGATGTCGGTGCAATGAGACAAAGGGTAGCAGCAGGGATCAATGCTCAGTTACATACAGGGGGTCTGATCAAGTAAGAAAATAGATAACAAGAAAATAGGGGTGGGGCACAGTGTCTCACGCCTGTAATCTCAGCACTCTGGGGGGCCCAGGAAGGCAGATTACCTGAGGTCAGGAGTTCAAGATCAGCCTGGCCGACATGGTGAAACCTCATCTCTGTTAAAAAATACAAAAATTAGCTGGATCTAGTGGCACGCGCCTATATTCCCAGCTTCTCAGGAGGCTAAGGCTGGAGAATCGCTTGAACCCGGGAGGCAAAGTTTGCTGTGAGCTGAGATTGCAATATCCAGTCTAAGTGACAGAGTGAGACTCCATCTAAGAAAGAAAGAAAGAAAGAAAGAAAGAAAGAAAGAAAGAAAGAAAGAAAGAAAGAAAGAAAGAAAGAAAGAAAGAAAGAAAGAAAGGAAGAAAGAAAGAAAATAGAAAAATAGGAGTCAGGTTTTTCAAGATTAGAGAAGGGAGGGACAAACAGGGAATGGAAAAAAAAAACTAGGATGAATCTGTGGTACTGCATTGAAATTGGAAATGTTAAGTGTGAACTCATGTTTTTCAACATATTTAGATAGGTATAGCAATAACTCTAGAGTATAATATGTGTGTGTGTATAGTAGTTAGCGTTCTCCAGAGAAACAGAAGCAATAAGATTTATCAGTAAGAATCGGCTCATGTGATTATGGAGGATAACAAGTCCCAAGATCTGCAATCAGAAAGCTGGAGACTGAGGAAAACCAACAGTGCCATTCCAATTCAAAGGCCAGAGGGCTTGAAATCCAAGAAGAGTTGATGTTTCACTTAGAGACTGAAGGCAGGAAAAACCCCAGCTTGTTGGCCATCAGGCAGGAAAACTTTCCTTTTACTTGTGGGAGGGTCAGCCTTTTGGTTCTATTCAGGCCTTCGACTGATTAGATGAGGCCCACCTACAGTGGGGGCAGGGGACAATCTGTTTTACTTGGTCTATAGATACAAATTTTACTGTCATCCAGAAACAGCCTCATGGACATGCCCAGAATAATGTCTGACCAAATATCTGGTTACCCCGTGTCCTAGTCAAGTTGACACCAAAAACGAACTATCACAGTGTGTGCTTGTGTGTCTATGTTTAAAATACCTAGCACCCAGATCTTGCTCACTAAATGCTATTCTCTCTTGAAAAAAAATTAGGACTCCTTGTTGAAATAGCTGAATCCAAGGCTGGGCAGGGAAAGTCCAAGATGAGTCTGGAACATTTTGTTATGCCATAAAAAGTGCTGAAAAAATAATGAGGACATGTCTAAAAGCACAGGAACCAGCTTAAAGAAGCTCCCACCGGCCAAATCCAGGACAACTTGAACATCAAAATAAATTATAACAACAACATCAATAAATTATAACATCAAATAAAATAAAGAATCCATGAGTCCGTACTCATGAGCTGAGTATGAGTTATAAGTTTACTAATATGCTAATTAATTAATTATAAGTTAATATGTTAGCTGTTAATGTAAGTATATTATATGAGCTAATATAAACTAATTAATTGAAAGTTCGATGAGAGATGGGAAATTTACATAATCCCAGAATACATCCCCACTATTCATTCATTCCAAAGAAAAAAGTCGTAGCTTTCCAGTGGAGAATCCTGGCAGGCACTACTTTAAACAAGTAATCAACATCAGTAGTACCAGTAATAAGACAATTCTAATCAGGTGCTGGGTGATAAATGCAATGAGGAAAATAAAATATAACTTGTATGGTACTCCTGCAAGAAATAAAATGCATATATGGAATTTAATTATGAGGAAACACACAAAAAAACTGAAATTGAGGTACATTCTACAAAATAGCTGATCTTTTAATCTTCAAAAGTGTCAAGATCATGAAGTTAAGGAAAGATTGAGGATCTGTTCCAAATTGAAGGAGAATAAATATACATGGCAACTAAATGCAACATTTGATTCTGAACTGGATCCTTTTGCTATAAAGAATGTTATTTGAATAATTGATAAAATGTAAATGGAGTCTGAGGTTACATGAGAGTAATATAGTTACATTAATTTACTGATATTGATGGTTTACAGTAATGTAAGATAAAGTCTTCAGTTATAGGAAATACTCATTAGGCCAGACGTGGTGGCTCACACCTGTAATCCCAGCACATTGGGAGGCTGAGGTGGGCAGATCACTTGAGGTCAGGAGTTTGAGACCAGCCTGGCCAACATGATGTAACCCTGTCTCTACTAAAAATACAAATTAGCCGGGCGTGCTTCACGCCTGTAGTCCCAGCTACTCCAGAGGCCTGAGACACAAGAATCGCTTGAACCTGGCGGGCAGAGATTGCAGTGAGCCAAGATCATGCGTGCTACTGCACTCCAGCTGGGGTGACAGAGTGAGCCTCCATCTCAAAAAGAAAAGAAAAGAAAACTCATTAAAGTATTAGGGGTTGATGCGGCATCACATTATCCTCTTACTCAAACTCAGAGGAAAAAGTTCTTCATTCTCTTTCTGTAACTTTTCTCCATGCTTGAAATTGTTTCATAAATGTATTTGTATACACATTTTATTACATTAGCAATCAGGAATATCCCTTGTTTCCTTTAGAATACAACTCTTTCACAGTATTTCCTTAACTTTTATGTCTGTTTACTTTAGGATGAAGGGACAGCAATAACTATACACTTCATATTATACATTTCTATCATATTTTTTAATTAAGAAAAAAATCTCAAGTTTGAATTTTTATTATATAAAAACCTTATCACAGTAGCAGTACTTGAATATACCTAGTCATAGGGAGATCATTCCTGTATTTCCTTCTTGGATAACTCTCTCTTTCCAGAAACTTTCCCTATATGATAAACACTCCCTTAACACTTCAATAAAACTGCTTTAACCATTACTATCACTCATCTCTTTTTCTGGTATTTCACTGTGAGGACACTTATTAGTTCTTTCTTGCTGTTTCATTAGATATTCTTAGCCTTTGTCTCCTGGAAACTCTTATTTCACTTGACTCTGTGATAAGATTTTGTTATCTTCCTTTTACCTCTTTAGGAATCCCTTCTTAGTAGTATCCATAAATGCTTTTCCCTCTGATCGTCCCTACAATATTGATGCTCCTCTGGGTTCTGTTCTCATGTCCCATCTCATCCTCCATTACACAATCTTCCTGAATCACCTTTTCAAAGTCTTGATCATCACCCATGTCCTGATGGTCTTAAATCTCTGTTGGATCCAGATATCACTCCCAAGCACAGACCTGAACAGTCCGCTGCATAAAAAAACACATACATACTTGTATCCCTTGGGTATATCAGAATAAGTAAATACAAAACCAAATTCATCACCAAATCCCATCCTCTCTCAAGTTCCCTCCACCAGGCTTGGTGCTCTCTCTTATTCCTCTCTCAGTGAAGTGCATCACCATCAATCTGGAGGCGAAGCAGCAAACAAGATCTTTTTAAACTTTCTTATTATTTATCAAATCCATATATATACATATATATATGTATTTCTCTCCCTCTCCCACTGCATTAGTGGGACCACAGTTCAGACCATAGTTATTTCTTCTCTGAATTATAGCCTCATAAGTGGGGCCCTGGACAGAAGTTTTGTTTCTCTGCAATTTTTCTTCATGATGATCATATTAGTCAGGATTCTCTAGAGGGACAGAACTAATAGGATACAAATATGTACCTATGGGAGTTTATTAAGGAGTATTAACTCACACGATCACAACGTCCCACAATAGACTCTCTGCAAGCTGAGAAGCAAGGAAGCCAATCCAAGTCCCAAAGTTGAAGAAACTGGAGTCCAATGTTCAAGGGCAGGAAGCATCCAGCATGGGAGAAAGATGTAGGCTGGGAGGCTAAGCCAGTCTAGTCTTTTCATGTTCTTCTGCTTGATTTTTACTCTTGCTCCAAATCCCTGACTCATGCTCCATTTTTGATATCTCTATGTAGCCTTACTTACTGTGGCTATTCTACCAAACAGAAACCTGTTGTATGTAACTGACTTATAAAGAAAATTTGGGGACTTGAGGTAAATTGTATTTCAGAACAGAAAACTATCTACTAGCAGTTCTGGAAACTCACAGACTTTCCCCAGCAAGAAAGCTGTCATAGCCCTTCCTCTCCTTAGTCTCCAGCCTACCACTGTGGTGCTAGACCCCTACCTCCACCTACAGAGATATTTCTCCCAGAAAATTCCTACTTTTTCTTATTCTGAAATTCCCCTTGTATAACATTCTTCCTCCTAAATAAGTCTACATTTCTCACTTGCAAGGAAACCACTAATAACTTTTTCTAAACAAAAGAAATATTCACTCCCCTTGATAGAGGGATAACTCTATTTGAATAGAGCAGAGTTATCATCTTCCTCATTTTAAATGAATGACTTCTGTCAATAATGCCTAAAATTACATTTAGTTTTAGGTTAAATACACAGCATGATTGACTCATTGAAACAGTTCAAGCTGAAACTTTCAAGTCTTTCACAAGAGTTACCTTTCAACTGCATCTCTCTCATTCTGTGTTTATTTGGTTGGAACTTTGACCAAAGTACAGACATTCATCCCTGTTAAGTTTCATCTTATTATATCTGGCCCATCATTGCAGCCTGTCAAGATCTTTTAAAATCTTGATTCTGGCATGAAATCTATTCACTATCCCTGCCAACTTCATGTCAAATGCAACTTGCTTAAGTACGCTCTCTATCCTTGCGTAAGCCACCAAAAATGGCTAATAGGCATGTGCAGTTTTGTTACAGGATTCCAAGAGCTAAAAAGAAGATAAAATCACCAAACTAGACATCTAAGGACAAACTTCTTTAGATTGAGAGTGAAGGTCTCATGTTCAGGCATGTGTCCCTCATTTATCTTGGTAACTTTTTTACTACTTATTTTGAGGGATGGTTTGAGGTGGTGAGGGAATGAGGCTTGAAATGGGCAGAGTGTTTAAAAAAGATTTTAATGTGGTAGGACCAGAGCTAGGTTAAGGCTAGCAAGAGGTCAAATACAGAAAATTTAAGGAGTCAGTCACTCTCTGGGTCTTGCAGGAGAGTAGGGTGGCATTTGCAGACTCTGAGAATGAGTGCCACCTTAAATTCTGTACCAAATGCTTCTCGCTGTTCTCACGCTAGTCCATATCCCATAATGTGGAGGAGTGTTTAACTTACAGAAGCTGTCCTTATCAGAGTTTATTCCTTCAACCTTAACTTGAGCTATCATGTTACCACCTTTCTCATTGCTGGTGAAAATCTATAGTTAATATTTCTAGCAATCTTTGAGCCATGCTTGAATTTATCCTCACTTCATTTCTCTAGCTATCCAAGATCAAAATTGCTGAGAAGAGTTCCAAGCATCAGAAATAATAAGAAATAGGTGAAACCCCCTTTTAAATTAAGAACATAGTCCAAAGATGTCATTTCTTTTATTTAATACATTTTGCAACCCTCTATGCTAGCCACTGTTCTATTTTCTTTGCTCTGCCTTCTCCAGTTCCTTGTAGCTTGGTCCACCAATACCATCACCTCCACGAAAGACAAGTTTAAAATCAATTCTGGCTTAGTTAAGAAGTGTTATTTGGATCCTTGTGGCAACTCCATGTTGTTCCATGAAATTAATTTGCTCTTGTCCAGACATGCTGAACCACATTTTCTGGTAGTCTATATGTCTACCCTGCATCTGAACCTCTGTTCCCCAGGACTGATGCCTCAGTGAGCATGTGGCCCAAACCATAATATTTCTCAGTTTTCCTTTCCTCATGCCTATTGCTATTATACCAGCTGCTAGGTGCCTGAGGAGGTTGTATTCTGGGTTACGAAATTACGTGTTGCTTTGCCTTCACTGTTTTTATATAGCTGTTTACCTGGTTGAATACACACAAATCCTCCCTCATTTGCTTTTTAAATGGTAGGCATTTCATAGTTATTTGATGAATGGATGAGTGAACTAATGAGAATGAGCAATAGGAACTAGGTATCCAACACTCCAGAACCCGCGATTTAATTAACTGAACTGTTAATTTACCTCATCTTGTGTAAACACTTGAGATCCAGGCAGATGGTAACTGTGATATCTGTGTGATATACAGTTACTCCTCATCAACCATAAGCATTGCCTTACTTAAGCGCTTCAGTTGGCAAAATTGTAATTAACAAGTCCAAAGACTAATAAATATAGGAGATTCAGAGAAAAGTAATGGAAGTGATATCATGCATGCATGCATGTGTATATGTGTATGTGTGCACCCACATACACACAGTAAATATACATTTTAAAGGGCAGCCCATCATAGAACAAGCCATATTATTTACCACTTTGTCTTGCTCTAATATATCTGTTTTCATTGTTCAAAAAAAGGTAGCTAAGGTAGATTCTAAATAAACAAAAATAAATGATGTTAACTTTATGTAAGATTGTATCTCTTCTTAATATTTTAAAATTTAATCTACCTGGATTAAAATTTAATGGCTTTATTTTTGTTTTTGTTTTATTCCCTTGTGATGTTCTCACAAGTCCTAATTGCTCTTTCAGCAACGACGTTACTAGACTTTACTAGACATTACAATAGGCATTAGGGATATAGCAGTGAAAACGTTCACATCCCTACCTTTATGGAGCTCATAAACTAGAGGGACAGAATTAACCTGCACTTAAGGAAACATTTCATTAAAAATACACTATACTACATCTTGAATCAAAGATCCCCTTTAACATTTTATGAACCCACTCTATTAGTCCATTCTTACACTGATACAAAGAAATACCCAAGACTGGGTAATTTATAAAGGAAAGTGGTTAATGTATGTATGTATGTATGTATTTATTTATTTATTTATTTACAGATGGCATCTCGCTCTGTCACCCAGGCTGGAGTACAGTGGGACAATCTCGGCTCACTGCAACTTCCGCCTCCTGGGTTCAAGCAGTTCTCCTGCTTCAGCCTCCCGAGTAGCTGAGACTACAGGTATGTGCCACCACACCCAGATAATTTTTTTTTTTCTTTTGGTATTTTTGGTAGAGACAGGGTTTCATCATATTTGCCAGGCTGGTCTTGAACTCCTGACCTCAGATGATCCACCAGCCTCAGTCTCCCAAAGTACTGGGATTACAGGTGTGAGCCACTGTGCCCAGCCAGAAAGACGTTTGTTGACTCAAAGTTCCACATTGTTGGGAAAGCCTCAAGAAACTTACAATCATGGCAGAAGGCTACGGGGAAGCAAACACATCTTTCTTCACATGGTGGCGGGAGAGAGAAGTGCAAGCTGGGAAAATGCTAGACGCTTATAAAACCATCAGATCTTGTGAGAACTCACTCACTGTCATGAGAACAGCATGGAAGAAACTGCCCCCATGATCCAATCACCTTCCACCAGGTGCCACCCTTAATACATGGGTATTATGGGGATTACAATTTGAGATTACACTTGGTGGGGACATAGAGCCAAACCATATCACCCACTGTTTAGAAAAATAAAAGGAGATGAATAATCAACAGATTAGAGATTTTAGCAAATGTATGGAATATATAAAAGAGGTTGAAAGTGATAAATTGTGAATAAGGTCAGAGGAAACCTCCAGCCAAGTATATAGAAAGGCTTATAGTTTAAATTCACCTGTAATGACAATTGTAGGCAATACTTGGGACTGAAATATGCTAGATTAAATTGAGGGCAAAGTCAGACATGGGACTAAAAACAGGAGGGATAATAGAATGTCTGTATTTGGAACAGTTGACTAACCCCCACACATAGATCTTTCCAACCTTCAAGAAAAGCACACTGGAAAGCAGGCTTCTGTCCACCAAGCAGGAGGGGACTTTTCTAAAGAAGTTTAAGAGCCCTAGAGAAAATAACTTATTCAAAGTTTCCCCAGAGTAAGAAACTTGAATGCAGAGTTCCCTTGGTCTCTTCCCATGCATTAATCTAAAGAAACCCTTGCCTATCAATTAACACAGTCTACATATATAGAAATACCAAGATTTTTTTTGCCAGCTTTTTTTGTAAAAAAGTAATCAAGATGCACTAAAAACCTTCAGAAATCCTTCAATATGACAGAGTGATCAAAGTAAACTAACATGCAAACTATTTTTAAAAAGAAAATTGCTGGGCGTGGTTGCTCACGCCTGAAATCCCAGCACTTTGGGAGGCCCAGGCGAGTGGATCATTTGAGGTCAGGAGTTCGAGACCAACCTGGCCAAAATGATAAAACCCTGCCTCTACCAAAAATACCAAAAAAAAAAAAAAAAATCGCTGGGTGTGGTGGTGCATGCCTGTAATCCCAGCTACTTAGGTGACTGAGGCATGAGAATTCCTTGAACCTGGGAGGAGGAGGTTGCCATAAGCCGAGATCGTGCCACTGCACTGTAGCCTAGGCGAGAGAGGGAGACTATATCTCAAAAAAAGAAAACAACAAAATATATCTAATTGTTATCTTCAGAGACCCATGAAGAAAATGTATCCACAAAACAAAAATAGGAAGCTATAAAAGGAACAACCAGATAATTCAAAGGAGCTCTTGCATATGAAATGTATTGCTACCAAAATGTACAGAAGAAAACAACCCACAAAGGAACTGAAGATGTAATAGAAAATATTAGAAATTAGAAAAAATTAGAAATTAGATGTAATAGAAAATATTAGAAATATTAGAAATTCTAACAGAATAGAATTTCTAAAGAGCTACTACTATGTAAAAATGGATGAGAGAAATTATCAAATAACTAATTGAAGGTAAATCTCCAGGGTTAAAAGATTTGACTCTTTAAATCGAAAGAGGTTACTGAATATCAACAACAATTACTTAAAATAGGTCACATCTGGATTCCTCAATTCTGAAATTTTGGTGCACAAATACATAGATAAGGGTTTTAAATCTTTTGAAAAGTAAAAGTCATGATATGTACAAAAGAGAGAATTCTAGGCATGAGGTTTTCCTATTTGTTTTATCTGCAACAGTGGATACTGGAAGATAATGAATGTCATGGGAGTTGTGAGAGAGCATTATTTCTGGCTTACAGCTCTGTATGCAAAAGTTCTACCAAATGAGTCAATAGGATTAAAAGAAAACCAGACAAACAATGAATCAGGAAAACAATCTTCCCAAACTGGTAGGTGAAGGAAAATCTCCAGATAACAGCTGTGCCTCAGGTTTTAAGAAGAACAAGCCAGATAAGAACAGAAGGTTAGAGGATGAGCATGTAGTTCTGTATGAAGTAATTAATATGTCTAATCATATGTAATAGTTAAATAAATCAAGACCCATCCGCAGAGCCTGATAAATGTCTTACAAGACTATTTGTTGACACACCCATAATATCTTAAGTAATAAAAACAGTTTACAAGATAATAATTTGCCAGTAAGTACACTGAGTGTGTGTGTATGTGTATGTGTGTGCATGTATACTATGTATCTCTCTCTCTAAATATATATACACCTCTTAATGCATAGAAAAATTCTAGAGGATTGTATACTACAACTTAAATATTATTCATATTTTTCTCTGGAATTACAAGTGCTTTTTAACACCTGAATTCCCCCTCCCCATGAACATATATTATTTTTATGATAAAGATACAAAAGACACATTAGGTGATGGTGTTTTGGTTTGCTTTTAAGTAGCCTACACATGCTGCCTCCACTTGCTCACTTTTTAAAATTTACTCCTAAACCCTCTGCAATCTATTTATATCCCGCAAGTCTTCATAAAAATTACTCTCCACTGAGGTCACAAATGGTTTCCTAGTAGCAAAAACCATTGGATACCCTTCTCTCTTTATTATTCAACCTTCCCATGCTATTTAATATTCTTAATTATTGTCCTTTTCCCAAATTCTCTCTTCTTTTGGCTTCCTTCACCTCAAACACTCTAGCTTCCTTCCCACCACTCTGTATCCCTCCTCTTTTCTGGACTTCCCTCCTTTGTCCCACCTTTTAGTTGTTGGTGTTGCCAGCACTCTGCCCTTGACCTTTGGCTATTCACTTCACTTTTTTCTTGAGTTACTCCATACATTCCTATCTGCTGAACTACCATGTGTGTTCTGTTGACTCTGTCATCTGTATTTCGAGTTCAGATGTGTGGTCTCAAAGCCCAATGTCAAATCCCAACCATATATGTCCACTTGAATGTGTGAAACTGGATTTATTACATTCTTCCTTGCCTCCACCCTGACCTGACTCTTCTATATTTTCTGTCTCAGTTTTTCATACCGTTTCCCAAACAAACACTCTCCATCTGAATTTCTCCCCCTGATTCATTCTACATGAGGCCAGTATAATAATGTCACCCTTGTTTCCCTTGCATTGGCTCCTTCTAACCATTTCTAATGCTATTGCTTTTCTGTACTCTTGCTTACAGTGATGCACTAACTTCTGAGTACAGAAGTTATTCTGCACTCCCCTGGCTCCAGTCCTAACTCCTGTATACCTTCCCCCAACACCCCAACACTCAGAAAGTTGCTAGAGTGACCTTCTTAAAACGCAAATATTCCCTAATGTTTCTCAATTGCCATAAAAAAATCTCATCGCATAAAAGGCTTTGTGGTTTGATCTTTCTCTTCAGTCAAGACTCATAATTTTTGTCATCTAGAGTCTGAATTTCTCTGTGAACACTTTGCTTCTAATAGAAAAGACTTTCTTCCCTATACGCTTTCTCCACTTGGTTCCTCTTACATCTCTTCCAGAATCAGCATGAGCATGTCCTCAGGACATCTTTCAGAATCTCTCCAAGTTATAATTTTGTTTATTTGTAAGTTCCTTCTA
The DNA here is from genome assembly GCF_002776525.5 of Piliocolobus tephrosceles. NCBI lineage: Eukaryota > Metazoa > Chordata > Mammalia > Primates > Cercopithecidae > Piliocolobus > Piliocolobus tephrosceles. Next base: position 99,802,705 of record NC_045438.1, on the reverse strand, counting down.
TCAGAGTGTGAAGTTTTCATGGAAGGACCTACATTTTTATTTCTGTTAGATTGAATAGTATAGCATTATTCTTTTTAGGCTTAAAAATGGTCAGGTCATATAATAACAATTTCATGTAATTCAACTTGATGTGTTCCAGCACTTAACATAATACCTGGCACTTAATAAATGTTGGATAATGTGTTGTTGAAAGAACAAATAGAATTTACCAAAAAAGGCAGGATCAGGAGAGGAATTACTCTTGACACCTGGGTTTGAGATTTATCCACCCAATTTAGGAATAAAAAATAAAGGCTTCATTATTATAAGATTTAAAAATTAGTATTTTAAGATCAGAAATGAAACTGTTAGCATTTAAGTCAGTGAAGTATATTAAATTAATGATTCCAGCTATATAAATTGCTTTTGAAGCTCAATCACAAAATCACTCTAATCCAAGAAAAGAGTCATTAGTTGGAAAATTGGACTCATTAAAAATTAAACAAAAAATGTACCTAAGCTCTTAATATCTAAATTACAGACAGCTTTTATTTTTTATATGATCCATATGAAGAGACCTATTTTATATGGAAAAGAGAAATAATTTGCTATTAAATATTCAGTCTTCTGCCTCTCTGTGGTTAATTTTCAGCTAACGGTATGTGGTAAAATCGAATGCTTTTTTAGTCATTCTTGGTTTATATGGATGTTTAAAAGAAGGCTGCCTGCTGAATTGGGCATTAACAAACATTGATTGAACACAGTGAAATCGATTGGACCTTTTAGTGTTTTACATGTGTTTGTTTCCTACTAACTTTCGAATGTCTTGACTGATTTTGATCAAATTTCCTACACTACAGTTTTACATATCAAAATTAAGGCCAATGCTGAGAGAAATTTTAAGTATGCAAGGTTTGTCTTCAGAAAAGTCCTACCTTTCAGGTGAGAGTAGAACATTTATTGTTTAGGTCACAAAGTGGATCTGATATGTCGTAGATAGCCTTATATCTTTATCTTCTCCCTTTTCCTTCTGTAGGGTGTCCTTTTTCCTTCCGTCATGGAATCAGATGCATTTCTAATAAGAAATTGAAAGATCTTACTTCCGATATAGGAAACATCAGCATCAATGATAAGAGAAAGGCGTATTTATAGAAGCAGGCAGGCCTTCCCACTATCCCAGAAAGCACTTCAATTTCCATCTTACCCTGTAAAATACAGCACGGAATTATTTGTGAAAACATAGGAAAGTAATTTAACCTCCTTTGAGCTTCTACTTTATCATCTGAAAATGTATTAAAATCCTACCTACCTTCAAAATTTTGGTATTATGTAAGAAACTACATGTATATCCCAAAGCAGAGTGCCTGACATATGGTTAGTGCTTGATAACTGTTAGCTATTGACATTATATATCCCCCAAACAGATGAGGTCTAGCAAGCAGATGTCACAAAAATTTATGTCACAGGACGTCACAAAAAATTATGTAGGGTTGTCCTGTGTACTCTTCATGCAAATTGCCCTAGTGGTTACATCTTGCAAAACTCTAGTACAATATCAAATCAAGAAAACTGACATTGGTGCAATCTATAAAGTATATTTAGTTTTTGCCAGATTTGCATGCATATGTTGTGTATGTGTATGTGCACGTGTGTATAGTTCTATAGAATGTTTATCACATGCGTAGATTTGTGTAATCATCATGACAGTCAAGACACAGACTGTTTCACTGTGATGCTCCCTCATGCAGCCTCTCTCTAGCCATATCCACCTTCTTCAACCCTCCGTGACTACCCCCTCAACACACACAAGCATGAGTTTATACTCCATCTCTATTCAGTGATGTTATATCAATAAAATCACTCAGGCTGGGTGTGGTGGCTCATGCCTGTAATCCCAGCACTTTGGGAGACCAAGGCGGGCGGATTACAAGGTCAGGAGATGGAGACCATCCTGGCTATCATGGTGAAACCCCGTCTCCACTAAAAATAGAAAAACTGGCTGGGCGCGGTGGGGCGCACCTGTCGTCCCAGCTACTTAGGAGGCTGAGGCAGGAGAATCGCTTGAACCCAGGAGGCAGAGGTTGCAGTGAGCTGAGATTGTGCCACTGCACTCCAGCCTGGCGACAGAGCAAGACTCAAAAAAAAAAAAAAAAAAAGAAGAAAGAAAGAAAAGAAAAAGAAAAGAAAATCACTCAGATTGGGTTTTTACATGCAGTTTCCCTTGAGATACATCCAACTTGTGTATGTAACACGGAGGTGACACCATTATTTTAACCATTTGTTAAAACAGTTGAGTTGTCTCAAGTTTTCAGCTATTACAAACAAATGAAACTGCTATGAACATTAGTTTACAGGTCTTGTGTCAACATAACTTTTTTTTAATTTTTATTTTTTCAGACAGTCTTGCTCTGTCGCCCAGTCTGGAGTGCAGCGATCTCCACTCACTGCAAGCTCCACCTCCTGGGTTCACGCCATTCTCCTGTCTCAGCCTCCCGAGTAGCTGGGACTACAGGTGCCCGCCACCACGCCCGGCTAATTTTCTTGTATTTTTAGTAGAGACGGAGTTTCACCGTGTTAGTCAAGATGGTTTCGATCTCCTGACCTTGTGATCCACCCGCCTCTGCCTCCCAAAATGCTGGGATTACAGGCATAAGCCACCGTGCCCGGTCATACTTTTTGTTTCTCTGATATAAATGTTCAAGAGTGCAATTATTACATCATAACACATACTCATGTTTAGTTTTGTAAGGAACTGCCAAACTATTTTCCGAAGTAGCTGGGCCTTTTTCCTTTCCTACCAGCAATATATGAGCAATCAGTTTCTCTGCATCCTTGGCAAGATTTGGTATTATCTCTATATTTCATTTTAGCCCTTCTGATAGGTGTGCAGTGAGATCTCATTGTGGTTTTATACACTTCAGTGTCTTCAGGGTCTGAAGTGATATTCCCTGTTTTACTCATGATATTGGTAACTTGTGTCTTGATTCTATTTTTATTTGTCTGTGTTGCTAGAGGCTTGATAATTGTATTATTCTTTTCAAAGAATTGACTTGCTGTTTTGTTGATTTATTCAATTGTTTTCTGCTTTTAATTTCTTGGAATTTTGCTCTAGTTTTATTATTTCCTCCTTATGCTTGCTCTTAGTTTCTTTTGTCCTTTTTCTAGTTTCTAAATATAAGATGATTGATTTGTGACTGTTCTTTTTTTCTGATATAAGCATTTAGTTGTAGAAATTTTCTTCTCAGTGTTGCTTTAGTTACATCCCACAAATTTTGATATGTTGCTTTTTTCCTTTTCATTCAATTTAATGTATTTTGTTTTCTTTGGGACTTCCATATTTTTGAGATGGAGTTTCACTTTGTCACCCAGATTGGAGTGCAGTGGCCCCATCTTAGCTCACTGCAACCTCCGCCTCCTGGCTTCAAACGACTCTCCTGCCTCAGTCTCCCAAGTAGCTGGGATTACAGGTGCACACCACCTCGCCCGGATAATTTTTGCATTTTTAGTAGAGACAGAGTTTTGCCATGTTGGCCAGGCTGGTCTTGAACTCCTGACCTCAGGTGATCCACCGGTCTCGGCCTCCCAAAGTGCTGGGATAACAGGCATGAGCCACTGCGCCCGGCCAGGACTTCCTTTTTGACCAACTAATTATTTAGAAATGCATTGTTTAGTTTTGAAGAGTTTAGAATTTTTTCTGTAATATTTATGTTATGCATTGGTGTTTTGATTCCATTACCACCAGAGAACACATTCTATATGATTTCAATTATTTTAAATGAGGTGAAATTTGTTTTATAGATGCCAAATATATGATGTTTTGTGATGAATGTTTTATGAATTCTGGAAGAGATGTGAACTCTGCTGTTGTTGAATGAAGTGTTCTATAAATGCCAATTAGATTCTGCTGTTTGATGGTGTTGTTGACTTTATATGATTACTAATTTTCTCTGTATTTGTTCTATCAACTGTTGAAAAAAGGGCTGAAGTCCCTAATCATAATTGTGAATTTGTCTATTTTTCCTTTCAGTTCTATCATTTTTTGCTTCACATATTTTACAGCTCTGTTTTATGATGTGTCCACATTTAAAATTGCGATGTCTTTTTGGTAGATTGATTCCTTTATCACTAATGATTGTCTCTGTCCCTGGTCAACTCTTTGTTATGAAGTATACTTTATCTCATTTTAATATAGCCATTTCTGCTTTAATTGATGTTTGCATGATATATCTTTCTGTCCTTTTACTTTCAGTTTATCTGTATTGCTATATTTGAAGTTATTTGCTTGTAGACAACACATAGTTGTGGTTTTTAATCCACTCTGCCAATCTCCATCTTTTAACTGCTATACTTATATCATTTACATTTAATGTGATGACCAAAGTTTCAGTGCTTAAGCCTGGCATTTTGGTTTTTGTGTTCTTTTGTTATTTTTCTGTTTCTCTTCTTTCTTGACTTCTTGAGGGTTACTTTGAATATTCTTTAGAATTCCATTTTGATTCATCTTGTGCTTTTTTTAGTGTGTTTATTTGTATAGGATTTTTTTAGTCGTTCTTGTAGGTAGTAGATTTTGTGTATATAATGCATCACAGTCTATTGTTATTATCATTTTACCAGTTCAAGTAAAGAACAGAAACTTCATCTCCCCTTATTGTACCCCATTTATAATATATTTGTCTTAAGTATTTTCTCTATGTACTTTATAAACGTACAACATTATAGTTTTTCTTCAACCATCAAATACAATTTCCAAAAATTAAGAGGGAAAGGAAAGTCTATTTGATTTTGCACTTTCTATTTTTCTTTGTTCTAAAATCTTTTTTTTTTTAATCATCTCTTCCTGTTTAGGAAAAATAAGTAATTTATCTTCCTGTTTAGGAAAATAAATAATTTAATCATCCTTTTAAATTAGGTCTGCTGGTAATAAATTCTCTTAGTTCTTATTCATCATAAAATGTCTTGATTTCCCCTTCATTCTCAAAGGTTTTTTTCACTGACTATAGAAATCTGGGCTAAAAAATTTTCCTTTGGCAATGGAAAAATATTATTCCACTTTTTTTCAGCCTCATGGTTTCTGATGAGAATTTCACTGTCATTCCAATTGTTTTCCCCTTATTGAAAAGATTTCTTTTCTCTCCTGGTGTTTTCTAAGATTTTTCTCTTTGTCTTTAGTTTCCAGAGATGTCATTATGATGTGTCTTGCCAAACAGTCCTTTGATTTTTCCTGTTTGACATTTTCTCCGCTTCTTGAGTCTATAGCTTTATGTCCTTGCCAAATTTGGGAAAATTTTACCCATTATTTGAATACTTTTTCAACCATACCTCTCTTTCTTCTCTCCTTCTGGGACTCTGTTAGCATAAATCTTGCATTAGAGTTTCCACAAATCCCTAAGACTTTGTTTATTTTTTTCAGTCTATTTTCTCTGTTTTTCAAGTTGAGTAATCTCCATTGTTTTATTACCATTGTCCTATGTTTAAGCTCGAGTTCTTCCCTCTGTCATCTTCTTTATACTAATAAGCCTATCCATTGACCTTCTAAGTTTCAGTTCTCATATTTTTCAGTTCTAAAATTTCTAGTTCATTTCTTTATATATATATTTTTTTCTTTTCATTAATTCTTTCTATTTGCAGAGTCTTTGTATTGATTTGCTGGTACTTTCCATTTTTTTCAATTGCTTCAAACCTATTGAAACATTTTCATAATGGCTGCTTTAAAATCTGTGTCATATAATTCCCACATCTATTTAATCTTGGCATTATCTGTGATTGTCTTTTCTCATTCAAGGCAAAATTTTTCTGTTTTTGTATGATAAGTCATTTAACATTATATCTGGACATTTTGGCTATTATGTTATGAGACTCTGGATCTTATTTAAATTATTTGTCTTAGCAGGCCTCCTCTGGCATTGTGCCAGTAGGAAAAGAGGACACTACCTTATTACCGCCAGGTGGCAGTGAAAGTACAAGTCGTGCACTTAGCTGCAGTTGATGTCTTTTCCTAAGTGAATGTGGGAGTTTGGGCTCCACTCTCTTCCTCTACTGACACCATTCTGACTTGGAGTGGGGATAATGTCTCAGTTTTGCATTGGACATAACCTCCACTGACACTGTCAGGATGAGGTTGGGTCTTAGGGAGAGAGTAAAATTTCTCACTTCCCACTCCATCTTCACTGATTCAACCACAGTGATGGAGGGGGCAATATGTTGCAGCTTCACAAGCATGGAAATTTTGTCTCCCCAGTCTTTCTTTGCTATCAGGGGTGTGGAGATAGTCAAAATTTTGTCCAGTGTTTTGCTAGTATAGGGAGAAATGTTATCGTCTAAAGGATTTTTTTGTCTTACTAAGCTGTCCCTTTTCTTGTTATTTCACTTGAGAGATAAGGCCTTTCTTAGGGCTTTTTACTTGTTTATTTATTTGGTCTGGACCCATTAGAGTTTCCAGGTGCCTGATTCTCCACCACACATTGAGGGATATGAAGCAAAAAGAAAATCCAGGGACATCACCACTGTGTCATTCCTCAGGTCCCAAAGTGCCTAGTAGTTTGCCTTCTTTCCTCCACTTTTCAAATTCTTCCAATGTTTGTTCAATACATAATGTCTGAGGTATTAAGCTTCCTTAGCAGAGGCAATAGAAAGAATTGCACCTACTCCATCTCATTCCCAGGATAGACTGAATTTCTCTTGTTATGGTTTTAAATTGCATTTTCCTAATTGCTAATGATGTAACACGTCTTTTTATGTATTTATTTGCTATCTATATATCCTCTTTGGTGAAACGTCTCATCAGGTTGGTTGACAGTTTTCCCTTTTTTTTTTTTTTTTTTTGAGTTAGGGTCGTGTTCTGTCATCCAGGCTGGAGTACAGTAGCATGATCATAGCTGACTGCTGCTTTGAGCTCCTGGGCTCAAGCAATTCTCTCCCCTCAGTCTCCCAAGTAGCTGGGACCACAGGCACATGCCACCATGCCTGGCTAATTTTTTTATTTTTTGTACACAGGGTATTGCAGTGTTATGCAGGCTGATCTTGAACTCATAGCCTCAGGTGATCTTCCTACCTCGGCTTCACAAAGTGCTGGGGTCACAGGCAGGAGCCATTCCACTCACCCTGATTTTCTAATTAGTTTATTTAGTTGTTTTCTTTTTCTTTTACTGATGAGTTCAGATGGTCCTTTGTATTTTCTAGACACAAGTCTTTTGTCAGGTATATGGTTTGCAAATATTTTCTCTTAGTCTGTGGCTTGACTTTTCATTCTCTTAATAGAGCCTCAAGAGAAAAAGTTTTAAATTTTGATGAAGGTAATTTCTTAACAGCTTTGAACACTCAGACTATTAAAAAGTTCTCCTACAAAAGTGCCTTAATTGAACACATGGCAGAAAGAATTGTTAGAGATGTTTATAATGCCCTGAGAAGGCTCTGGATCATAAAATAATCATTAAGTGACCATTCCCCTAAAAGACAGCATGGGCTCTGAGATAGGTTTTCTGAGACATCTATTACTTACTAGCTGTGTGGCCTTAACAAATTACTTAACTTATTTGGATCTCAATTTTTCATCTCTGAAAAAGGAATGATAATTGTAACCACTGTATCATTATTATGTCAGAATTTTAAAACATGTATTAATTTTTCCAGAGAACACTAAAATTATTTTTCAGAGTTGAAAACACAGCTGATTGAAATTTGGAATGTAAATGTTTTTAAAATTTAAATTAATTCAGTAATTTTTCACTTTAAAGTTATTCCAATCTCCCCTCAGAATTGGGTATGCCACTCCATTGATTCAAGTTTTCTTTTACATTTTTTAGTAAATCATTTACTTTTTATAATACATGTTCCTTGTATTTTCATTAAATTTGATTTTAGGGATTTTATATTCTTTAGGTTTTCTAATAAATAAGGCCTGTCTCAAAAAGCTGATCGTTTGTTCTAGTGAAAATGTAACACTGCCCTGTGAAATCAGCCTCCCTCTATAAGACAGAATTCCCTAAGAGGAAGATGATTACTTGTTGTCTCCATTCTGTACACTAGGATCTTGACTATAATAATGAGAAAAGATACACCATTTCAGGTATCTACGTGCAATATATCCAGAAGTACTGATTAACCTAAAAACACTTGAAGCCAATTAATGCCTTCAGACTATTTGAACTCTCTACTGTAAGGATTACTATATGCAATATGTTCTATATATGTACATGTAATAATCTTTTTTTGAATATATATTGGTTTTAGCTCTCTGTCTCTAAATCTTCCTCACTGAGAAACTAGTGATGACACTTAGTGTGGCTAAGAGGATAATCTCTCTGCTTGTCTTGACTATATTCTCTATTTTGTGTGTGGTAGGCTGTTCATTTGTAGGTTCACATTACAGTTTTAATCTTTGCATGTGCATTTGGCTCTATGCAAAGAATTGACTACATTACACAGCAATTATGACTACCTTGACAATCTGCCTTCTGCTTTTCTGCTTCTAATCTGCCTGGATTCTTTTGGTGTGGCTTCCCTCTTTTTCTTCTTGCAGTTGCTGCTCTAGGATGCTGTAACATTTTGGAGGACTGTTAGCACCAGCTTGAGGTTCAGCCAGGTACCTCCATTTTTGTGATGTCATAAATCTTTCTCTGTGGTCCATTGAACATCCTCCCTTGAAATAGTTGTTCATATAAACATTTAATTATTTTACTTTCAAGATAGTGAGAGTGGGACTACACTGGCATTATTTACTGAAAAATCTATTAGAGAGTAATTACTGAATAATTATTAAACTATTTAATAATCAATCATTGAATGAGCTTTCTTTTCTCTACTGAAATAATAAGTAAATAATAAATGCCATCTACTAATAAATAATAGGATTTCGCTTGGGGGTTGATATATATAATTGCGAATTTTTTAATAATCCATTTAAAAAGTAAAAAGAAACAGGAAAAAATAATTTTTAACATATGTTTTATTTACCCATTTTATGTTCCCAAGAAAGATAATAAAATTGGTCTCATTTGACCCCATTTGAGTAGAATGTTTCATGCCAGGCCATTTAGCAAACAACTGCTTGTATACAAAAAGTTTATCTCTGGGTCAGCTGCTACCATTCCAGTCCAGTATATACTATTTCTTTGGGTTCTACCAGTCACTGGGAAGGAAATTTTATTTCATATTGCAGGATGTATGAATCAGTACTTGTTCTTTTTTATATCTAATGACGTTTTGTATTAAAATGGAGTTAAGCTCAGATGAAAGGGAAATAAATCCATGTGAATAATTGTGATTTGTCCATTACCTGGATTTCAGGGCTCCATTTTCCATCCTGAGGTAAAGAAAGAAATTGTTGGGGATAACTGTGATATCCACCCTAGCAATTGCTTTACTTTATTGCATCATAATGCTCCCAATGCATGGAGAAAGAAGGCACTGATAGATTTGAGAGTATAATTGATTTTTACCTTTACTTTCTAGCAGAAACGTATTTTTCACTATTTATTGCTTTTCATGATAACTCAAAGAAGGGATTTCTCAACACCAACACTCATGCTGTCATCATCCTAGAACTCTTTTGTTCTGTTGACTTGCTGGTGAATCCAGCATCTCTCTATATGCCAAAGGTGAACAACAAAAACTGTATGCAGAATTTTCGAGAAGTAAATTTGCCTTACCAATCCAAAATCAAAGTAGCACATGGGAGTCACTATACATTTTTTTCTCTTTTTTTTGAGACAGAGTCTTGCTCTGTTAGCCAGGCTGGAGTGCAGTGGCGCGATCTCGGCTAACTGCAACCTCTGCCTCCTGGGTTCAAGTGATTCTTGTGTCTCAGCCTCCTCAGTAGCTGGGATTACAGATGTGCACCGCCATGCCAGGCTAATTTTTTTGTATTTTTATTAAAGACGGGGGTTTTACCATGTTGGTCAGGCTGGTCTCTAACTCTTGATCTCAGGTGATCCACCCACCTCGGCCTCCCAAAGTCTTGAGATACAGGCGTGAGCCATGGCGCATGGCAGAAAACATCTCTAATTGTACTTCAAAAATTAAATTAGGATAAAAAGCTAATGTGTGCTATCAGATTAAAACAGATTTATTTTGATGGAAGTGTTGTATATGTTATATATTTTATTTTGACTTAATTTACCCACAATAAAGACTTGGATCAAGAAATATCAATCACAGCAATGCATCTGAGAATTTGTACTGCCGTTGCTTGCTGGGCTTCCCATTCGTGTCGGGTTGTTTTCCATGGGGTCCACAGAAAAGGAGGGTGCAGGTAAGTAACTATCATGCTTAAATATCAGTCATTTAAAAATGATAATCAGATTAAGGTAATTGTAAAGGGATATGACTGCCAAATTGTGAATTTTAAATTTCTTAAAAATACTTGGCTATTTATAATTAATTTGCTTATTTTAAAATAACATCATATTTTAGAGAACAATAAAATGAATGAAAAGCATCCAGCAATATGATCTTATAATTGGCAGGATAAGTAGAATCATCCGTCAGTATCTGTTGGGGATTCAGTTCAGGACACCCATAGATACCAACATCTGAGGATGCTCAAGTTCCTTAAATGAAATGGCATGCTCAGTCCTCTTCCCATGAGTGCTTCTCAGATCCCCAGAGGATGTACGCTAATATTATATCCTTCAGTCAGGAAAGTGAGCAATCCTCAAGAGAAGCTAAACCACCCTAGAGAAAACACCAACAAATCCAAACATTTCAGAATCCCCGTTATAATGTTTACTGGTCTATGATCCCATCCATACACAAAAACCTTATAATTAGCTCTCTTATATACAATCAAACATCTCAGTATTACCATATACTTCTTTGGTTGATAAACACACACACACGTGAACACACACACACACACATATATATGCCCAAACTGTTGGAGAGTAACTCAGCTAACACTGCCCCACAGATACGATTCCCGTTCTCTGATTCCCCTTCCTAACATCCTCAAGTTACCCATGATTTCACTACTTAGGTTTTGGATTTTTGGCTTTCTCTGGAATTTGTCAGTGTTTCTGAATATAAAACCACTACTCATCCCAACGCTTGTGAAGATGTATGCCTTTAGACCACCCATAAAACTCAACCCAGAATCACCTGTTTTTATCAGTGGAGGTAACAGCAACAAAGAGAGGTAAGGGGTGCCTTTAGTCATCCAGGGGCTCCTGAAGATAGATTATTGTTGCATGATAATACAGATAGTGGTGCTGGGGTCAGAATTAAGTAATCAGGAACATTCTCTTTTCTCTCTATAATCTATTGTGGGTTATAATACGTTCTCTCTATAATCTATTTCAGATCATAATAGATTTTCTCTATAATCTATTCCCAAGGATATTTGGGCATAAAATACAGATAAAAAGAGAGCCTGAAATCTGAAAGAACTGAGACAGAACACAATCTACAACTCCCTAAAGGAATATGGATCAAAAGAAATATGGAATTAGACTCCGTTTTTAATTAGAAACATCTTTAATCTGAATATGAACAATCTTCCAGTCAGTAACTGAGGTTGCAAATGGCAACAGTGATTTGGGCCTGCAGCCTGCACACTGCTGCTGTTGTCCTCTCCTTACAGAAGACTGGGTCTGTTTGGGACATTACCTTTTTCTAACCCAAACGTTGAGGTTGTCTTTTTCATTGTAGTTTCTGGAAAAAGTTACCGCAAACCTTCCTGGGTTGAGACCATCTCTGGCCGTTTGGAAAGAAATCTGAGAAAACTTTGATTTGTGGGTACCAATTACAGCTTGTCCATCTCACCGGTGTTCAGAGAAACTTGATTTATTTTCTGGTATTGAATGCACTTCATGTATTTCTAGTAAGAGGACTTTCCGGAAAGTGAGATTTATTACATTTTGGCTTTTGACAGGTTATAAATAAATCTCATAATGAATTTAAAAAAACAAAACAAACACTACTACCAACTACCAACAGCTAACAGGCCTGAATGGAGCTGACTGAGAAGATGAGAAAACAGTGTTGTGGGGGTGCAACTACCCTGAGCCACCAAGTCCCCTAGGTGATCATCACCATTTCTGCCAAAAGCCTGGCTGCCTGCAGGAAGTATGAGGATCTGCACTTCATGCTTCTTGGGGCCATAGCTTCCAAGCCAGTCCTGCACATCTGGAAGCCCATCCTGGGTGAGGGAGGGCTGTCCTGAGGCTGTGCTGCTGCATAGGGAATGCACACACTACAGTTTGGTTCTGACAAGCAAGGTGGCAACCTCTAGCTCTGTCACCAACCAGCACAAATGAGGCAAGGGCTGCGGTGATCAGCCACCAGAGAGCCGGGTGCATGTTCTGCTTGCTCAGAAGTTGGAGCTGTATCAGAGGCAGGTGTCCCACCTGAATGCCCGGAAAGAGTGTTTCTCACACTTCTGGGCCTGATACCAGCACTGCCGGGGAGGCTGCACACACTAGAAGGTAATCGATGCCAGCCATGACTGCTGTATCTTTTCCATGAGCAAGAAGATGAAGACCTTCTGGAGCACAGGGGAGTTTCTGAGATGCTCAGAGGCCTAGTGACTCCTGCCAGCATCCCAGCAAGGGCATGGGGAGGGGTGGGAGAAGAATTAATAAACTTCAGGCCTTTTTAAAAAAAAATAATTACTCCTTCTCTGCATATCCCATCTGGTGGAGGAGAGTAAAGAGGGCCGCTGTCATCAGTTAGCATTTTTAAATCGATCCTCCTTCTTCTTGAACAAGAAATGTATGCAGTATTAAGAAGCCAGTATCTTCACACCTCTTTGATAGTTCCAAAGCAAATGTACACCAACTCAATTGCCTCCTTGCTGAATTTGGCAGGAAGCCCAGTATCTTTCCAATCTAAGCTAATGGCCTCTACTCCCTGAAATGTCCCAAAACCCAGGTCTCATGCAGACCCAAAAATAAATCTGTCCAATGACCATTTATAATTCTCACCTGCATTTGGGTTCTCCAGAGGGACAGTACCAATAAGATACATGCATATGTAAAAAAGAGTTCAACATGACACAAATATACATATGTAACAAATCTGCACGTTATGCACATGTACCCTAGAACTTAAAGTATAATAAAAAAAAAAAGAAAGAAAGAAAGAAAGAAAAAAAGAGTTTACTAGGGAGAACTGGTTTACACAGTCACATGACAAAGTCCCACGATAGGCCATCTGCAAGCTGGGGAAAGGGAGAAGCCTACAGCCCACGTCAGTCCAAGTCCAAAAGCCTCAAAACTAGGAAAGCTGACAGTGCAGCCCTCAGTCTGAGACCAAAGCCCGAGAGCCCACAGGAGGCCACTGGTGAAGTCCCAGAGTCCAAAGACCAAAGAACCTGGAGTCTGATGTCCAAGGGCAGGAAGAGAGGAAGCAAGAGTCCCACTCATAAAGACAGAGACAGAGCAAGAAGTCTCAGCAAGTTGCTTATCCTCTCTTCTTTTGACTGCTTTGTTCCAGTGGCCCTGGTAGCTATTGGATGGTGCCCACCCACACTGAGGCTGAATTTTCCTCTCCTAGTCTGCTGACTCAAATGTCAGTCTCCTCTGGAAACACCCTCACAGACATACCCAGAAACAATGCTTCACCAACCGTCTAGGCATCCCTCAATTCAGTCAAGTTGACACCTGATATTAATCACCACTTCACCTAAGAGGATAAAGAGCCCAGGGAGCTTTTAGGTGGCTGCCACCCACCTGCTCCTGCTGGCACAGCAAATGTCAAACCCCTAAAGCCCAGAAGATGCATTCTTCTCATCATTGAGCTTTAGTGTCTCCGAGGAGACATAGTCACCCTACCTGAGTTAACAAAGGAAGACCTTTGATACCTAAGTGATAGTTCTAAGAAAGTCACTAGTCTTAAGGGACTTACCAGTTCAAAGTCGAGCACAGTGATTCATGTTAAAGCAGTGAAAAAAAAAAAAAAACCCCATGTTCAATCTTCCCAGGTAATAAGTTACTTTTATCTTTGGCTGCATTGCCTACTACACACATTTTTCCCAAGGAACTCAATCAAAGACTTTATTTTGAGGCAAAACTCTGAATGTGAACAAGTTGTCCTGGCTTTTGTCTTCCTAAGACTTGGTCACCAAAGACATGTTGAGAGTGTCCATGTATGCTGAGAACTGAACTAGGTGCTGTGTGATTAGAAGGATATGACTGTATTAACAACCACTAGAAAACATTTATAAAAGAGAATCCAGACTTCCCATATACAGTGTTTTTCTTTGCACTTTCTTTAGTTTCTTGAGAAAGTTTTACTGACAATTATGAAAAAGAAGCTGTTAGCAACCAGGAAACCAGGATATTTGAGAGAAGAACGTTGTGAAATATGACTTCTTAGATGAATTGATTACTAATACCCTTTAAGTTAGAGTGACATTTAGTACATTTCAGATAAGACTCCTAAAACCGAAGCTTTTCTTCCACTTTACATAGAGGAGACCTTATGATCACTTTGCTCAACTAAGCAATCATACTTCATGAGAACCAGACAATCTTTGGACTCAAAATATATACCTGTTGGAAGAGAATGTTGAAAACTACGATGAGAAAGTACTATCTCCTGGCTTAAGTGTCTTTCAGGCACTGGAATTATTTCCTCTTATTTCACTTTGTGCCTCACTGAGTATTTCTCACTTATCCAGTTCTCTTAATTTCCAAGAAGCATTTTATGTCTTCATCTTTTAGTTTTTATTCCCTTGTCAGAAAGAAATATCACTCCCACAGTTTTTCCTTCTTTTCTCCAAGGATAGAAAGTTCTAAAATTGTTTCATCATGCCAGATGGTAAGGCCTTTCAACCTCTAATGAAATTCTGTTCATAGAAATTAAGCCATTGTCACAAAATGTATACAATGCAGATTCTTTTTCTCATTTGTAAAGTTAACTTTGTTCTTATGAATAAAAACTTATGAAAGTTAACTTTCAAAACTCTGTTCCAGGTTGAGGATAGCTACAAAGAGTCAAATAACTTTTAGATGGTATGGGAAGAGCCCAATATTCTGGTACAGAAAAATGCAGGAGTTTTTCCAAATGCTAAAGTGGCTCTATGTAGTTAGAGAAGTATAATTGTGCATTGCAAACGTCAAAGAAAAGCATGTTTACATAAGGGATTATTGTTACTAAGTAGATCAAAATTGGGAAAAGAATGATCATATGAACACATTACACGAAAAGAATATTTATTCTTTCCATTTAAAAGAAATCTAGCCATTACCTGTTTTTCAGACTTTCCCCTTGATGAACTTCACAGAAATTCAGGGTGGGAAGGCTTAAACAGCCTCTAGATATAACCACACTCCTGAAAACTGATCTTCCAGCCAATTCCTCAGCACCTCTAGCAATGGAAAACACTATTTCCAGACAGCCTTTTGCTTTGGATGTCTGGTTTTCCTGTAATAACTCAGTGCCTTTAAATACAACCACAAGGAACTATTGCCCTGACCAGGATGCTGCCCCCACATTATCTGCAATCATTCCTCAGTATAAGCCGATGTCTTCCTCCTTAATGTTGGACCCATTGGTTCTAGCTTTGCTTTCCTAAGTCACACAGAAGAAATTGAATCCATCTTCTGTGTAAAACCCACATACTAAAAGACCACCCATCATGTACCCCCCTTCAAATCTTCATTCTATAAATTAAACATCCCATTTCTCCAACCATGTGATATGGTTTCTAGACAGCTAGCTATTCCAAACAGCTCCCTCTGGACATCCTTTAGGAATCTCAACTATCATTGAACAGATGCTTCCTGGTAATGTCTAATCAACACAAAATCCAGCAAGACCACTTAGACACTTTCTATAAATGCAGCCTAAACCACAGGAGCTTTCTTGGCAGACACATCTGCTTTTTATTCATTGAGCTCACAATTAGCTTAGCCAAATATTCTGTACCCTGAAATTGTACAATTTAACTTCTGAACCCGAACATATAACTTTACATTTAGATCTCTTACAAGTCTTTATGTTACAGTTATCCCAGCATTGAATGCTCTTTACTGTCATTCTCAATTTCTGTTTCTTTATCCATAGTATTAACTATTCTTCCTTAATTATTAATCTCTGAATTTGACTGATATGTCATTGACATATTTTTCTAAACCCACTTATTTATACTATTGAATAGAACAGAATGAAAGACAGGTCTTTTGATATGCCTCTACAAAAATCCACTCCAATTGCCATAAATCCAGTGATATTTCCCATTCTCTTCCAGGCAGGGCAACTCTGGCCCATCTATTCCAGGCTGACTTTCATAAATAACTATCCCTCCTTGCTATTTTCTGTAACTTGGGAAGAAATGGAAAAATCCGTCAGCAGTTTACCAACTTTTCACAGAAACACCATTTCCACCATGTATTCAAGGACATACTGGCCTACACAATGGTGGATACAATTAAGATAGTTACTATTTATGAGTTGTAGGATGGATACATTTAGGGATTCTTGTTTGTTCCAAGGCCCTTTGCGTAGTATATCCTGCACATATATCATCTCAGCTACCCTACCCCATACTCTGTAAAAGAAAAGAAATGCTAGGAGTGTTCAACCCCAAAGCAAATTTTGTATGGCCTAAAAGTGTAAAAAGTTAGAATTGATGGTCCAAGATTTAGGGAGAATGATGTTGATTCGTTATGAGGACTGACTATAAATAGCATGGAAGCAGCACCCTGAGTGGAGACAGCATTCATATAATGTGTTTATACTTAAAGGCACTGACTTATTCCAGGCAAAGGAGATAAAGTGTAGTCTCAAGACATTTCATCTCTGTATTGTATCTCTGCTAACATCTACCCCATGTGCAAGAAAGTGAATGGGTATCCTCATCTCAACCATCATCTTTCTACCATGGTGTTCAGCCCAAGTCCTTCAACACCAAGCACTATCTCATACTCCAGGCCTTTCTTTATCCCACACACATCCAAACCAAGAACATACAGACCATGTTTAACATCCTTTTAAAAGATAAGTATTTTACTAAGCCAACATTGTAATTAATATATTGACACACCAAATAATATTCACATTTTAACAAAGGCTGTCAATGACCTAAACCAATGAAGTAGGTATTGAATCCTTTACATCATGTTAAGCAAGCAGCCATATTTCTCCACTGACATGCAAAGCCAGCTGTGAAACCATAACCACCTCGGTAAAGCTGGAAAAGCTGACCGATGTGTAGGTGACTTGTCCAAAGTAGAATTGATTACTATCTTTATTTTTATTTTATGTATGAGTGATCAGCCCTGTTTACCTTGCCTAGTTAGAATTAATTTTATCTACTTAATAGATTATATATGTGTGACCAGCTCTGTTCTCTGCCTGGTTAATGAAGAGCTTTTATCCCAAAGTTTAGTTTTCATATACATTTAAACATCTTATTGAGAACAAAATGTCATAAAACATTCAAAAGCAATACTCAAAAAGTAATTAGTAATTATCCACAAAACAATAATGATAGCAGCAATATAACAAAGACATTGTAACAAACAGTCCTGAATGTCAACTTTCATTATAGAAGATCTCAGGCACTGCAACTGAAACTGCATCCCAGCCTCACATTGAATTGTAATCAACTTTTTAAAACTGTTGTAACAACATCTGTTCCCAAATAACAATTTACTAAATTTTGAATGTTTTCACCCAATTTAATTGAAGTTAAAGTAGTTCGTATATATGTAAACATATATGCACATTTTTTGATTGCTCATAAGAAATTTCAGGAAAAATTTATTAGTCTCCAAAACTTTTATGGCAGTCCTAGCAAGTTTAACAATAAAAGGTCTTGTTTTCGAGGGCTGGCATCAAGTAGTTTGTTAAAGAAAAATTATTATTAAAAATGTATACTATCATAGTGTAATGAGGATTTGAGGCCAGGCACGGTGGCTCACCCCTGTAATCCCAACACTTTGGGAGGCCAAAGTGGGCAAATCACTTGAGGTCAGGAGTTCCAAACCAACCTGACCAACATGGTGAAACCCCATCTCTACTAAAAATACAAAAATTAGCTGGGCATCATGGCGCATGCCTATAATCTCTGACACTTAAGAGGCTGAGGTGGGAGGATAACTTGAATCTGGGAGGCAGAGTTTGCTGTGAGCCAAGATTGTACAACTGCACTCCAGCCTGGGTCACAGAGTGAGATTCTGCCTCAAAAAAAAAAAAAGGGGGGGGGGGGGGCAGAGGGGACTTGGAAAGTCATCCTAAACTTTTAACTTCATAGGCTTAAGCCAAAGCTAAACTCAGAGATGTGTAGCCATTCTTTCATATGAGTATTTGCAGAAAAGATTTCATGACCAAGAGCTTCCATGGTATGCCATTAACGCTGCTTTTGTTTTTGTTTTAAGAAAAAAACCTAATCACTGATCAGGAATGTAACAACCCTTATCTTCTAAAACTCTTCTTTATGGTTTTTCTAGTATTGGTAGAGAGAAAGCACAGCTTCACTTCTATCCTAGTGTGTGATATACTCGGAAGTTCTTCTTAGGTTATCATGTACTATCTTTTCTTCAAATTCAAATTTAGTAGGGATTCCAAAGAGAAGTTGGGAAAAGATTTTCACAACTTTTATTACCCTAAAATGTTGTTTGTGGAGGCTAAGTTAGGTTTGCTTTTGGAGTCTCAGTGAGTCTCAAATTAACCATTAGATGTGTTTGACAGTAACACTGCAGATTCTCACATTCACAGTCACTCCAAGTTGATTATTCTCCACATTTTGCCAGAAGGCAACAGTTAATAGCAAAGATTCTAGAATAAGATTGCATGGCTTCAAATTATTTACTATTTCTAATACTGGTTAATTTGGTAAGTCATGTAAATATTTTAAATTTCAGTTTTCTCATTCATAAAATGGGGTTGTTGGTTGTTAATAATGTTGATGTGAAGAAGTAACAAGATATATGAGACGCAGATAGTCCTGAATGTGTGTAAGCACTTCAGAAAGGTTAGTTTATTCTTCATCATCCTCATTCTCATTATCTTCATCACTTAGTTAAAGCTAGACCCTCTGACTCTAAACCCCAGGCCTTTCCTCATACCGTACTGCCTCCATTACATATAATCTTGAACTACATAAGGAAAGAACAGAAGATAAAATGTAAGTCAAGCATCACCGAGGAAACCTTAAGCCAGTAAGTAAAAGCACCACTGAACAAGAGCCAGCATGGTCTAGTTAAATGATTCTAGGGCAATGCTGCCAATTCATCATTCAGTTAACCACATGGGAAGACAAACTAACATCTCCAATAATGTGATTTTCTGTCTGACCTTCACAAAAACTTGTGCATCAGACAGGGCTGGTAACAGTAGCCCCCAACATAGGTTCAGGGAAGTTAAATATTTGCCCAGATCACTGAACTGATAAATATGAGACTTGAGCTAAGGTCTCTAGTTCAAGTCTCCAAACTTAGATCTCCAGCTTCAAAGCTTAGAACTTTTACAACCAACAACTGTTGTCATTTCTCACCATAAATAATTTTCCTCAAGACTGATGTTACATTTATTGCATCTGCATTTAATGGTTTGATACTGTTCAGTGAAATGAGTTCATTAGGTTTCTCAGAGGAAGTCAGCATCTATCTAGAAGATTATTGGTTGAAAATCATTTCCCTATTTCAAATGAAGGAAAGGCTTTTGATTTTTATACTACCCGTCAGTTCTTAGCAGGTCTAAATTGACTCTAATAAAATTGGCCTTACTCTTGATCACAATGGATTTGGCTGATAATTTGCCAGATATGCAGGCCCAACATTATCTTAGTCAGCATTCCACAGAACTGCAGTCTTGGCCTGAATTATAAATTTCCTAAATAGCCATTATTTGGCTATATGCCTTTCAATATAGTTGGATGAATCTAAACCATGCCAATCAATCATTTTGCTTTGCCACCTTTAGCAATCTGTGTTTCTAGTACTATGCCATCCTCGGGAATTCTTGATTACAAAATATTTGCCTATGTAAATATTCTGTAAACCTAGTAGAGATAAATTTTTGTACAAAATCAGATTATCTTAGAGACATATGTAAGAACCTTCACAAGTGCATTTATTAATATTTGGTGCACTAAAAAACCACAAGGAGGGGGTAAGCATCTGTGGCGAGATGAACATATGAAGCAAGTTTGTTCATTGCTTGTTTGAGACTGTTGATCTGTCAATACACGTACTGGGTAATTACTCAACTTGTAAGTGTCAAATCTGAGAGATCTGCTAAGAAAAGAAGCACGGTAAGTCAGAGTTAAGTTAGTATCCAATAACACAGACTATTAACATATATGGAAAAAGATGTTCTCAAGGCAGTTTATAGTTATCCTTTTCAACCATAGAAGAAATCATAGATATACATTGTTGTAGGCAACACTTAAGAATTTTCAACAGGGCATGAAGGCTAGATGATGTTATCACTTGTTCTGACAAGTCTTCCTGATAAATTTTCATGCTAGTCTTCAAATATTCCATACATTGTGATCAGTTTTGCAAAGAAACAGAAAAATTCACGAGAGTGCATTCAGAGCAGAATGAACAAGATATGGAAGCAAATGTTAAATAACCATTGGTGCTTTTGTTAGGACAGGGAAAGTAAATGTGTGCTTATTTAATATCACTTTTATTTAACAGAATGCTGATATTGTAACTGGCATGAGGAATGTTCCTTCCTTGAAAGCCTGCATTCTGACTATAAGCTGCCCAAACATTTGCTTTTAAAAATCTAAACATGAGCATACACCAATAACTCTACCTCCCAAAAGCATTATTGTATAAAATTTGACCTTATGTCTAGGTATTTTTACAGAAACTTTATTCTTTGGTAGCACTGTATGGGATGATTCTTTAGTTGATTTTAAGCTTTATATATTCACCCGTAATGTTACTCTTGTGCAAATATATTATTATAATTTTTCTAATAGAACATGTGGCTACTTTTCAAGATGCTCTATTAAATCAATTACTCATTAAAACTTTTATTGGCTCTTTCCTCTTCACAAGTGGGAGGCATTTGGAAGTCTATCACTACCAGATGGAATGGGGAATATATGCCCAGGCTGGGTAATGCTTCTCTGACATCAAGAGGTAGAAGAGTTTCCAGAAGACTCTCTAAAAGTGGAGGAGAGTACTCACTCTCCAATTATTACTCCGTTTTTCTTTTTGATATGAATTTTATAGAGGACAGAATATGCAGGCAATGTTCCACAGATTGCCATCCCTAAGCAAGGGGTGGAAGTAATGCCACATCAATGGCATAGATCAGTGTCATGTCATTCTTCCTTTGCTTGTAGAGTGACTCACACATGGTGGCTCACAATGGTACCCCATCTTGCTGTTGACCCTGCTAACCTCTTTCGCCACAACCATAATGTAGGGAAGGTCCCCACCTTTGCTTCTAGCCTTGTGGCTTCTCTCCTCTCTGTCAGTGCTGTTTCTGCCTCTCACAGTGGCCAAGGTGGGCAATGCAGAGAGACCCATTTTGAGTCCCTAAAACAGGGCTCTGCCACTCCCTGTGGCTCCCTCATGTCTATATGCTACACTGCTGTCCCATGGCCACATGAATGTGAGGCTATCTTCCATGAGTTATGGTCAGCTTGTTCTTGTCTCACTGTCTGGGCCGCTGATCTTGGGGAGGACTTGACTTTGCCCTGAGGCTGCCTCAACAAGGAGCTGCTTCTTCTTGGCATTGCTCTGGGGTGAATTTGGACCCCTCAGAGATTCATCCATCATTCCTCTCTTCACATTTTAGGGGTTGTGCCTCCTTTCTATTGAAAGGAGCTAAGAATAACTCTTCTTCAAAATTGACCTAAAATTTTGAAATGGTGGTTCTCCTCATGCTTCTATCTAGAGATTATTTTTCATTACTCTACGTAGTTCATCAACATCATAATCATAATTGTTTTTCATGTCTTTTTAATTCATTTTTTTCATTAGAAACCTAAATTAGGGGAATGAAAAAAAGTGAAGTTGGTTCAGCCACCCAGGGATATAATATTACCAAGTAAGTGGAAAGAAGTGAGAAATAAGGCTGGGCACAGTGACTCTCACCTGTATTCCCAGCACTTTGCAAGGTCAAAATGGTTGATCACCTGAGGTCAGGAGTTCAAGACCAGCCTGGCCAACATGATGAATCCTCATCTCTACTAAAATTATGAAAATTAGCCTGGAGTGGTGCGGACGCTTGTAGTCCCAGCTACTCAGGGGGCTGAGGTAGGAGTATTGCTTGAACCCTGGAGGTGGAGGTTGCAGTGAACCAAGATCACGCTATTGTGCTCCAGCCTGGGTGACAGAGCAAGACTCCATCTCAAAAGAAAGAAAGGAAGAGAGAAAGAGAAAGACAGAAAGAAAGAGAAAGGAGGGAGGGAGGGAGGGAAGAAGAAGAAAAAGGAGAAGGAGGAGGAGGAGGAAACAAAGAAAAAGAAAGAAGAAAGAAAGAGAGAGAAGGAAGGAAGGAAGGAAGGAAGGAAGGAAGGAAGGAAGGAAGGAAGGAAGGAAGGAAGGAGAAAGGAAAGAAGAAAGAGAAAGAAAGAAAGAAAAGAAAGAAAGAAAGAGAGAGAGAGAAAGAGAGAGAGAGAAAGAAAGAGGCAGCAGCACAGTTACACCTTCTTTACACTTAACAATGAAGCTCCACAGCCACCATAGAAGTGCTGGCTTATGTTATGTCTGTATGGGCCTCAGAAGCCATATCTCCCATCTACCCCAGTGTTCTCCTGTGTGACTCAAATTTCCTCTAGCAGCTGTGTGGTAGAACATTTCCTTCTGTATTTTAAGTGTGAAGTAACAACATCTCTTAATCTTTCAGAAGTCTCCAATCGGCATCCTTTGAATTACTCCTGGTCTGTAAATATGTTTAATTTGCACCTACAATGTTGCTTAATAATCTGAGCTTTAATACCTTTAGACAGAGGAGGTAGGGTCAGGTTTAATAAGTCTTCACCACTCCCTATTGTAGTACACTTTGCTGGCTTCACTTATTTGCATGATCTGGTTTTAGGTCCTTCTAGACAATGTGTGTCCCAAAAAAATCATAATTGCCCTTTTTACTGCTGAACCACTCATATGCTAGGATAGTGCCTGCATATAAGATATATTCAATAAATATTGAATGGATAAAAATTTGTATTTAAATAAATATGGGAGAGTGTGAAGGGAGAGAGATACAGAAATGTAATATAAAATTAACTGCAATAATAAACTATGCTAATATCTGACTAGTCAGTAATATACACAGCAGACACCTCAGATTATCATACTATCCCCAGCACCAATACATTCCTAAGCTTCACTTCATTCCTGAAATTTAGTATTTTCATGAATATTGTCACACTCCCCCATCCTGACTCAGTTAGATGTCTCTTATTTGTGATCCCTCAATACCCTGTTCTTAAGGTTTACAGTACATGGTACATACTATGGTAGCTTATTTACTTGAATCCTCCACTAGTTATATACTTCTTGAGAACAGAGGCTATATCCTATTCATAGCTATATCTGTAGTACCCAGCAAAACACTTAATTACCTAACACCTAATAGACTCTAAGTTAATGTTTGCTGAGTGATAAAACAAATAATAGGTGAACTCAAAGCCTTTCAGGGTTTTTCTTCATTTTATTTTCTTGCCCTTTTTATTTTATATTGAGAGTGATTCATCATAATCAAATCCAAATAAAATATTTAAGAAAGAAGCTCTTTTTCTAATAGCTTGGAAATCTCTGTATTACCTCTAAAACCTTGAGAAGAGGCTAAGAAGCTGCTTTTGTGTATGGAAACAAATGAGGAGGCAGGAAAGAGAACTTGTCTGAGCAGAGGAATTGAACTTGTGCTTCCTAGACTGTAGCTTGTTTCTTAGGCTTAACATCTCAGCTTCTGCTCCATGAGATGTGAGATTCTGTCAAGTGAAAGATAAAAGAGAGAACCTCCTTTAATGACAACCTGCACTATTTCTCAAAAAGCATCACCAGGGACAAGACCTAGATAGGATGACTCCTATACTCTGGGTATTTCTTTGCAGCTTTTAGTTATATATGTTCTGGCAAAAGCAACTTCTTATTGCTTAGTGAAATTATCAAAGCAATAGTTCAACAGGAATGGATTTTTTAACTCTAAATTTTTTCTACAACCTAAAGACTATCCTTGGGAAAAGGCTGTATTCTATGTTAAAAGCCCTAAATACTCTGCTGCTCAAAGTTCAGCCAAATCATAGTCTAAAGTTTCTTCCAAGAGAACTATCAGGGCAGACACAAAGGCATCTCAGGGGATCTGCTGAAATAGTGTTGTCATCTTATCTTTAGTTCCACTGAGATGCTAAGTGAGAAAATCTGAACATTAAATTGCAAAACCTCCAATAAGACCAAAGATGAATTTCACAAAAAGATAGAGGAAGAATTTTTGTAATAATCTACCTGAAATAAAGACAAGGACATAAAGAAAAGTAGAGGTAATGAAAATGGAGAGCCATTGCTGAAAAGACATTTGGATATGAGACTAAACTACTTTCACTGACTACTAACCAAATTCAGATCTTCTATCTGATTCCTGTCTGCCAGCTTATAAACCCCAGGATCCATATGGCTCAATCTCGAACAATGTTTTGATCAAAGAAAACTCAAAACAATAAGGAAAATTTATTTAATTTTCATTTTTAGGCAAGGTTTTTACTCAAGTTTCTCTAAAACCATGAAGAGAAGGCCAATATGTAGAGTTTAAGTAGCTTATTTAGATCCCACATCTCTCCTGCCCCTTCCCTCACACCTTGCTGCACTACTCCAATCTCTCTCTCCAAATTCCTTGAATTTTTTTCCTGCACCTCTATTTTCCTAGTCCTGGCCTGCCTCTTGATCTTAGTGACCGTCTACTTTTCTTCTTATCTCTCTAGCTCTATCTTTCTCTCTCTATTCTCTTTGTTTTGTTTTTAAAGCACATGATTCCAGAAAGAGAGTTGGGCATCTTCAGATTCTTTCTCAGAGAGTGGAGGAAAAAGAATAACTGCTGGGCAAAACCAAAACCCCCTTGTGTAAGTAAATTGAAAAAACAAAGCTGAATTCAGAATTTTTTCCTAACAAGAGCACCAATATCTTTGCCTTCAGCGTCCTCAAATTAGGTGGTGTAGAGTGGGAAAAAGTGGTAGAAGAGAGGCATAAACTGAGGCACACTAGTGTAACTGAGCCAATAATGGTACTAAGTGATCAAAGTATGGCCCATAACTCTCCAGTTTCCACCTGGGAGTGTAAGCAAGAAGGTCTCTGAATATTTGGTGTCAGCCCTTGACAAAGAACTACTGGGACCCATCACAGTTCTCTATGAGTATGAGCTTGCATACTGTCTTTAGTAACCATTACGTTTGTCTCACTGTGGTTATATACTTTTTTTCACATGGTTTTCAACATTAAGATAACTGTAGATACTCTGAATCCAGCTTTGGATTTGAACCGCTTGGGTTAATGGTAAAGTGCAGACTGTGCCTGATCTTAGGCATCCTTCTGTTCTATTTCTGCCCTGACTGGAATCTGCATGGTGGTAGAATTATCTATACCTTTGATTGTACGTTGTGTGTATTGCTGTGTGCCTAATCTTTTTTACAAATCTTTTATGCCTGGAGGGTTTGTGATGATCACAGAGTACTTCTGAGTTTATCATTTCTCCTTTGAGACTAACGCATTTGAACATCAGTCACTAGGACCAAGCATTGTTCTTCAGTATGACAGATGTGAAGTCTTTTGACACCTCTTCATCTCATCTAATGCCAAATGTGCAGATGTCTATAGAGTACATTTTCTCTACTTCTGAAAATGTTACTAGGTTTTCCAAAGGCTGCAGAAAGTTTCTGTATGACCACCATAGCTTATTATGAAAACCTTGGCATGTTTGTTAATGGGACACTAATTGTTTCTATTATTTTTATATTTTAAAACTGTATCTCCTCTTCAATAAGGAAGACATTTTCTCTTTGTGATGGTGTCTAAAATTTATGCTGTGGTCAACTTGCCAATTTCAGGCCTAGATGTCAGAGTTCATTTTGGGATAATTATCACTTCCGACTTTGCATCCTATCTTTTCACACAAGTCTCTCAGTTAATCACAAATCTGTCTAGGCTTCCACTTGTGTCTTATTTGTAATAAACTTACCTTAAATCAAATTTTGAACATTCATTGATTTCACAAAAGCAAATGCTACTAAATTATATGTGTCTATAATTTTGGAGTAACACATATTTAATTGCCGAAAACACAAAGCCAAACACACACACACACACACACACACACACACACGAAAAAAATTATCCTCAATAGCACCAATTGTTTAAATGATTATTTATTATGTACTAGAGATGTTTTTGTCATTGTACATTTATCAACTTAACCCTTGCAAAACCCCTGAGAAATAGATAGAGGAATGTTGCTATAATACAATATATGTTCAGAAAAAAAACTCATGCTTTGCAGAATTGCACACTGAAAATCGTAAGGTTTGTTGCAAAAATAGAGTCAGGACAGTAAAAACCTATGTATTACAGAATTATGTATCATAACACTAAAAAGAATAGTAATTGGTGCCTTAACAGACAATTTTGACAGCCCAGAAAGGCAGTTCAGAGTGGTTGCAGGCCCTCTCGGGGGTGGGGAATGCTGGCTTGTAGGCACTGGCAATGCAAATGGGCATGAAGAGCTTAGATGGTAGGGCATCTTAAGGTAGGCAGAGGTGGAAATGTAACCTGCCAAGGGACAAAATCATCCAAGACTGGAGGTACGCCAACAAAGTCAGCTGGACCTGGGGTTTTCTTTGTGAGAAGCTTGTTTATTACTAATTCAATATTTTTTACTTGTTACAGGTTTATTCAGATTTCCTATTTCTTTTGATAGTTTGTGGAAATTTGCTCATTTCATTGAGTATATCTAATTTCCTGGCACATAATTGTTCATAGTATAATGTTCACTTATCCCTTTTATTTCTGGAAGACTGTTAGTAATGTCCCTGATTTTATTTTTGATTTTATAATTTATTCTTCTCCCTTTTTGTGTCATTCTAGCTAAAGGTGTGTTACTTTTGTTTATCTTTTCAAATAAACACGTTTTGGTTTCATTGATTTAAAAAAAATAAGGAACAGAAATTTATTTCTCATAGTTCTGGAGGCTAGGAAGCCCAAGATCAATGTATCAGCAAGTTTGATATCCAGCAAGAAGCCCAGACTATCCTTCCAAGATGGTGCCTTCTTGCTGCATCCTCTGAAGAGGCCACATGCTGTGTGCTCACATGGTGGAAGAAACAGAAGGACAAAAAAGGGCCTATGCTAGTTTCCTCCAGCCCCTTTATAAGGCACTGATTCATTCATGATGGTAGATCCCACATGACTTAATCTCTTCTCAAAAGACCCCACCTCTTTGGACAACCACAATGGAGATTGTAGTTTAAACATGAATTTTGGAGAGGACACACTTTCAAACCATAGCATGTATGTTTAACCTTGTAAGATACTACCATACTGTTTTACAAAGTAGCTATACCATTTTGCATGCCCAACAGCAGTGAATGAGAATTTGAGCTCCTCCATATCATCACCACCAACTGGAAATGTCAGTCTTTTTAACTTTAGTTATTTTAGTGGTTGTAGAATGGTATCTCATTGTAGCTTTAATTTACATTTGCCTAGTAATTAAGGATGTTGAGCATCTTTTCATGTGCTTATTGGCCACATACATATCTTCTTTGGTGAAGTGTCTTTATATCATTTTCTGGTTTTTGCTTTCATTATTATTTTTAAATGACACATAAGAATTGCAAATATCTATAAAGTACAGTGTGATATTTCAGTACATGCATACAATGTATAATGATCAAATCAGAGTAATTAGCTTATTCATCACCTAAAACGTTTATCATTCCTTTGTGTTGACAGTATTCCAAATCTACCCTTCTATTTGAAAATAAAATATTGTTGACTATATTCACCTTATAGTGCTATAGAACCCTAGAAAGTTTTCCTCTGATCTAGCTATAATTTTGTGTCCATTAATTAATATTTCGTTATTCCCCCTATACCCCCATAGCTGTCCATGCCTCTAGTAACCACTATTCTATTAGGTTGGTATAAAAGTAATTGAAGTTTTTGCCATTAGCAATTACTTTTGCCCCAATCTAATACTTTCTACATCTAGAAACAACTATTTTAATTTCCACATATGAGTGACAAGATGAAGTATTTATCTTTCTGTGCCTGGTTTATTTCAGTTAAATAATGTCCTCCAAGCTCATGATGCTTTGATGACAAAATTCCAAGTTTTTTTATGGCTAAAGAGTATTCTATTGGTTATATATAATACATTTTCTTTATCTGTTATCTATTGATGGACACTTAGGTCAATTCCATATCTTGGAGATTTTGTTTTTGTTTTTGTTTTCTTTGAGACAGTCTTACTCTATTCCTCAGGCTGGAGTGCAGTGGTGTGATCTCGACTCACCATAACCTCTGCATCCCAGGTTCAAGCGATTCTTGTGCCTCAGCCTCCCAAGTAGCTGGGATTACAGGTGTGTGCCATCACACCCAGCTAATTTTTGTATTTTTAGTACAGACAGTGTTTCTCCATGTTGGCCAGACTGGTCTCAAACTCCCGACCTCAGGTGAGCCACCCACCTTGGCCTCCCAAAGTGCTGGGATTACAGGCATGAGACACCACACCCAGCCCATATCTTGGCTGTTTTGAATAGTGCCGCAATAAATATGGATTGGAGATATCTCTTCACATACAGATTTCCTTTCCTTTGAATGTGTATCCAGTAGTGGAATTGATGGGTCATATGTTACTTCTGTTTTCAGTTTTGTACAAACCTTCCATATTATTTTCCCTAATGGCTATACTAATTTACATTCCCACCAAAAATGTATGCATTTCTCTTTCTCTGCATCTTTGCCAGCATTTGTTATTTTTTGTCTTTTTGATAGTAGCCATCCTGAGATGAGATGATATCTCATTTTGGTTTTGATTTGTATCTCTCATGTTTACTGATGTTGAACATTTTTTCATATACCTCTTGGCCATCTATACCTCTTTTTTAAAGAGATATCTATTAAACTCATTTGCCCATTTTTAAATTGGATTATTTGTATTTTTGCTGTTGAGCTGTTTGAGTACTTTGTATGTTCTGGATATTAATTCTTTTTCAGATAAATAGTTGAAAACATTTTCTTCCATTTTTCATGTTGTCTCTTCACTCTGTTGATTATTTCCCATATTGTACAGTAGCTTTTCAGTTGGCTGTAATCTCATTTGTCAATCTTAGCTTTTGTTTTCAGTGTTTTTGAGGTCTTTTTCATGAAGTCATTGTCCAGACCAATGTCCTGAAGCACAGAAAGACAATTTCACTTATGTGTGGTTTTCTCATTATAAGGTTTGATCTTTTTATTTTTCTTCTTTGTGTATCAGCTCTGACAATGAGTATTATACATTTGTGCATTTTCATGATAGTGATTATTATCTCTTTGCTTCCAGATGTAGGGCTTCCTTGAGCATTTCTTATAGGAACTGTGTAGTGTTGCTAAATTTCCTCAGTTTTTGCTTGACTGTGAAAGACTCTAATTCTCCCTCATTTCTGGAAGATAGATTTGCTTGGTATGGTATTCTTTGTCAGCAATTATTTTTCTTTCAGTGCTTTGAATATTTCTTTCTACTCTCCATTAATCTAAAAGATTACTGTGGAGAAATCTGCTTTTAGTCTAATTGGGATTACCTTGTAGTGACTTGATACTTTTGCTGTATTCAGAATTCTGTATTCTGTCTTTGTCTTTGACTTTTGACAATTGACTATAATGTACTTTGGGTTTTTTAGGTTGAATTTATTTGGGGACCTTTGATCTTCCTGGATCTGGATGTCCACATTCCACCTCCCCGCCCCACCCCTCCTGCCCTCCGCCACCAGACTTGAAAAGTTTTCAGCTATCATTTTATTAAATAGGTTTTCTACACTTCCTCTCTACTTTTTCCCTTCTGGAACTCCTATAATATGAATATTTGTTACCTTAAAAATGTCTCATAAGTCTTGTAGGCTTCTTTACTCTTTTCCATTTTTATTTCTTTTTTCTTCTGCATCAGTAATTTCAAACAATCTATCAGCAATTCAAATGATTCTTTGTTCTGTTTGATAAAGTCTGCTGTTGTTGCTTTCTATTGTATTTTCTCTTTCATTCACTGAATTCTTTTTTTAAATAATTTCAACTTTTATTTTAGATTCAGAGGAGACATATGCAGGCTTGTTTCATGGGAATATTGCATGATGCTGAGGTTTGCTATATGATTGAACATGTAACCCGGGAAGTGGGCATAGTACCCAACAGTTAGTTTTTCAACCCTTGCCCCCTTTCACCCTGCCTCTGTTAGTTCCACGTGTCTATTGTTGCCGCCTTTATGTACATGAGTACCCAATGTTTAGCTCCCACTTATAAGTGAGAACAAGTGGTATTTGGTTTTCTGTTCCTACACTAATTCACTTAGGATAATGGCCTCCAGCTGCGTCCATGTTACTGCAAAAGATATGATTCCATTTTTTATTGCTCTGTAATATTCCATATGTATAGGTATCACATTTTCTTTACCTTTAACAAATGATGGGCACTCATGTTGATTCATGTCTTTGCTATTGTGAATATGCTGCTAAATGTATAAGTGCATTTTTTTGTTAGAATAATTTATTTTCTTTTGGATATATACACTGTAATGGGATTGCTGGGTCAAATGGTAGTAGCTCTGTTTGAAGTTCTTTGAAAAACCTTCAAACTGCTTTTTACAGTTAGTGCAATTACATTTCCACTAAGAGTGTATGTGTCTCATTTTCTCTGCAGCCTTGATCACATATGTTGTTTTTGACTTTTTAATAGTTATCCTGACTACCATGAAGTGGTATCTCACTGTGGTTCTGATTTGTATTTCAATGATGATTAGTAATGACGATTAGTGATGATTTTCATGTTTGCTAGCTGCCTATATGTGTTATCTTGAGAATTGTCTGTTCATGTCTTTTGCTCACTTTTTACTTGAATTATTTGTCTTTTGCTTGTTGATTTGTTTAAGTTCCTTATAGATTCTGGATATTAGACCTTTATTGGATTGATAGTTTGTAAATATTTTCTCCCATTTTTTCGGTTGTCTGTTTACTCTGTTCATAGCTTCTTTTACTGTGCAGAAGTTCTTCAGTTTAAGCTGCAGGATTTCTGTTTGATTCTTTTTTCATGATTTCTATCTCTGTTTTATTTCTCATTCATATTGTTAATTATTTCCAGGTTTTGCTAAATTGTCTATCTGCTCTGTTGTATCTCATTGAGTTTTCTTAAAATCAATTATTTTAAGTCCTTTTCTGGTAATTTATTGATTTCTATTTCATTGGGATCTCTTACTATAAGAGAATTATGTTTCCTTGGTGGTGTCACATTTTATTTGGTTTTTGCAGTTTTGGTGTGCTTGCATTGACGTCTGTATATCTGGTGGGGCAATTACCTGTTTCATAGTTTCTAGAGTGGCTTTCATAGAGAAAGAATTTTACCTCCAGTTGGGTTTTAGTGTGCCAGTTGAGAAGGATCTAGAGACTGTATTTCCAGATAAGTGCAGTGTTACAGTCTCCACGTAGCTTCTTCAGCTGTGTTCAACATCAGCAATAAACTGTAAATGTCTCAGTGGTCTAGGCTATAGAGTTCAGGCATTTGAAGCACCTGTGGAGTCAAGGTCCTTGGCTCAGAGTTTCACAAATCTATTACGACACCTTGGTCTTAGGGTACGAGTTTATGTTCCATGGCGTGGTTGAATGTAGGTTGCCTACAGAGCTGGATCTGTCAATCTGAGCTATTTCCTAGCAGCTTGGGCCAAGGGACCAGGCTGTAGCTATGATTCTACCCCTGAAAGTCAGGGCACAGCATTGGCCCAACTCTAGGGGAAAAGAAGTGCTCTGGAGGCTTGGACCTAGAGAGTAGGGTAAAGTTGCAATTCAGAAACTTGAGCCAATACATCTTAATGGCAATTCAGGTCCCAAGAGATGAGACATTGTGCAGTAGTGACCCTTGACCCTGTGATGGTGGGGCTTGGCAGTATCTCCGACTCTATGAAGCCAGACACAGTGGTAGCAAGTCTCCAGACTGGCAGACCACAGCTGTTGTTTGGACCCTGGTGAAGAAGGACAGAAAATAGTATAGCAATAACCCCACTCCCCAAGAAGAGTGATATTTCAGCAGCAAAAGCTCTCGAGGGCTAGTCAAGCTCAAGGGAAGCAGAATACTAGAGTTTAGTAGTTTGGCCTGCAGGGTGGGGTCTCTCAACTCAAGCAGTGCTCTATTCTCCTGGAATGCACTGTACTATATCAGTTCAGCCATGGAATGAGCAGCAGCCCAGGTGGACCAGGGCACCAATTCCCCAGAGGGTCAATGTGCTACTTTAGCTCATAGCTGGAAGCATGATTTTTTCTGAGTAACCCACATAGCATTTATCTGAGTTGCAGGGCACTGCTTCAGTGTAGATACTGGAATGTGTTACTGCTCTAGGTAGACAAGGCATCATTATTTTTTAAATTATACTTTAAGTTCTAGGGTACATGTGCACAAGGAGCAGGTTTGTTACATATGTATATATGTGCCATGTTGGTGTGCTGCACCCATTAACTCGTCATTTACATTAGGCATATCTCCTAATGCTATCTCTCCCCCCTCCCCCACCCCACGGCACTATTCACAATAGCAAAGACTTGGAACCAACCCAGATGTCCATCAGTGATAGACTGAATTAAGAAAATGTGGCACATATACACCATGGAATACTATGCATCCATAAAGAAGGATGAGTTCATGTCCTTTGTAGGGACATGGATGAAGCTGGAAACCATCATTCTCAGCAAACTATCACAAGGACAAAAAACAAAACACCACATGTATTCACTCATAGGTGGGAATTGAACAAACAGAACACTTGGACACAGGAAGGGGAACATCACACACTAAGGCATCATTTTTTGAAATGCAGGGTGCTACTTCAACTTGGGCATTAGGGAGGCATGACTGTTCTTAGTGGCCAAAGTACTGTTTTTCAAGGTGCAGGGTATTGCTTCAGCTCTGGTTTGAGGTGGGAGGGAAAGAGGTAGGTGGAGCAGCTCTACCTCCATTTGGCCCTATAGGTAAGGTTGTAACAGCTGCTCACAGCTCTTCTTAGGGATGTTGGGTCACAGTTGGTGGTGGTTCAGTGATGGCTTAGCCTCAGGGGTGAAGGGTACCTGTGGCTACTTGCTCATAGAGCAAGACACATGCCAAGCATAGTTCTGGTTCCAAGATGATGTAATACAGTAGCAGTATATGGCACAAAGGATAGGGCAGAAGGTTAATTCCTTCTCTGAGCAGAGCAAAACTATGTGGACTCCAGGGAGCTCCCTCAAATGAGAACTACGGGGGACCCCAGCAGTGAGGACTGTAGGTGTCCAGGGTGTTGATGGGAGATACTGAGATCTTCTTGCTTACCTCCTTACCTGAGGGACAAGTTTCTCCTGGATCCCAGTTGTGGGATGAAGTAGTGTAGCTTTGGCCTTTCCTTCCATTCTCTATATGGCCATCCTGAATAGCTGTGCTCTCCAGGGTTTCTGTCACTTGTCTGATCAACTCTGACACTCTGCCTTCATTATTTTTGTTAAAATTTAGTTGTTTATTTGTTTTTCTGCCTGTCTTTGTGAGGGGAACAAGTGCTAGGGACTTCTAGTCAACCATCTTGTGATGTCCCTCTTCTCTTGATTTTATTGAATTTTCTATTGTTTTTCTGTTTTCAATTTTATTTATTTTCATTACAATTTTTATTATGTCTTTCCTTCAACTTGCTTTGGTTTAATTTGGTCTTCTTTTTTCAGTTTTACAGAGAAAGTTAAATTACTGATTTCTTTTTTCCTTTTAATATTGACATTAACAACTATAAATTTACTATTCACATTACTTTTGCCACATCTCGTAAGTTTTGTTATAACGCGTTTTCATTTTCATTCATCTCAAACTGTTTTCCCATTTCCCTTCTGATTTCTTATTTGACCCATTGGTTATTTAGGAATGTGTTGTTTGCTTTCTACGTATTTTTTCACTTCTAAAATTTTCTTCTGTTAATGATTTCTAATTTTATTTCTATGGTAGTCAGAGAATATCCTTTACATGACTTTCATTCTTTTAAATTTATTAGAAGTCATAGCTGAACTTATAATGAAACTTACAGAATGTTCCATGTGCACTTCAGAAAAATGTGTATTCTGCTGTTTTTGAGTGTAGTGTTCTGTATCTGTCCGTTACATCTGGTTGGTTTTTAATGCTGTCCAAGCCTTCTATTTTCTTGATGGTGTAACAAGGCCCTAACTCTCTTCTATTCTATGAAGGCCAAGAAAGATGAGAAAACTAGAGAAGAAAAGTTGGAAGCTGGCAGAGACTGGTTCATGAGGTTGAAGAGGAAGGCATCTCCATAACCTAAAATTGTAAAGCAAAGCAGTAAGTGCTCATGTAGAAGCTGCAGCAAGTTATCCAGAAGATCCAGATAAGATAATTAATGAAAGTGGCTACACTAAACAATTGATTTTCAAGGTAGAAAAAATAGTATTTTGTTGGAAGAAAGTGCCATCTAGGATTTCCATAGTGGGAGAGGAAAGTCAAGGAAAGTCAATGCCTTGTTTCAAAGCTTCAAGGGAAAGGCTGATTCTCTTGTTAGGGGCTCATGCAGTTAGTGACTCTGAATCAAAGCCAGTGTTCATTTACCATTGAGAAAATCCTAGGGCCTTTAAAAATTATGCTAAATCTATTCTTCTGGTGCTCTATAAATGGAACATAGCCTGGATGATGGCACTTCTGTTTACAGCGTAGTTTCCTATATATTTTAAACCCATTGTTGAGGTCTACTTCTCAGAAGAAAAGATTTCTTTCAACATGTTACTACTCATTGGCAATGCACCTGGTTACTGAAGAGCTCTGATACAGATACACAAGGAGATAAATGTTATTTTAATGCCTTCGAACACAATATTCATTCTGCAGCCCATGGATCAAGTAGCAGTTTCTACATTTAAGTCTTATTACTTCAGAAATATATTTTGTAAGGCTATAGTTACTGTAGGTAGTTATTTTTCTGATGGATCTGGGCAAAATAAATTTAAAACCTTCTGGAAAGAATTCATCATTATAAATGCTTTATAATATTAGTGATTCATGAGAGGAGGTCAAAATACCATCAATAATAGGAGTTTGGAAGAAGTTAACCCAACTCCCATGGATAACTTTGGGGAGTTGAAGAATTCACTAGAGAAAGTAACTACAGATGTGGTGGAAATAGCAAAAGAATAAGAATTAGAAATGGAGCCTAAAGATGTGAATAAATTGCTGCAATCCCCTGATAAAACTTGGACAGATGAGGAGTTGCTTCCCATGGATGAGCAAATAAAGTAGTCTCTTGAGATGGAATCTACTACTGGTAAAGATACTGTCAGCATTGTTAAATGGCAACACAAGATTTAGAAAAGTATGTAAACTTAGTTGATAAAGCAGTGGCAGGGTTTGAGAGGACTGACTTCAATTTTGAAAGAAGTTCTACTATGGGCAAAATGCTATCAAATAGCATCACATACTACAGGTAACTTCTTTGTAAAAGAAAGAGTCAATTGATGAGGCAAGCTTCATTGTCTTATTTTAAGAAATTGTCATAGCCACCCCAACCTTCAGCAGCCACTCCCTTGATCAGTCAGTAGCCATCATCATTGAGGCAAAACCCTCCACTAGCAAAAAAGATTATGACTTGTTGAAGGCTCAAGCAATCATTAACATATTTTAGCAATAAAGTATTTTTAAATTATAATATGTACATTTCTAACATAATGCTATTGCATACCAAATAGACTACAGTATAGTGTAAACATAATTGTATATGCGCTGGGAAACCCAAACATTCATATGGCTTACTTTATAGAGATATTTGCTTTGTTAAGGTGGTCTGGAATCAAATCCACAGCATCTCCAAAGTATGCCTGTAGTTCTAACAAAGCTGAAAATGTTTACATTTGGCCCTTTATGTTTTTAGCATCTGGAACTAAGGTGTTGATACTGAATTTTAAGAGAAAATAAAGAACAGAGCCCCTAATCCATGCAAGAATGTATACAAATTATGTTTACATTGCATTTTAAATACATAGAAAGGGAAGAATAAATTATTAAAGAATACTTATTTGATGAATAAAATTTCTTAATATAAAAGAGACTGCCCTAAGGGAAATGTTGGCAAATCTACTGTCCAATTGGCTTTTTCCACAACTCAACCTTTGTGTATGGGTGTGAGATTTTTAATATAATTTGCATATCACTGTATTATCAAACTTTCCATACAATTTTGTATGGAAAATTATAACTTGATATTAGGCAGTGGCATGGCTCTAAAATTATTCAGTATCGGAGAAGATGTATTCCAAATTTATAGGATAGTCTTAATCTAAAGTGAAGAGAATGTATATGTATTAAAGAATGATGTTTTGCAGTTTCACAAATATTATTTTAGAAGCATAACCACTTGAAAGAAGAATAGACATTGACCAATAGACTCAATCTTAAGCCCACCTAGAGAGACAAGAAAACTGGTTAGGATCTTACTTGACCTCAGGAAAACAAAGAATTTCATGCTTGTTTGTCACTAACACAATGTACTGCAGGGAGTACACACACAGTTTTGCTTGTCAAAAGGAAAATACCAATATTAGAGTGGTACTGATGCAAAAGTACTTATTTGCACCTAAGAAACTGAGAAACTTTGCGCTATAAAAATCATTTTTTCTGCAACTCTCCTCAACACACCTTAATCACAGTATTTTTCACCTTCTGGGCACAGAGATTAGAGATAAACATCATTTCTTAGCACCCTAGAGAACTAAGACCAGCACTAGTTCTCTAGAAAGTACTTGAACTTCCTTGCCTAAAATCTGAAAGAAATTACCATAAAAATATCTGAGCTATGTAGTGCCACAAACCTCTAGGAGCATTACTGGCTCTTAAAAAGTCATAAACTAATACACTTTGCATTGTCTGTTTTAACCCGAAAGGGATTGCTGATTGAATTAAAACAACACTAGTTTTAGAGTAAGACTCATATAGCAATATATTTCACAACCTCAGCCTCTAAGAACGCCATGCTAACTTTGTCTTTTGACAAACTCAAAGATCATCAATTAGTATCAAATTAAATCCAAGATGGACACATTAAATTCTCTGTAATTTAAGACATTTCATTTCATAGATGTTTTCGAGTGTGTCCCCTCTGGATATTTTTCTGGTAATTATTAAAGAATGTTTGTGCCTCTGAAGTTGAAGCTTTTCCTCACATATCTATACCACTTTCCAATCATCTAAGTGTGATGAAATTTTAACTGGAAATCACTGGTGATAAGACTGGCAGAGAAGCTGGCTGAAGCAAATGAGATATGCATACCTGTAAAACTAGGAACAAGATATCTTATCCAACCAGCAACTGACAGTGAATGTAGCAACTACATATGAATGTTATTTTTATTACAGAATATTATTCAGACCTACTTTGGAAACCTCAGATTAATTGGCAATTCCACTCACTGCTCAGGATGGCTAATAATGACTAATTATAAAGGGGTTACAAATGCTCCAAAGATAACTTACACTACACTGGACTCTGAAGTCATAAACATATATGTCTTCAGGAAGGTTATTTTTGTTTGCTTTTGCATTGGTCCTACGCCTTTGAAGACAACAGCACTCTTGTGCATCGTTCTCCGGTGTTCAGCTCTCTTCATGAATCCTTTGCTTCAGTCTGCCTGACCTCTCTTCTTCATCAGGCTTCCTTTGATGTGAAAAGTAATAGCAAATCTGGCTAAGGAGAGACACTTAAAGGATTTAAGAAAATAACAAGAACAATTAAATTCTAATGCTATAGATGTAGGGCCAGGATACAGAGCTTATAAATATACACTGGTGTCCAGATAATAACATAATTGTCTATTTGATAGAGAAGGAAAACTAACTGATTAAAAATCACCTTCACAATAATGTAGAAAACACAAACTTAAAATCCTAGTTAGTAATGTTTTAGTAAGGGTGGCAGTGAATTTGAGGAAAAAAAAAAGAGAGAGAGAACGTGAGATATCAGTGGAAGATGTATAGAAGCTAATCTTAATTTGTGGCTCTGAAATAAAAGGTTGCGGAATGTCATATACAAGTTATCGGTATTGTTCACCAAATTTGGTGCGATTAGGGGATTACAGTGATATCCAGAACAATTGTAGGAGTATGAATCTATTAAGATTATCTCCAAGTGAATTGGAAAAAACTCTTAAGGAATAATCTTGAGATGCTGTGAAAGGCTAACATTACTGGATCTTCCCTCCTGCTGTGTGGGAACCAGGAATGAGTTGAATCTACTTTGATCAAAGGAGTATGTATCCAGCTTTTGCAAACAATATATTGGGTTGCATAAACAAAAGCTATAATGAAAAACTGCAGGGTCATGTGGTGGTGGTGGCAGAAATCCTTCAATATATTCATCTTTACAATTTTACAGGCAATGAAAATAACAGAGATTATTTCTTTTAATTGCTAATAACAATTTTATTAGCAATGAAAATAATAGAAATTGAGAACTGGACCAAAGCTTAGTAATTGATATGGTTTGGCTGTATGTCCCCACCCAAATTTCATGTCGAATTGTAATTCCCGGTGTTGGAGGAAGGGCCTGGTGGGAGATGATTGAATCATGGGGACAGACTTCCCCCTTGCCCCCTTGTTCCCCTGATTGAGTTCTCAAGAGATCTGGTTGTTTGAAAGTGTGTAGCACCTCCCCCTTCACTCTCTCCTGCTGGCCATAGGAAGACCATGCCTGCTTCCCCTTCACCTTCCACCATAATTGTAAGTTTCCTAAGGCCTCCCCAGCCATGTTTCCCATACAGTGTTTGGAACTGTGGGTCAATTAAACCTCTTTTCTTCATAAATTACCCAGTCTCGGGTATATCTTCATAGCCTTGTAAGAATGAAACATTAGGCTGGGCGTGGTGGGTCACGCCTATAATCCCAGCACTTTGGGAGGCCAAGGCAGTCAGATCACAAGGTCAGGAGATCGAGATCATCCTGGCTAACACGGTGAAATCCCATCTCTACTAAAAAATAGATATATACAAAAAATTAGCCAGGCGTGGTGGTGGACGCCTGTAGTCCCAGCTACTTGGGAGGCTGAGGCAGGAGAATGGCATGAACCCGGGAGGCAGAGTTTGCAGTGATCCGAGTTCACGCCACTGCACTCCAGCCTAGGTGACAGAGCAAGACTCTGTCTCAAAAAGCAAAAGAATGAAACATTGCAGGTAATGTTTCCAATTATCACACTCCTGGTTGCAGATGAGGAAACTGAGGTGCAAAGTGGCTTGTGAACATTTTTAACTAAATATATATATATAAAATATATATGTATATATGTATTATACATGTATATATGTGTATATATGTATATATATACACACACAACAAACATGCACACACATGTGTACACACACACATACACATACACCTTGCCCCTGAAATGACTCATCAAATGCTTCCTGTGTAGCTTTCTTCCCTTTGATGATTAAGTCACAAATGTGAAAGGTCTTTCATAATTAGCATTGTTTTCACAAACAGCAGGCTGAACTTGTTATCAAATATGAAATACAGCAATAAGTCAAATATCTGTGCAAAAATGCATTAAAAATTATCTGAACACATGCAAAGTTAGTAACAGTACTAACCTCCAAGGAGGGGGTGAAGAAAGAAGAATTAGAGTGGTGGGCAAAGGCAATATTAGTCTCATTTATAATATTTGATTTTGTGCAAGGAGAATACCTTCATATACTAGCTGTATAAATAAAAATTAGTTTAAAAAATAGTATTTGAATAGGTATAAGTTACTGTTAGTATATCTGTACACCCTTTTTTTCTTTCTCAGGTTTATATTTTTTAAATACTTAAGACAAACAACACAATACTATCATTTCTTCAATTCTAGTTATATTATTTCAAGACCTAGTATGATAATTTTTTATTTTTTTTTGAGAAGTTGCTCTGTCGCCCAGGCTGAAGTGCAATGGTGCGATGTCGGCTCACTGCAACGTCTACCTCCCAGGGTCAAGTAATTCTCCTACCTCAGTCTCTTGAGTAGCTGGGATTACCGGTGCCTGCCACCATATCCAGCTAACTTTTATAGTTTTAGTAGAGACAGGGTTTCACCATGTTGGCCAGGCTGGTCTCGAACTCCTGACCTCAAGTGATCCATCTGCCTCAGCCTCCCAAAGTGCTGGGATTACAGGCATGAGCCACTGTACTCAGCATGATTGCTTTTTTTTTGATTACTCATAGTAAGGATCAATTCTTTCCTCCTCAATTTTTACCATAATCTTACAAGTATTTTTTCTATCTAATTTATATATTATTATATCACAAACCTTACCAAAGACAGATTTTCTCTCTATTGCAGCTATTATCAAACCAGGCACATGTAATGGAACATTTACTATCATTTAAAATGATTTCTGGATTTTTACAAACTACCAGGAAACTAAAATATTTACAGGAAAGAGACTAGCAGAATTCCAGACATACAAGTATTTCATTAACATATGCTAGAAATAGACAAACCTAGGATATTAAATCAGTGCTTCATCTAATTTAAACAAATCTGTAATAATTTGATGCCAATCAATCTCATCTATTGCAACCAGCTTCTGATACTGTCATGTTTAGCAAATTTGGGGCTAGTATCCACTTTCACAGTTGGACTATTTTGATATTTTGGACATATTGTAAATAACGTTTCAATGTGAAAAAGAACAGAAAATGCGACTAACATAATTTACTAGTTTTATTTCTTCCTATGATATATTCCATTGCCATTATTCTTTGATATCACAGTCTAATTTAATGTGCATGAAATAGAAGCAGAGTGTTAGATCTAGAAAAAGTCTTGGAAATCTTCTAATTCAGCTTCTGCAGATGAGAAATTGAGAACCAAAAGATACAGATAGTGACTTTAAGTCACTCAGCAAAGTAGTAATGAGTTTAACTGGGACAAATGTACTGATCAACACACGCAGTGTAAAACTGTTTTCTTTTCTTTCTTTTTCTTTTTTTTTTTTTTTCTTTTTTTTTCTTTTTTCTTTTTGAGATGGAGTCTCTCTCTGTCGCCCAGACTGGAGTGCAGTGGCGCAATCTTGGCTCATTGTAAGCTCCGCCTCCTGGGTTCATGTCATTCTCCTGCCTCAGCCTCCCAAGTAGCTTGGACTACAGGCACCCGCCACCATGCCCGGCTAATTTTTGGTATTTTTAGTAGAGACTGGATTTCACGGTGTTCCGCCTGCCTTGGCCTCCCAAAGTGCTGGGGTTACAGGCATGAGCCATCGCGCCAGGTGGAAAGTATTTTCTTACACAATAAAATTAGAAGAGTAAATGGATGTGAGAAGGATAGCCATCACAACAGTTTGTTAAATCTTTCAGAATATCCCCTAAGAAAAAATTTGCCTCTAATATAGAATTGTTTTGTATTTTATTTTTTGGTTTAGAAAACCTTGCTTTCTCTTAGTTAATATTTGGCATCACTCAATGCTTCCTAATTACAATTAAATTCCTAACACTGTCCTTACAGATAGAGCAGTATCAGAATGAGTGGACTCTTGCCAATTCCCAATCACTCATTTTTGTAAACTTTCTATTTTTGCCTTCATCCTGTGTCTAACTAAAACCTATAAAGTTCTACTGTGTGATCCCCCTTTATCTTGTATTGAAAAGTCCTCTTCCCCCTGCAACCTGATGTACAATTGGCAAATTCAAGGTGTTAGTAAGCAGCATGCATTCCTAGGTTGGAAAGCAGACCATCTGTGTACACAAAACACCTGGGTATAAAGACTGAAGCCTCCTATTATTGATTCAAAACATGAATATCAATGGCAGAATTCTGGAATATTATCAGATAATATTCTCGAAGGTGCTAATAAACTAAAAACTTCACACTGTGCCCTGTAGATGTTGCTTCAATTTCTCTTCAGGTTTTCTTCTTTTCGTTCCTTTTTATGCAAAATTGCTGGATTTGGCAAATTAAAGAGCAAGATGCCCATTAAAT
This sequence comes from Piliocolobus tephrosceles, assembly GCF_002776525.5. NCBI lineage: Eukaryota > Metazoa > Chordata > Mammalia > Primates > Cercopithecidae > Piliocolobus > Piliocolobus tephrosceles. The sequence continues at coordinate 99,760,645 of NC_045438.1, read as the reverse complement.
TTGAATTTCAGATAAATAACAAAGAATTTTTTAGTATAAGTATGTTCCATGTAATATGTGGGACACAGTTATACTAGAAAATTATTTGTCATTTATCTGAATTTTAATTATAACTGGGCATTCTGTGTTTTGTGCTTTTTGTTTGTTTGTTTGTTTTTTGCTTTCTGAGACGGTGTTTTGCTCGTGTTGCCCAGGCTGGAGTGCAATGGCGCAATCTCGGCTCACAGCAACCTCTGCCTCCTGGGTTCAAGTGATTCTCCCGCCTCAGCCTCCCGAGTAGCTGGGATTATAGGCATGTGCCACCACGCCTGACTAATTTTTTTTTTTTTTTAGTAGAGACAGGGCTTCTCCATGTTGGTCAGGCTGGTCTTGAACCCCCAACCTTAGGTGATCTGCCCACCTCAGCCTCCCAAAGTGCTGGGATTACAGGTGTGAGACACCATGCCCGGACTTTTTTTTTTTTTTCTTTTTGAGGCAGTCTTGCGCTGTTGCCCAGATTGGAGTAAAGAGGCATGTTCTCAGCTCACTGCAGCCTCCGCCTCCCAGGTTCAAGAGATTCTCGTGCTTCAGCCTCCCCAGTAGCTGGGACTACAGGCATGTGCCACCATGCCTGGCTAATTTTTTGTATTTTTAGTAGAAATAGGGTTTCCCTATGGTGCTCAGGCTAGTCTCGAACCCGTGTCACAATTGAACTGGCACGTAGATGACATTCCAGTGTCATTACATTTAACATATTGGAAAATCAGTCTGACATATTGAATATAACTGGACTCTTCAAAATTATAAAAATAGGAAGGTCGTGAAGAAAAATGGAATAAAGCTTTTGCACAAATACTCTGCTGTATCTCTCTGCCACTGTAAGTAGATGAGAATGAACATAGGCTCATTTGGGTTTGAAACATTAATTGGAACTAATTAAATTTTGCACATTGTACTATTGCAAAGTTCATAATACAAAGAGACACCGTTATTCAGCCAAATTATAACTTTTTTTAAAAAAATTAATGAAAATATTTAAAATTTAAAATGGTGTTGGGGGATGGCAGCTCAGAGATGGAAAATTTAAACAAGATGAATAACACTGAAGAAGGCAAGTAAAAAGGCATCTTGTTACACAAGGGCAGCTGAAAGGCAGACAAATAACAGGATACGGCTGGTAGGATAAATAGAAGGAGACAAGTCTTGAGTAGTTTCCATGACTCATTGCTGAGCCACAGTAACCAGAGAGGCACAGAGACTGATTCAAAATGGATACAGGAAAAGTGAATATGGCATGCAGAAAGAGGGATAAAAAGAGCCAAGAACCAAGAAAGGATGAAATGGAATGATGTCTTAGAGAGATACCTTCCCTGGCAAGACTTCTGGAAAATAGACACACAGAAATTGATTTTGTTTATGATGTCTTGCCAGCAACTACTTGTTTACAATACAAGGGTTAAGTCAAAGATGAGAGGTGTACCTGACAATGACAGGAAAGCATTTTTACAGCAAGAGTGTTTTGCTGTCCTAGGGGTTTAGTCTAATAGAAAGAACTCAGGCATATATTTAAAATCAATCATGTGTCTGACAGCCAACGATGCATTTCAGATAATCCATTGGGACAAATGTTTCACTTGCTAAATTTGAGACATAGATAAAGAGATGCAAAAGCAAATTGAGCGGAAAAAAAAATCACTTTATTTAATAAGTTTCTTTTTCCCTTTCCATTCATCATCAAAGCCAGAATAAACCTGACACAACAGTAACTGTGGAAATGACTGAAATGAAGTAAAGAGGTAATTGTCATTGAATAGTTATCCCCATGGCAATAGGAATAGACTGTGAACACCAAAGAATGAAAGGAATGAATGAATAATGAATGCGTAAACACAATATGTATTCTGAGAACTCAGAATCAATCTGATGGTTTTCGGATGTGCCAGAAAAGACACACAAGAGTCATGATATCAGAAATGACCAACATTCTAGCTTTGCTAGAATTTGCTAATTTGTGAGATAAAATTCTTCACATGTTAGAAGGCAAATTTAGAGGAAATAGCCCAAGATAGCTTTAGCTTTAGCTGCTGCTTTGTTATTATCACGAAAATGGTAGCTGAACTACTCTCAAGAGGAGAATTTATACAGTGTGATCAAAATAACTTTTAAAAAAATCTCCAGCTCCTGTGTGATTCTTTTTGCATATGTCACATTAAAATATATAAGAAAGTCTTTATTCTGATGAAGTCACTAGATATCATCAAAGGAAAACTTTATCTTGCTGGAGGCATAATAACAACCTTTATTGAGCACTTTCTAAGTGTCAGGCATGGTGGTAAGTGCTTTGATAGTAGTTTCACAACAACCCTGGGAAGAAGGTATTATTAATATCTCTATTTTTATGTGGAAAAAACTGAAGCCCGGAAAGGTTAAGTAACTTGCTAAGGAACACAGCTGAGAAGTGGCAGTGCAGGGATTCTACTGCAGGCTGCCTCACCCCAAAGTCTAGGTCTGGATCACAACTCTACATTGTAAGGTTTTCTGCATGCTTGGACTGAAATATTGGGTAACTCACTACCCAAGACAACAGTCCCCCTGGACCTCTCTAATTGGCTTTGGTAGCACCAGGGACCTTTAAGAGAACTTTCCCATTCTGGGTTATAAACACTGCCTACCTCTTAACTCATGGTGCTGGTTCATGGCCAGAAGGTGATTTTAGTGGGTCATCTGCCACTACGCTGATTTCCGGAGTTGATTCTGTTGGTTTTCCTGGCCAGGAAAGTGTGTCCTTTCTCTCTCTCTCCAGTCTGCGAGCAGCCCTCCAGAGGCCCATTCTTTGGTCATGGATATTCATAGAAGGCATTCAAGTTTCCTGATTAAATTAATCATAGTGCAATTGACCACTCAGGGCAGTTCTCTCCAATGTATGGTCCTGAAAACAGCAAAGTAGCAACACCTGAGAGCTTGCTAGAAAGGCAGCTTCTCAGGCCCCATTCCAGACGTACAATATCAGTATCTTTCGGGGGGGCCCAGAAATCTGCATTTTATCAAAATCCCAAAGCAAGTTGCAAACACATTAAAGTTTGACAGGCATCAACTTAGGGGACTCCCTATGACTCACTTTTCCTCATATTTAGAAGATTCATAGCTCTGTATATGGGGAGTCTTTCAGGACCTATGATCAATTCCCTGGGGAGCCCAGGGCAGCTACTCCCAATCTCAGCTGACTAGAGATTCCCTGACTAGAGATAGTAGATGTTGAACATAGCCACACGTGAAAATTCTTAAATTTTTTTTCATAGAATTGCAAATTGTATGTTTTTATGGAGCCCTAGTTCTCCTCAAATTCCCAAAGAAATCAATGACGCCAAAAGCTTCCCCCTGGGATGCTCCTTGTCTTTGGTATACTTCACTGCATAAAAGAGCTCGACGCTGAGACCAAAAAAAAATAAAGTCTACATAGAATTCTGTTCAATTTAAGATGATGGAAATCATGGCAGCTGAAAGTGAAAGTTAAGTGATAAATTTGTGATAAACACCACTCCTGCACTTTATTCCTGGCGGCCTCGGCAATCACCTTTTCTTGAATGTTTATTTAATATTTAAGAGATTAATTTTGATGAACTACTTAGTGCCAGAGTCCTATCCTGCCAAACAAGAGTTTTATAGTCTACTTGAAGGGCTGCCATGAGTGCATAAATTATACAAAAGTAATATAAGCAAAATAAGAAGTTGCAAACAAAATCACCAATTATTTACATTACAAGCTGGATGAAACTCTATATAAATAGAACCTGGCAATCTTATTCATGAGCAAGCCACAACAAACAATCTATGATTTTTTTAAAAAAAGCAAACTGAACTTGAGTTTCAATCATCCAGAACCAGAGGGCCTCAGTGCAGATTGCAAGCAAATCAAATGGTTGAAATTTGTTTTGTGAAAATGGTTAGTATAGATTTGCTTTAACTTTCAAATTAATTTTCTTCCCATTTCTTAATCTTGTAATAAAGATTTGCCCCCACCTGTTTCCACATCTCACTTCCTCCTTGTCTATCTCTGCATCTGTCACCCTATCCTTGAAGTTTTTGCATCTCTCTCCTTGTGATCACACAACTTATTTTAGATCTGGCCAGAGTTTCTTCATAAGCCTTCAATCTGGACTCCTAACACCCAGAATTTCAATTCATTTTGCATCCTGGACAAAGTAGGAATGAGAGACTTGCAAAGACAGACATAAAGTGAAGACAGATGCCAAACAATAGTGGCTTAAGGAAAGACAGATGTCAAGAAAGTAGGAGAGAAATGAATCAATAAATATCTGAGCAGAAAGCTAGACAATCAGGGAGAATAAAGATCCTAAAGAAAGGGAGACAGGACTTTGCAAGATCTAAACAAAAGGACCTCAACTAATCATGGTCTGGGTCATTGAAATTTACCACTTATACTTTACAGTTAACTTAATCACTTATAAATAAATAGTGTAATTATTCTTCAACTCTGAGTGTACATGTCTATACCATCAGGTAGAATGGTCAAAATCACGGTTATATCAAAATTTAACTTAAATATGCTTTAATTTTCTAATATGCTGTTAATATCAGCTTAATTAGTACATAGACTGCATGTAACTTTTCATAAAGAAAAAGTAAAGAAGTACTTTGGCAAGTGGGTAGCATAGGAAAAATGGTCCTTAATATACTTTTCAAAAGCATCTCTGAATCCAATGGTTGATCCAAACAGAAGCAGATTGTCAAGTGTGCAGGCAGTTGGTCTTTTAAGAGGAACTAAGCATGTAAATCTCCATTTTGGCTCTCATGGGGTTCTACTATCATTTGAGCACTAGGTAAGCAATTCTGATGTCTACCTGGTATTTGAAAAATGAATTATACCAACAAACACACTAAATATATTGCTTAGGGATACTCACATATGTTACAATAGTCTTTTTATTAAAGGAAGGAAAGGCTGAACACAAAATTTAGGATAGAAGTTATCCCCCAGAAGGAAGGCAGTGGATTGCAATAAGGAAAAGCACAATGGTATTGATTATATTCTAGTTTTTAAATTCAGTCATGGATTGCATTTTATTACTCGTCATCATAACTTATATCTTGCATAGCTTTATATGCAGAAAATATTACATAGTAAAAATTTCAAACAAATCATACATACATTTTATTGTTCTACCAAATCCATAGAATGACAATTCAGAAAAAAGTTTAAGTTGTGAAAAATTCATGTTTGAACACAATTATATGGGAAATTAGAAAAGGCTTATGCCTTAAATATTTTTCTAATTGATTTGAAAGCAGAGAAGGCATCAACACTCTGCCAAAGAAGTCAAGCAAAGGACACCTGGCCCTTCTGTTTCTTGGCTATTCATGAATGTAAGAATGAAAATTTTGTCTTTTCTCAAAAATAATTCACAACCAATTTCCCAGAGGAATTATAAGTTTAACAAATAGGATACTATATATTTTTATTAGGTTTATAAAAACAATCAGAAATAATAAAGATTTGTTGAATGGATGCTTTATCTGCACATTTGAAATTATCTTAGGATATGGATATAAAAGATAAATGAATATTGAGCCACAATGAGGTAAATTTACAACTTCTTAAAAGACCATGTCCTGAAGATGCTGATTCATTGGTGCATGGGTGGGATTCAGGGCTTTTGTCAGATTCAGGTGATGAAGTTAAAGTAATATTTATCAATGTAGCAGATTAGAGAAAAATGGAAAAATTAGTCAATACAGTGTAGAATATAGCCAATATCCCAAATGGTGTTGATAAGCTGCAATGGTAGACCAAGGCAAACAAAATATATTTAATAGGAGTAAATTGTAGTAAAAAAGCATATGTGAAAACAAACAAACAAAAACCAGTTACTGAAAGGGAATTTGGTCTCTGCATTAATAGAAATAGAGTGTTTAGAAGGAGTGAAGTGATTGTTCTCTACTGTGAACTGGTCTGCTTGTACTCAGGAATTTTGTATTCACTTTTGAGTGCCATATCTTATAGAAGATGTTGAAGAAAACAATCCGGGTTAAGAAGTTTCCTTGAATCAACATACTATATGAAATAGTGGGAATCTAAACCAAGGAAGAGAAGACACGACAAGGAGGGGAAGATGACATCTCAATAGTGTATACAAACACTTTAGGATCCCTCATGTGAGTGAGGAAATGATTCAATTTGCTCATTGTTGTTTGTGAGGGTGAAGATATGGCCAAAGAAAGGAAGAATTACCTAACAGTTATTCTTCCTTGGAGATAATTAAATTGAGGCAAAATGCTATAAAGGAGACTCAAATATTTGACATAGACTTACGTTAGATTAATTTTAGAATTTCTTCCAAATCTAAAGATGTCTGTGTGTGTGTGTGTGAGTGTTTCAGTTTATGTTTCCAATTAATATACTTTTCAAGATTTAAAAAAATTATTAACTCAGTAAACTTTTGACTTAAACCAGAACAAAAAGGCAGAGCAAAAACAAGAAGCAAGAGAGTCTAGAGATACTGAAGTTGAGAAAAATATTAAAACAAACAAAAATCAAATATGGTGACCAAGATAGCCTTAATGTTCTCATCAGCTTAACTAACCTTTAGACAGGCTGCTTCCTGATGCTAGACCCTGACTTCCCTTTTCTTAGAGCATTTACTGTAGAAAACTTTCAATTGTACATTCTTTCTCTATGTCTTTGGGATATATATTTTCTCCCAGCCTCTTACCAGTTTAACAACCCACTAATGTCTTTCTCAAGGACCTGGGAGCTATCCCTGTGAAAGGTAATTATCAAGAAAGATAGTGCTGCTATCTCCCAGTCTTAGAGGTGGGGAAGGAGCCTAACTTTTTTGGGCACCAATTAGCAAACACAGATGGTATAATCACAGAGAACATTTGCAAATTCAGAAATAAATAACTCAATGTGCTCAACACATCCCATTGATCATCCTCCTCTAAACGTCCTCCAGCATTTTTCCACTAGTTCACTCCAGTGTTTAAAAACTCTCCTGCTTTTAGTTTTAGCAGAATTTACTTCAAACTGGGGTCTCTCTTCCAATATTGCAATTGTCCTGAATAAAATCTTCCTTGCCTGTTTGACTTTCTCCAGTGCAATTTTTGCTTTGACAGTGGTAGCCAAGTTAAGGTCCAAGGGTAGAATGCCAGGCAAGAAACCAAAGTCTATGCACGTACCACCATCAACAAACATTTCTTAGGACCCATTGGCAGTCTACGATAGCAAGAAATAGAGCATGTATGGTCTAGTAGCATAATAAGGCATTGCCACAAATGACTTTAATACATTTGAAAATGAGCAGTAGCTTGAGAGATATTATTAAGTTCTATGAAAGAATAATAAAGTTCTATGGTTGATGTTAGAAACCAAAGGCCCAAGAAATGTATGTAAAACTGCAGCAAACAAGAATGAAGCAAGAAACTTTTGATATAGCTAATACAGGGGCAAGAGTCAATTACCGGGCATAAGTAGTAGCAGAGTTGTTGAGCAGATGACATGAAGTACAAGAGGTGGAAAGAATGGCAGAGCTTGACTCTCCACATCTTTTTATTACTCTGTGGTCACCATAGAGAATATATATATGTGGTCTGTGTGGTCACCATAGAGATCATATATATATGTATATTATATATATGATATATATTTATATATGACATATATATTTTATATACATGTATATACAGAGATATGCTCCAAAGAGTTAGAGAACTAGGATGATCAGCTGTCTGCTTTAATGATATAAACAGTTAACAACAACAACAACAACCAATAATAGGGCCATGCCAAGTGTTTCACATACTTTACATCATCTAATTCTTCCTGAAATCAAGTGGAGAAGATACTGTTATTATCCTTACTTGGTAAAGAAATTGAGCATCAGAGAAGTCACACAATCAGCAGAAGGTAACTTGACATTTAATCTAAAGCTGATTACAAAACCCTTAGTCTTATATAATTAATCCAGTGGTCCTCAAATCCAGCTAAATATTAAAACCACCTGGAGTTCTATTTAAAATATCAATATCTGAGTTCTTTTCCTGGAGATTAAGATTTCATTGGTTTGGTGGGTTAGGGGAGAGAGGGGAAGCAGACATTAGTATGAAAATGCAAAAAGTAGAATTGACCCTTCTTGAGGTGACTGTAATATGCAGCCAATGTTGGAAACTATTGCACCAGGTGATTCTGTTTCTCCTCCTACCATTTGTGGCAGAAGTAACAGCATAAATCAATACCAGCAGAGACCAAATTGGCTTTTCACTGCTTCCTCACCTCTAATTCACCTTAGAAAATAACAATCTGTCTTCCACACTCACCATCTGAGACAGGAATAACACAGGGTGGTCGCAGAATAGAAAATTCCAGGCAGCAATTTCACGTGACTAAGTGAAAGCAAACTGTTGAAATAGCTACAGAAGCTAGAGACTGGTAAGACCCTGAAAAGCAGGGTGTGGACTGAGCTGGCTAAGACTGATTGGACCCAACACAGCTTTGGATTTGAGCTAGGTTTCTCCTAAGACCTCATTATCTACTCATCGACATACTAAATCACACACCCACCAGTGCCATGACAGTTCCAAGAACAGCCACATGGGGTAAAAATGAGTAGCACCACAGTTTCGAGAAATCTCCTTCTTTTTCCAGGAATTTCATGAATAGTCCACCCCTTGGTTATAGAAACCCATAAATCTAGAAACCCCAAACTCTATTGCATGACTCTCTCTTGAGTACACCCATACTCCCCTCTCCTGAGTGTGTACGTTAGCTTTGCAATAAATCTCCATACTTACACTATTTTCTGACTCATCCTTGAATTCTTTCTTGCAATGATGTCAAGAGACTGGATGTTGGCTGGAATCGAGGCCCCACTGGCATTTGAGGACATCACACAGCCTATCAGTATCACATCCACTTAGATTACAACATGCGGCTAAGACTGCCAATTAGCTCCTACCTGACAAATCCACAGTCCTTTTAATATGATATCTTCCCACATTATTTGACACCGATTAGAGCATCATTCTTGAAACCATAACTCTCATTTTGTAAAATAACTTATCTATGGAACCATCCTGTGCTTCTCACTGGATTTTCTTCCTTGGCCCATTTCAGTAATTTAAGCATTTCTCAGGTTTTCCCCAGGATTCCATATTCACCTGCTACCTTTCTCATTCAATAAAATTCCCTTCCTGCAGAGTTATCTCACCCACTGCACATTATCAACTACCTGCTAAGAACAAACTCCACATTCCTATCCCCAGCCAAGTCTCTGCCTTGGGCCTCAGTTCTACATATCCAGATGTCTATCCCAAATATCTCCACTTGATTCATTGTGGACCAAGGGTGCCTGGACCTTGGGAGTTACAACCCAGGATCCATGGGTCTTCCATTTTATTCAGGACCTGTTCTTTTATGCACTGTGTAGGGGGCATGGTGATCACTTACTCATCAGCTCCTGAGAGTGAAATAAACCCACCATGTCTTCTAGGCACACTTTTTAAGCGTCAAGGCATTTGTCCTGATGATGTCAAAACAAAAGTTGACTAAGAGTATTATTTTAATAGAATGTTAAAGAAATAGAAATTAGCAAAAGTGTATCCTGCTATGTCCTTTGCCTGTTTCCAGGTTCTTCTATACACAATTATTCTATTGGGATCAAAAGCAAAGGAAAAATTGCTCACAATCGTGGTTGGTTTGTTATTTCCTTATTCTGTCTCTTCGCACTGCTAACTGTAACTAGAATACAATAGTCATGATTTTTTCATTTCAAATATTTAAGAAATATAATTTTTTCCCAATTATTTAATTATATATAGCTGACGTATTTTTCCACTTTTTTTCTCATTTCTGAGATCATATTTTTAAAAATACGCTGACTTCAATAGAGACAAATTGTCAGTTATATGTTCCAATTTTAAGATAAATTAATGTTCATTAATTTTACTATGTAAGATGAAAATACACTGAAAGAAATCACTATATTATTAGTTATTTAAAATGTTACAGCATTCTTAATAGTTACAGTATTTGCGATGATAGTGATAATAACAGGTAAGCTATTTTCTTTAATGAAACTTTTTTTATAGTTTATATTACTAAAATGTTCATCTTAAAATTTTTTCTCTAATATATCAGAACACAAAAATATTATAGCATCCCATTGTTTATTTTTACTAGAGTTATGAATGAATAATAACTTACAGTTATAAAAATTAAGTATCTGACTCAATAATTAAAGTCCAAATCTATGAGTTACAAACCCAGGAGGTGCATGATCAATATTAAGTAATAATTATATGGATTACATGGATAATTATATGGATGAGTGCACCATTTCATTTATAATAAAGTACAAATGCTTTGCAATTTATATTAATACAAAAATCGAATTAGGAGATTTGCAAATTTAGTCATTCTATTACTGAATATATTAACTTCATTATATCAAAATCATTTCCTCAGTGCTAAATTATTAGATCAATTTTGGTTACAATTTCCTTTTGCTTACAAATTTATATGTATACTGTGCATACTTGACATAATAATACTCAGTAGATTATTCCTTTTTGCTTTATGAATTTAACATAAAATATCATTTTCACTGTGCTCCGTGTAAGACTTGCTGAAACTTGTCTGTGAACACAGAGATTCTCTAAGATACTTTAATTTTTCATTTCCCACTTCAAACAAAGCTTTAAACTGGGAACTTTCAATAAGATGGTTCGTAGTCTAATTTGTGATAGAAAAATTTGAGTCAAGAGTTGAAATCTATTTACTGCCTTTTTCAATACTAAACATTTTATAGATAATTAATAGGGAAAAACACTTTAGTTTCACGGGTAATTTACTGCTAAGAATATTCAATAGGGTATTCACTTAGGTATGTAATACGTACATTTATACAAAATCAAGAAATGAATTTTACCTGTTCTTTCAAAATGGAAGCAAACTCTAAAATAAAAGCCTTGTGATCAATGTGACTGACTGATGTGCTCCAGTTGTATTCCTGAGTAATAGTTTTAGGAAGAAACCAGAATTACCTATACACTATCCCTGGTCAATCCTAGCAGTCAGGTATTTGACCAGTGCCCACATGGCCTTCTATGACCCACAGACATTTTCATTCACTACCAAGGAGTCAGCCAGACAGTTTTTTCCCTATAGCTTGTGGGGCCACAGAAATGCCAATGCAGACAGAAATACCCTGAACTGCCATCACAACTTCTCTTTCTGGTTATCCAGCAGGAATAATCACATGAAATTAAGTCTCCAGTCTCCACCCTTTGTCTCACATTTTTTCATCAGCGCTATCTGCAGTTATCAACAGTGGAGAATTTCTAGTTTGTTATAGAGTTCAAACATTAAAAACAATAAAATAATTAAATCAGTGGAATTTTAAGGGTAAAACCAATAGGAGTATCAGTTGCCATGTATATAGGTTAGGATTTTGCAGTCACATGCCAAGGAAATGGATTATCAGAAGATTATCCTATGGCTCTAATTAAAAGATATGAGGAGTGATATGCCCCCAGTTTGTGAAACCGAACACTGAGATTGATAAATTCATAATGTTCTCTGAGGAAATAGAGGTATTTGGAGACCTCCATCAATTTAAAAAATACCAACAATGTGAGTGCTCTGAACTCAGTCTCTGCAGATATTCATCCTTTAGGCTAAGTCCCTATTCTAGGGACATCCTCCTGGAAGTTAGGGACCAGATTCGTCTAGGTTTCTTAATGTTTTTTACAGCGCATTTCTTGTACAACGGAGATAGTGTGATGTAGTGATTAAGAACACAAATAAACTTTGGAGTCAAAAAACATTGATTTGATTCTCTGTTATACCACCTATTAGCTATGTGATACCAGGAAGTTTACTTAACTTTCAGTAATATTAGGTTTTGCCTGGTTCTCAAATGGAAATGATAATGCCTAACGGTAACAGTTGTTGACAGAATCAATTGAGAAATCATGTGCAAATAAATTAGCATTATGCCTTGCATATAGTGAGTATTGAAATAGTAACTAGATTACAAGCATCTTTGTATTCTTTGATTATTTCTAAACTCTTTAGAAGGTAATGGAATAGAAAGAGAAAAGAATGAGCCATTCTACCTTAGGGTCTTAAGTTATAGCTTCCTTTCTGCCAATGATGTGTATCTTTCTTGATTTTCTAATAACCATACTAGAGGGTCCTTCTCACTCAAAGTACATGATTTTGTAAGTTCAAAGTTGTTTTCTTTCTTTCTTTTTTTTTTTTTTGTGAGATTGTCCCTTTAATTTCCCCACACCTTTCTCTGATATCTTTTCTGTGGAATATATGTAATGGTTCAGGACAAACTTTAATCACATCTCATCTGTAAAGTTTTTCTAACCCTTTCAGAAGAATTACTAGCTTCTCTCTGGCGTTTCCACAAAGAGCAAAGTATTTACTTTATTATCTTTGGTTAGTTCCATATGTATCTCTTTCCCTTGATAGCATGTAAGCTTCTTGGGGGTAGAAACCATAGCTTGCTGATCCTTATCAAACTGAAAAATGTAAAACCAGCTTGAAGACACAGTGCTTTGGGAAAACAAATACTGAGAACCTTACTGGTCAGCAAGGTCAGTTGCCGTTTGGAGAGCCACTAGGGATGGAAAAGCATGGTCAGACATTCTGTTTGATTTTCTGTAGAAATGCCGCAGTGAAAGTGATAGGGCATGCAAGAACCCTCCTGGAGCATCACATTTTGAATGCTGTTTTAGAACCCATATTTGCTCTTGATATCTTGTTGTTCAAAGACCATGCGCAGCAGATTACAAAATATCAGTAAATTGTCTTTTAATTCATTGAATTCAAGAATCATTGCATTGTTCTTTTTTTTCATCTAGAAAATCAGTAGAAGATTTTTTTTTTTTTTTTTTTTTTTTTTTTTTTTTT
>NC_045438.1:99738998-99747629 GCF_002776525.5 Piliocolobus tephrosceles | reverse complement strand
TTTTTTTTTTTTTTTTTTTGAGACGGAGTCTCGCTCTGTCGCCCAGGTTGGAGTGCAGTGGCGCGATCTCCGCTCACTGCAAGCTCTGCCTCCCGGGTTCACACCATTCTCCTGCTCAGCCTCCTGAGTAGCTGGGACTACAGGCGTCTGCCACCATGCCTGGCTAATTCTTTTTTTTGTATTTTTAGTAGAGACAGGGTTTCACCATGTTAGTCAAGATGGTCTTGATCTCCTGACCTCGTATTCCGCCTGCCTCGGCCTCCTGAAGTGCTGGGATTACAGGCGTGAGCCACCACACCTGGCCTTTTTTTTTTTTTTTTTTTTAATGGAGTTTTTGCTTTTGTCTCCTAGGTTGGAGTGCAATGATGCTATCTCGGCTCACTGGAACTTCTGCCTCCCAGGTTCAAGTGATTCTCCTGCCTCAGCCCCCCAAGTAGCTGGGATTACAGGTGTTGGCCACCACATTGGGCTAGTTTTTGTATTGTTAGTAGAGACGGAGTTGCACCATGTTGGTCATGCTGGTGTCGAACTTCTGACCTCCAGTGACCTGCCAGCCTCGGCCTCCCAAACTGCTGGGATTACAGGTGTGAGCCACCATTCCCAGCCAAAAGTTATTAGTCTTTAAAACATCATTAACTACTCAACACTTTGACAATAATGATACTGTGGTTTTTGTTCCACTTCTAATATTCTCAAGACACAAAAATACATTAATTCAAAATTCATCCTATAGTTCTAAAATATATGAAAGGTGAAAACTGAGTAATTCATGATAATTAAAGTCGTGTGAGGCCAATGCCATTAGTGGCAGCAATTTGATTATTCTCACTTGGCGCTAATGGAAAAATACTACAATCCTTAATTATCTTTTGTAAAACTTATTTTGTAAAAATTGTTGGGCATTTGGCCACTTATGCTAATAAATCTTTGTTTACATACATAAGGCTTTTTGGAGGGATGCTAAGAAAAGAAAGTCAAAGCAAATAAAATAACCATTTCAAAAAAGATACATCTTAGCACTTCTGATTTAGAGAGAAAAGGTCACTCAATTAACAAATAGAGCATCATGTAAATTCAGAAACAATGCAATCAGACTACTAGAACAGGTTAATACTTAAACAAGTAGAAGAAGTTAGGGAAGCTACTTGCTTCTCCACCTTTTCTAATTACTAAAATTTAAATGAACCTACAAAACACATTCCAAATTAAAATAAAAACTGGGTTTGAATTTTTAAAAGTAAACTCTAACAACCAGCACATGAAAGGTGGAACAAAATGTATCATCCATCATTCTGAAGACTAATGACTTTCAAGTAGATAATGATTTCTGATAAAATCTAATGGAAATAAAATTCCTGAAGCTAAATTATCATAAATTTTACTCTACTTTAAAAGACCTAATTGTCTCGTGTTAAAAAGAGATAAAAATTAGTTTATTTTCATTTTAATTCTGTTCATTATGGGGAGCTGCTCAAACAGGGAGCTTGACAGGTAACATCATTTGTTTTTCAAAGAATTCCAAAATATATTACTTGTTGAGATATCTGGAGAAAAAATTGATACCTATTTCAGATAAAATATCCTTACCTGAAATTCTAGGAATTATAATTTTTTCAAAATTATTATTATAAATTCTGATTTGGGGAAATTTAAATAGACTGCATATTAAATCTAAATTTTCTATGGCATCTAAAATTTCACCATGCAGAAATATTCTAAAAAGCTTATAATGCAATGCTTTCCAACAACATTTTAAAAGTATAGTATCATAGAACGTGTTCTTATTTGGCAACTTAAAAAATCTTTAAGAAGAACAAAGACCAAGGTAAAAAATAAAAAATAGTACCACATATGATCAAAATTAATCAAACATATGATGAAATGAAATGTCCCATGGATGTTTATAGGATAATAAAGGAATATTATAATTCCTCCATGCCCACAAATTAAATAATCTAGATGAAATGAACCAATTCCTTGAAACATAGATTATAGCAAAACTCACATAAGAAAAAATAGACAACCTCAATAGGGTTCTATCCAGTAAAGAAACTGAGTCAATAATTAACAACTCTCCAAAACAAAAAGCACCAGGCCCAAATGGGTTCACTGGTTAACTCTACCATACATCTAAAGAAGAGATTATACCAATTTTCTACAACCTCTTCTAGAAGATAAAAGTAGAGGTAATATTTCCTAATTCACTCCATCAGGGCAGCATTACCCTAATACCAAAAAGCAGACAAGGGCATTACAAGGAAAGAAAGCTATAGCTCAATATCTTTCATGAACATAGATGCAAAAAGCCTCAAAAAAATATCAAATTGAATCTAACAAAGTATACAATGAATTATACACCCCAACCAAGTGAAATTTAACCCAAGTATTCAAGGTTGATTCAATATTTGACAATAAAATCCATCATATCAATAAAGAAGAAAAGTCACATGATCGTATCAATAGATGCCAAAAAAGTATTTGACAAAATCCAACACCCATTTATGATAAAAATAAAATAAAACTCTCAGTCAACTAGGACTAGAAGGAACTTCCTTAGCTTGGTAAAGAACATCTATAAAAACCCTATAGCAAAAATCATACTTAATGGTTAGAAACTCAGAACTTTCCCGCTAAAATCAGAAACAAGGCAAGGATGTCCCGTCTTACCACTGCTCTCAACATTGGACTGGAAGTCCTAGTTAATGCAATAAGAAAAGGAAATTTAAAATATGCAGATTAGGAAGGAAGAAATAAAACCATCTTTGTTCACAGATCATCTGATTATTGATGTAGAAAATCAGAAAATGAGACGGGCGGATCACGAGGTCAGGAGATCGAAACCATCCTGGCTAACACTGTGAAACCCCGTCTCTACTAAAAAATACAAAAAACTAGCCGGGCGAGGTGGCGGGCGCCTGTAGTCCCAGCTACTCCGGAGGCTGAGGCAGGAGAATGGCCTAAACCTGGGAGGCGGAGCTTGCAGTGAGCTGAGATCCGGCCACTGCACTCCAGCCTGGGCGACACAGCAAGACTCCGTCTCAAAAAAAAAAAAAAAAAAGGAAAATCAGAAAATGTCAACAACAACAACAAAAAGCTCCTGGAACTAATAAGCAGTTATAGCAATGTTGCAAGACATAAACTTAATAGACAAAAGTCAATTATTTTCCAAAATAAGAGCAATGAACAAGTGGTATCTGAAATTAAAAGCAGGTTACCATTTACATAATCATCCCAAAAAATGAAATGGTTATAAATCTAGTCAGAGAACTGATACTACCTGACTTCAAGAGTTACTATAAACCTATAGTAATCAAGATTGTGTGTTATTGGTAAAAGACATGCAGATTAACAGAACAAAATAGCCCTAAAATACATCCACACATATATAGTCAACAGATCTTTGACCAGAAGCCAAAGCAATACAAAACAGAAAAGACAAATTGTGCTGGAACAACTGGACATCCACATGCAAAACAACAACAACAACAAAAAGAACCTAGAAACAGATCTTATGCTCTTTAAAAAAATTAACTCAAAATGTATCATAGGCCTAAATGTAAAACACAAAACTGCTAGAAAATAACATAAGAGAACCTCTAGTGATCTTGAGAATAGCAATGAGTCTTTTGAATACAACACCAAAGGCACAATTCATGGAAGAAATAATTCAGAATTGGACTGAATTAAAATTATAAACTTCTGCTCCATGGATAACAATTCCAAGAGAATGAGAAGACAAACCACAGACTAACAGAAAATGTTTGCGAATAATATATCTGATAAAGGACTGTTATTCAAAATATACAAAGAACTCTTAAAAGTCAACAATAAGAGAATGAACAACCTGATTTTTAAAATGAGCAAAAAATATGAACAGACATTTCATCAGCTACACAGATGACAAATAAGCTTATGCATAAATGTTCAACATAATATGTAATTAGGGAACTGCAAATTGAAACAGCAGTGAGGTAGCTAACACTTATTAGAATGACCAAAATCCAAAACATTAATAATACCAAATGCTCGTGAGTATGTGGAGCAACAGGAATTCTCACTCATTGCTGATAGAAATGCAAAATGGTACTTTGGAAGATAGTTTGGCAGCATCTTATAAAACTAAACATACTCTTACCATAATATCCTTCATCTTTACAGAAATGAACTAAAAACTTATGTCCACACAAAAACATGCATGTGGATATTTATAGCAGCTGTAGTCATAAATGACAAAACTTGAAAGCAATCAAGATTTACTTCAGTCAGTGAATGATAAATAAACTGCTATATCCAAACAATGAAATATTATTCAGTGCTAAAAATAAATGAGTTATCAAACCATGAAATACATATTACTAAGTGAAAGAAGCTAAAAGGGCTACATAATGAAGATTCCAACTATATGACATCCTGAAAAAGGCAAAATTATGGGGACAATGAAAAGATTAGTGAAAAGATTAGGCAGGAGGGAGGAATGAATAGGCAGAGCACAAGAGGATTTTTAGGGCAGTGAAGCTGAGGTAAGAGGTGACATTCAACTCTGAAGGTTGGGCTCAGATACCAGACAAAATTGAGGACTAGCTAAAGCAGGGATGGGGTGGAAGCAGTTTTCCATAAGGCACACTCAGCAGTGTGCCATGGCAACACCCAGGAGTTACCATTCCTTTCCATGGCAATGACCCAGTGACCCAAAAGTTACCTCTTTCCTAGAAGTTTCTGCATAAACCACCCCTTAATCTACATGTAATTAAAAGTAGGTATAAATATGACTGCAAAGCTGCCCTGAGCCACCATACTCAGCACACTGCCTATGAGGTAGTTCCGCTCCATAGGAGCCCTCAAAGAGCTGCAACATTGCCGAAGCTGTAACATTGCTGCTTCAATAAAGCTGTTTTCTTCTATCCTACCATTGGCTGCCCTTGAATTATTTCCTTGGTGAAGCCAAGAATCCTCACAGACTAACTGCACCTTGGGGCTTGCCTGCCCTGCATCAAAACTACTCTATATAATACTAAAACAGTAGACACATTATATATTCGTCCAAACCTATAGAACGTACAACATCAAGAGCAAATGTTAATGTATACTATAGACTCTGGGTGATAATGGTGTGCCAGTGTAGGTTAATCAACTGTACCAGATGTATCATTGTAATGTGCAATGTTGACAGCGAGAGAGGCTGTGCATGTTGTGGTGACAAAATTATAAAGGAATTTTCTGTACTTTCCACTTATTTTTCTGTTAACCTAAAACTGTTCTACAAAAAAATAATATGAACTTTAGAAAATCTTTAAGTAATGCCTGTTTTTCTCTGTAGACTAGTACTTAAGAATTGGACATGTTAGCAAATAAACTGTGGCAAAATTGAAAATAATGGTTTTAATGGACCGGGCCCGGTGGCTCATGCCTGTAATCCCAGCACTTTAGGGGCCGAGGTGGGCAGATCACTTAAGGTCAAACTCCGTCTCTACTAAAAATATAAAAATTAGCCGGCGAGCGGGCGCCTATAACCCCAGCTACTCGGGCGGCTGAGGCAGAAGAATGGCTTGAACCTGAGAGGTGGAGGTTGCAGATCACGCCACTGCACTCCAGCTGGGCAACAGAGGAAGACTCCGTCTCAAAAAAAAAAAAAAAAAGAAAAAAGAAAAAAGAAAAGAAAAGAAAATAGTGGCTTTAGTATACATATGCAAACCTACTACTTATAAGATATGAAAAAATTTAATTCATGTTTCTCTACTTCTAGTTTGCAGACTTTGTTATTTAAATCTGCTTTCCAGATTTGCACATCTAAAACTTATTTGATGCCAAACCACTTTAAAATTATGATGTATTGACAGAGTTCTAACAGAAATTCACTAATCTGTGAATGTTTGATGTATCTTAAACATTAAAAATATCACGATTGTGTGCCAAAGATATAAAACCAGGAGATGCAACATGGGCGGATGGTCAGTGTCTCTCATCTAGCACCCAAGTGTTAATAAATGCTGCTTATGCCTTAGCACACTGATTAAATGGCACGGATTAGTGCTTTCTCTTTTTACTTCCTTAGAAATTTTCCTTTCTAAGAAAACTCTTGGGGATTTTTCTTATAGTTAGATTCTAGCACAATAACAAAACGCATGTGAAAATATTTTAAACTCTTCATTTTTACATTGTTAGTGCATTTTTAGAAAATGCATTTAAAAAGAAAGGTGTCACTAAGGTATTGCTAATAGGACACCTATTAACATTGTGAGAAACACCAGTGTTCTATAGAATAGGATTTGGAAAACTCTTCACTAGATTAAGATTAAGCTCTTTCAAAATATAAAAGGATATTATACTGACACACCCTAAGTTAACCAACAGCATCTTCTTTCATCCTGGTAAATATTAACAGTAATGTAACAGTGAAGTTTTCTAGGCCACAGTGTTCTTTATTCTCTTCTAAGAAACACTGCTGGAAATAGTACATAGCATATTTTTTGAAAAGCTGGTGGTCTCCTGATGTATTCATGCATGTAGAGTATGTTAGAATTAGCAGAAATTATTAAAATCTATCCTTGAGTATGGGGATTCTTCAAGAAATAAAGTATATTAAATTCACAACTCAGTAATTCATTTTTGTTATAGTTTGATAGTGATAGGTGGATCTCTCAGGATCTCTAATCTGATCAACCAATGATTTCCTTCCTGTCTCTATACAATCATCCTGGAAGGAATATTTCTCACTTTCAAAAGTTGGACAAGAACTCTTTAATATCTCTACTTTAAAGCAGGTGTCATATTTATTTTCTTTTGTGTTGTATATAGAATTTATTTGATTAAAATGTTCAAATAATGACAGCAAAAAACACGAGATTCTATAACTGCTAGTTTTAGAATGTATGAATGACAGTATGGGGATGCCATGTGGAACAACAAAGAGCACTGTGACCACGGATCATTCATAGGACAGAAGATTATTGCATGATGCAGGTTTACCAACATTTCTCAGGTTTTGTTGATTTCTATCCTCTAATGAATTGATTTTCTTTAAGTAAAGTTTCAGTTACTGAAAGAGAAGAACTATAAAAGTTATTTTCCCATTGTATAAGAAATATACTTCAATATTCATTGCACCTTAAGGTTTTGATAGAAATGTGTGCTGTTGATGCAAACAAAAGTTTATATAAAAGTTACCTATAGACAAGAAAATGATGTAAATTTGCACTGTGGATGCAAATGAAATTAATCTTTCATAGAAATTATTTTTAAAGGCAGAACACTGACTTATAAATTTGCTTGGTTTTTCTTTTCCATTGCAGACATTAGGTTAGTTCAGTCTTTTTCTGTGGTTTAGTCATACGTTATTGGGTATCTAAAGATATAATAATTAAACAATCCAATCCTGCAGCAAATAACAGTTTGCTAAAGAAAATCACAAGATAGAAAGTGAGAGCATAACTGTGACAAACTAGCTATTGCACCACTTCGGTAGAAATACAAAGAAGGACATAACAGGGTGAAAGCACATGCGACTCACTGTGAAGACAATCAGATATTTGCTTTGCTATCTTTTGTATGAATCATTCCTTTTCTCAAAATACAAATTTAAGCACATTGTATCTTGTACTTCCAAAGTTAAAATAATGGATTGCTCTCAATTAAAAATAAAAAGCAATAGTTGTGATAGCTCACAATTTGGCAAGTATTACAGTCCTAATTCCTGAAAGAAGCTCAACATGATATTATCTATATGTTTATTCTGAGCACTGTAAATTATTCTCCCGAGTGGAAAGTACAGGGTGTGGAACTTGCAAATTCCATTGTGTAACTTATCTTGGGAAGGTTGGATTCCCTTAGTGTATCTCATTTTTCAGACAATTTTCTGACCCTGTGGAGCAATTAAGGAAGACCTCTTCTTGGCTGCTTTGCTAAATGTTCTTAGTGCCATCTGCTGCATGCTTCCGGCTACTGTAGAGGGAACTACTCTAGTTAATAGGAGTTTATGAAATAGAAAGAGCTGTCATCATATTTATCAAATGGCAGTCCATGTGTGAAAAGAAAACACACTATTAAAGCATTCTGACATAAAAAATACACTTTGGAAACTATCTTAGAAATAGTTAATGATAACGATTAGTTTCGTAATTCTTACACTAAAATTATATCTTCAATGTATTCCATTCCTGTATAAAATGTCTACGTGTAATAATTTCATCTCATAAGTGATGTAGCATTAGCTACGGCTCTTCTACAGTGAAACTATTATTATCTTTCAGCTTGCTCCTTAAACAAACTATAAATCTATTGTATTCGGAAGCAGCAAAAATAATATAATGGCACTAATAAAGTCTATCGGGAGACATTCATATTGCTTTTTTAATTAAAGGGCTTCTTTTTTATTTAAAAGAGCTGATAAACAAATAGGACAGATATAGAAACAATTAAAAACCAGATGAGCCATTATCTTGAAGAGTATTTCCAAAGATACATTTTGAGAGCTAACTACTATTTCCTTCCTTCCTTTCTCCCTTCCTTCCTTCCTTCCTTCCTTCCTTCTCTTTCTTTCTTCCTTTCCCTTTCTTCCTTTCTTTCTTTCTTTCTTTCTTTCTTTCTTTCTTTCTTTCTTTCTTTCTTTCTTTCTTTCTTTCTTTCTTTCTTTCT
>NC_045438.1:99733741-99738988 GCF_002776525.5 Piliocolobus tephrosceles | reverse complement strand
TCTTTCTTTCTTTCTTTCTTTCTTTCTTTCTTTCTTTCTTTCTTTCTAATTATACTTTAAGTTCTGGGGTACATGTGCAGAATGTGCAGGTTTGTTACACAGGTATACACGTGCAGTAGCAGTTTGCTGCACCCATCAACCCATCATCTACATTAGACATTTCTCCTAGTGCTATCCCTCCCCTAGCCCCCCACTCCCCGACAGGCCCTGGTGTGTGATTTTCCCCTCCCTGTGTCCATGTGTTCTCATTGTTCAACTCCCACTTGTGAGTGAGAACATGCAGTGTTTGGCTTTCTGTTCTTGTGTTCATTTGCTGAGAATGGTGGTTTCCAACTTCATCCACGTCCCTGCAAAGGATGTGAACTCATTCCTTTTTATGGCTGCATAGTATTCCATGGTGTATATGTGCCACATTTTCTTTACCCAGTCTGTCACTGATGGGCATTTGGGTTGGATCCAAGTCTCTGCTATTGTGAACAGTGACGCAATAAACATATGTGTGCATGTGTCTTTATAGTAGAATGATTTATAATCCTTTGGGTATACACCCAGTAATGGGATTGCTGGGTCAAATGGTATTTCTGGTTTTAGATCCTTGAGGAATTGCCACACTGTCTTTCACAATGGTTGAACTAATTTACACCCCCATCAACGGTGTATAAGTATTCCTATTTCTCTACATCCTCTTCAGCATCTGTTGTTTCCTGACTTTTTAATGATAGCCATTCTAACTGGCGTGAGGTGTTATCTCATTGTGGCTTGGATTTGCATTTCTCTAATGACCAGTGATGATGAACTTTACTTCATATGTTTGTTGACTGCATAAATGTCTTCTTTTGAGAAATGTCTGTTTATATCCTTTGCCCACTTTTTGATGGGTTTGTTTTTTCCTTGTAAACTTGTTTAAGTTCTTTGTAGATTCTGGATATTAGTCCTTTGTCAGATGGATAGATTGCAAACATTTTCTCCCATTCTGTAGGTTGACAATTCACTCTGCTGATAATTTCTTTTGCTGTGCAGGAGCTCTCTAGTTTAATTGGATCCCATTTGTCAATTTTGCCTTTTGTTGCCATTGCTTTTGGTGTTTTAGTCATGAAGTCTTTGCCGATGCCTATATCCTGAATGGTATTGCCTAGGTTTTCTTCCAGGGTTTTTATGGTCTTAGGTTTCACATTTAAGTCTTTAATCCATCTTGAGTTAATTTTTGTGTAAGACATAAGGAAGGGGTCCAGTTTCAGTTTTCTGCATATGGCTAGCCAGTTTTCCCAATACCATTTATTAAATAGGGAATGCTTTCCCCATTGCTTGTTTTTGTCAGGTTTGTTAAAGATCAGATGGTTGTAGACGTGTGGTGTTATATCTGAGGACTCTGTTCTGGTCCATTGGTCTATATATCTGTTTTGGTACCAGTACCATGCTGTTTTGGTTATGTAGGCTTGTATAATTTGAAGTCAGGTAGCATGATCCCTCCAGATTTCTTCTTTTCGCTTAGGATTGTCTTGGCTATACGGGCTCTCTTGGTTCATATGAAATTTAAAGTAGTTTTTTCTAATTCTGTGAAGAAAGTCAGTGCTAGCTGGATGGGGATAGCATTGAATCTATAAATTACCTTGGGCAATATAGCCATTTTCACGATTTTGATTCTTCCTATCCATGAGCATGGAGTGTTTCTCCATTTGTTTGTGTCCTCTCTTATTTCCTTGAGCAATGGTTTGTAGTTCTCCTTGAAAAGGTCCTTCACATCCCTTGTAAGTTGGATTCCTAGGTATTTTATTCTCTTTGAAGCAATTGTGAATGGGAGTTCACTCATGATTTGACTCTCTGTTTGTCTGTTATTGGTGTATAAGAATGCTTGTGATTTTTGCACATTGATTTTGTATCCTGAGACTTTGCTGAAGTTGCTTATTGGCTTAAAGAGTTTTGTGCTGAGACAATGGGGTTTTCTAAATATACAATCATGTCATCTGCAGACAGAGACAATTTGACTTCCTCTTTTCCTATCTGAATACCATTTATTTCTTTTCTCTTGCCTGATTTCACTGGTTAGAACTTACAATACTGTGTTGAATACGAGTCGTGAGAGAAGTCATCCCTGTCTTGGGATTTCAAAGGGAATGCTTCTAGCTTTTGCCCATTCAGTATGATATTGGCTATGGGTTTGTCATAAATAGCTCATATTATTTTGAGATATGTTTCATCAATACCTAGTTTATTGAGAGTTTTTAGCATGAGGGGGTGTTGAATTTTATTGAAGACCTTTTCTGCATCTATTGAGATAATCATGTGGTTTTGTCATTGGTTCTGTTCATGTGGATTACATTTATTGATTTGCATATGTTGAACCAGCTTTGCATTCCAGGGATGAAGCCAACTTGATCATTGTGGATAAGATTTTTTATGTGATAGTTAACTACTATTTAAATGGAGATAAAAGACTGCTTGTGATTACCTTATTTTGAAGAATAAGGAAACTGATATCCAAGTATGCAACTCTATGACTCCTTAACTAACAAACACCATTTGGAGACATGGACTATAAGTTTTCCATAGACTGATACTGATGATAGAACTATATCCCTTTGATTACTTCCTTAGTTAGTTTTTCTTTTCTTGATATAACATTCATCATTCTAAGACCTGGTGTGTGTTAGGATGGCTGTCAGTTATGGCCAAGCTCTTGTGTCTATTCTGGTTCTAATCTGTCCCCTTACTCTAACACTTAAGATCCAAGAAAGAATGTGGCTACTCCATTTTTCAGTAGATGCTGTTCCAGTTCTCACTTCACCTGGTGTATGGTTCTTTGGATCACTTGCAAGGGGCTTCACCTGCAAGAGGCTTGGTAATTTCAACAAGATTTTCTCACTTGCTGTAATAAGCATGTTGGTATGCTTTGTGGCAATAATTATATAGTTTAATCCTTAATAGTCTGATTTATTACCTAAAATGTGTAAGTATAATGCCCAAAGAGGACTGCCCCAGTCTTTATCTCTTAAACTGTCTACTAGCAACAGTTACTCTGTAACAATTCCTTGAGCTAGTTTTTCTTTGCATTCCAGAGAATTTTGCCTTTCTTTTAGCCTGTCTGCAGACCATTCTGATCTGGCAGATAATTAATATATTAAAGAATCTTATTCCCTGTAGTGTTTTAAAATCATCACTTCCTAAAAACTACACAAGCCATTTGTTCAGTATTGGAAATGAAGCAGACTGTGTGGTAATGCAAAAGGTGTTTAATTATGTATAAAACAGATCATAGTTGCAAAATGATAAGGAAATTAGAGGCACTATAGTAAAAGACTGCAAGGAAAAACAATCAAAAGCACTGCAAGCTAATAACAAATAAATTACAAAAATACTTAGATTGACAGAACTTTTTAAAGAAAATATCAGTCATTGTTTCTAAAAGCCAACTGATTACGGTTGATCAAAAGCTTTGACACCAACAAAGTGCAAGGTAGGCAGAACAATTGTTTCTCAGAGAGTCTTTTTTAGTGCTTTATCAAGTATAATCTGTCTAATATCTATCTGCAGAAAAGTGGTGAGGCATTCCCAAGACCTTCTTGGATTTGTGCTTTGATGCCTAAAATTTAAACTTCCATGGGTGAGACTGTATGCATATTTTTTCATCTGTTGATTATAGTGATTGTAAGTTTAGGACAGCATAATTGTCTTGATTTCTTTTTCAGTTCAATTTTCTGATTGTAATGTTCACTCTATTTTGTTGACTAAACTAGATCAGATTAATTTTCATGGCAAAAGTAATGGTACAGTGTAGGAGAATATTTTCTTTTTTGTTATGTTATAAAGCACTACCCAACCCAATATCATCTCGTAAAGTTTAGTATTAAAAAGGCACCTCTAATCAGCCTTTCAAAATAACGAATTAATGTGCCTAAAAATATAAAGAATGCTTCCAGCATGAACATGGCCATGAAAGTCAGCATTTTCCTCTTTTCCTACTGGAAAATATAGAAAAGCAACAAGAATTAAAACAAAAACCTGAAATCTACATTTTTAGTGAAACTAGGAGACAAATATATTCCCAGACTCAAATTACATTTAAGGAAGTCTAAAAAAAAAAAAATCACATTACTATTGGCAGCATATGAGAGGTCTAGTTCTTCCATAACCTTACCAACATTTGGT
Source organism: Piliocolobus tephrosceles (assembly GCF_002776525.5). Lineage (NCBI taxonomy): Eukaryota > Metazoa > Chordata > Mammalia > Primates > Cercopithecidae > Piliocolobus > Piliocolobus tephrosceles. The sequence goes on along the minus strand of NC_045438.1, from coordinate 99,734,842 downwards.
ATGGTCAGTGTTTTCAGTTTGATTCATTCAAATAGATGTGTAGTTCTATTTTGTTATAATCTTACTTTATATTGTGCTAATGCAGTGATGCTGAACACCTTTTCATACCTTTATTTGCCATTTAACTATATTGGTTGGAGTATGTATAAAAATATGCTATTTCAAAATTGAGTTGTTTTTCTTAGTATTGTGTGTTGTTAATTTAAATTTTGCTAATCTGGTGGTAGGCAGTGGGGGTAGTACTGTTATCTCATTAAGACTGTAAGTAATATTTCCTTAGTTATAAATGAAGTTAAAAACATTTTAAAGGTTTATTGGCCTTTCTGAAACCTTTTGGAGCAAATGCCTATTCATATTATTTTGCCCATTTTTTTCTGTTAAGTTTTCTCTTTCTATTGATTTGTAGGAGTTCATTGTATGTTATGGATATGAGTCTTTGTTAGCAAATACCTTCTCCCACTCTGGCTTCTCTTTTAGGAACTTTATAGCACCTTTTGATGTACAAAATTCTTACTTACTTTTTTAAAAAAGCTTCTTTTGTAGAGTCAGGATCTCGCTATGTTGCCCAGCCTGGTCTCAAACTCCTGGTTTAAAGGATTCTCCTGCCTCAGCATCCCGAAGTGCTGAGATTACAGTGTGAGCCACGACACCTGGCCCAAAATTCTTACTTCTAACATAAGCTTTTCCCTTGTGGTTAGTGCTTTTTATGTTTTATTTCAGAAATATTTTTATTCCCAAATATCATGAATATATTTTCCAATGAGGTTTGCAGCAGTGCACAGTGGCTCATGCCTGTTATCCCAGCACTTTGGGAGGCCAAGGCGGGTGGATCACGAAGTCAAGATATTGAGACCATCCCAGCCAACATGGTGAAACCCCGTCTCTACTAAAAACACAAAAATTAGCTGGGTGTGGTGGCACATGCCTGTAGTCCCAGCTACACGGGAGGCAAAGGCAGGAGAATCTCTTGAACCCAGGAGGCAGAGGTTGCAGTGAGCCAATACTGTGCTACTGCACTCCAGCCTGGGTGACAGATTGAGACTCTGTCTCAATCAAAAAAAAAAAAAAAAAAAGTCATTTTCCACTGCTCCATTCAATGCT
>NC_045438.1:99693038-99733341 GCF_002776525.5 Piliocolobus tephrosceles | reverse complement strand
GGATCTCAGCTCACTGCAAGCTCCGCCTCCCAGGTTTACGCCATTCTCCTGCCTCAGCCTCCGGAGTAGCTGGGACTACAGGCGCCTGCCACCTCGCCCGGCTAGTTTTTGTATTTTTAGTAGAGACGGGGTTTCACCGAGTTAGCCAGGATGGTCTCGATCTCCTGACTTCGTGATCCGCCCGTCTCGGCCTCCCAAAGTGCTGGGATTACAGGCTTGAGCCACCGCGCCCGGCCTGCATAACTGTTTCTAGGTGCCCTCTTTTGTCCCATTGGGCAGCCTTAGTTATTCTATATTGTGTTAATGTTAGCAAGTCTTGATATCTGGTAAAGATATATGTTAACTTTCATATTTTACAAACTAATATGTAATATGTGTATCATTTTGCTTTTTATTCCTTCATGCATCTCACATCTTCCATGTAGGGTCATTTTATTCTTATTAGGTAAATCCTTTACAGTTATATTTTGGTGCAGTTTTGAAGGTGGTGAGCACTCTTATTTTTCTGTGTATCTGAAGATGCCTTTATTTTACCTTCACTTTGGGTAATAGCTTCACTTGCTACCTATCTTAAAACTTTGAAGCTAGTATTCTATTGACTCTTAGCATCCTTAGTTGGCATTATGAAGTTGTCAGTCAAACGCTGTTCTTTTGGAGGCAGTCCATCTTTATTTTTCTGTTGTATTTAGCATGTTCTCTTTGCTTAGGCATTTTGCATTTTTGCTATTGTGCATCTACATGTTTGTATATTTTTTAATTCAAATTTTATTGAGTTAATTATTGATTCAAATGTAGTTATAAGAAATAATACAGGCCGAGCGTGGTGGTTCATGCCTGTAATCCCAGCACTTTGGGAGGCCGAGGCAGGCGGATCACGAGGTCAAGAAATTGAGACCATCCAAAGAAAGAAAGAAAAAAAGAGAGAGAGAGAGAGAGGGAGAGAGAGAGAGAGAGAGAGAGAGAGAGAGAGAAGAAGAGAAAAGAAAAGAGAAAAGAAAAAAGAAAAAGAAAAGAAAAGAAAAGAAAAGAAAAGAAAAGAAAGAAAGAAAAAAGAATGCAGAGGCTGGGTGCAGTGGCTCATGCCTGTAACCCCAACACTTTGGGAGGCAGAGGTGGGAGGTTCTCTTGATCTCAGGAGTTCAAGACCAGTCTGGGCAATATAGTGTGACTTTCTCTACAAATAATAATAATAATAATAATAACTATTAGCCAGGTGTGGTGGCACATGCCTGTAATTCTAGCTAGTCAGGAATCTGAGGGAGGGGGACAGCTTGAGGCAGCAGTGAGCCGTAATTGTACCAATGCCCTCCAGCCTGGGCCACAGAGGGAGAATCTGTCTTAAAAAATAATAAGAAAGAAATAAAGAAAGAAGGAAGGAAAGAAAGAAAGAAAGAAAGAAAGAAAGAAAGAAAGAAAGAAAGAAAGAAAGAAAGAAAGAAAGCAGAGATATTTTATGTACACTTTCCTATTTTTCTCAATGTTAAAATCTTGTAAAACTACCATATAATGCCATAACCAGCATTTATACAATCTACTAATCTTATTCAGATTTCTCCAGTTTTACTTGTACTTATTTGTGTGCATGCATGTGTGTGTTTAGTTATACACAATTTTATTACATGTATAAGTTTGTGTGTCCATTACCTAAATCAAGATAAAAAAATACTTCCAATACCACAGTATCCTCCATTATACCCTTTTGTAACCACATCTATCTCCCTACTGCAGTCTCCTGGCTCTAAGGGGACAAATTATAAAGACCAATTTCTACTCATATTATTTTAGATCTTCCCATATTAGTTTAGATCTTTAGAACAGTCTTTTAGCACGTCTTTTGCACTTCTTTTTGTCCCTTCATGCTGCAATCTGAAAAATTTATTCTAACCTATCTTCCAGCTCACTAATTTTCTTTTTAGTCTTGTCTATTGTTAAATCTTTCCATTGAGTTCTTAATTTTCGTTATAGTTTTAGGATGAAAAGATTGGTTTAATTGTCTTAAAATCAGTAACACTTTTTAAAATAACTTTCTGTTTCTTTTCCTTTCTTTCTTTTTTTTTTTAACAGGATCTCCCTCTGTTGCCCAAGGCTGGAGTGCAGTGGTGCGATCTCAGCTCACTGCAACCTCCCTTCCAGGATACAAACGATTGTTGTGCCCCAGCCTCATGTGTAGTTGGGGCTACAGGCATGCACCACGACCACTGGCTAATTTTTGTACTTTTAGTAGAGATGGGGTTTCACCAGGTTGCCCACCCTAGTCTTGAACTCCTGACCTCAAGCAATCTGCCTGCCTCGGCCTTCCAAAGTGCTGGAATTGCAGGCGTGAGCCACCGCACCCGGCGTAACTTTCTGTTTCTTAAGCTTGTTTTGTTGATACCTATTTTTAGCTTGTAAGCGTAAGTTGTTTTATAATATGTCTGTTAATTTCAGTATCGGAATTTTTATGGATCTCTATTGTCTATTTTCAAGCAAGGGCTTCTTTACTACTGGTTCATGCTTATTCTGAGGCTATAGCTCTTTTCAGACTCTGCAGTTAGGTAGAAACTGATTTTTGAAGTATGTTCTCTTGTATCAGGAGGCTGCCAAAACCACAGTTCAGTTTCACAGTTATTTCTTTCAATAGATAAACACCCTCTGGGCAAAAGCAAGTTTTAGTTTGGGACACAACTCTCTGAATTTTTAGTTTATCCTAGATTTTGGCCAGGTAATTTTTTATCTTATTACCTCACTTATGCTTTTCAGAAATGTTTGAAACATTTTATCTAGCTTTTTAAGTTGTTATTTCAGGATGTTGTGGGTTCACCATATATTATTTTGTATTATTTTAAAGTTTGAATCATTAATATGAGTTTAGAAATTATACATGAACACACACCCCCACACCACACACAGGTTGAGGAAGGACTCTGAAGATTTTCCTACTTGTGAGAGACAGTAGGAAAATTTGGGAGAATTTTATCAAAGCTATCCATGCCATAATACTCTGTAAAATCAGCCACACAACCATGGAGTCTGTGTTTTGTTATTTACTTTTGAGGCTTAAAAAAAAAAAAAAAAAGATGCACAGATTGCCAAAACTTCTTGGCACAAATACAACTAAAACACAGAATGCAGCTTGGGGTGAAGGAGAACAGATTTATTTTCCATATTAATCACTTAAGTTCGTTTACTACTGAATGTTTCTAAGGCAGTTGAATTTAAAATACTCTATCAGTTATTTTTTTCTTTAGTTTTAAAACTGTGCTTTCAAATTAGCTAAAAGGAAAGATGATAATGGGTAGCGTTACATTCAGTGTGTCTTAACTAGTGTGCTGCGCTCTGGAAAACTCACTAAATGGAGTCTACGAAGGTAAGATAGTGCAAGCAGAAAGCTCATGCATTGATCTATAATCAATTGAAGGCAAACTTCTATAAGGCAGTAGCAACTTCAAAAAGCAATAGATAAGTGGATCTGAAATGAGGCCCCTTGGTCAGCAATTATGCCTTGAGCAAAGAGTTATAAATTATAAGCTGCTTGAAGACGGAGCAATTAAGATGGCACTAGTAAGGAAAGATAAAGAGACCCCCACAAAGCTGAGGGGAAAAAAGCAAGAGCATATATTTGACAAAGATGTTCTTATTTAATACCCTGTAAATAAAACATCAATTTAGGTGGTTAGTAGTGCTGACCGAAAAACAGTAAGATATTTTCATATCAATAGAATTGTAATTTAATGAAGACAAAAGATGATTCAGGATATCTATAAGTCACATCAAACACTCTCTGTAAGTAAAAGATTGTCTCCGAATAGACAACAAACTCTCTCACATCAAGCTGTACTTTAAGATATCTTAACCCTGTAGGTACAGCAATCTCAGAAAGTCAAGAATAGTAAAGATTGGTGAGCTGTCATTATGATGCTGTTTGTCTCTTCTCCCCTTACCAAAAAATGACTTCTCCTGTACCAAAAAGACATATAAGAAATTACAGATGGGTTGACTTACTCAGAATCAGATCTACTCTGATAGCCTATGGGATATCTTATAGGAGATGAACTAATAAAAGTTTCTCTTAGTTATCATATTTTGAATATGAGTTTTTCCTCCAGCACTTACTGAAGATAGTTCCTTTCACTTATTTTCATTAAATATTGAGTATACACAAAAATACTTTAAAAATATATGTAAAGTACAAAAATAGCAATACAACACTTAAACAAACACATGTTTACGTACAACCCAGTTTAAGAAACACAATATTACTATCACTTTGCAAATCTCATAAATGCTGTTCACCAATCCTATCCCATTTCCTGGCCCTCCCTACCTTTCCAAGTAACTACAATTTCTGTATCAGTCCTTTGTTGCTAAATATGTTTTATAAATAGCTACCAAATATGTTTGTATATGCAAACAGTATATCATTTACTTTTGCATGGTTTAGTATTGTATTTAAATGGAATTATCAAGTATAGCAAAATCTTCTTGAATTTGGCTTCATTGCTCCTATTATAAGATTCATTCATGTTGTAGGTGGTTATAATTCATTCATTTTACTGCTATTTACTGTTTCATTGTAGGAATATCCCAAATTTTATTTATTCAGTCTACTATTGGGTTGTTTCCAGTTTTTTTTTGCTGTTAACAGACAGTGCTTCTAAAGACATTCTTACACATATTTTTTGGTACCTGTATGCATGTGATCTGAGGAATATATAGACAAAAGTAGAATTGCTAAATCATAGGATTGATGCATCTTCTGCTCAATTGGAAAACATCAAATGTTTTTGAAGTGATGGTTCAAATTTACATTTCCACCAAGAACACATAGTGGGCAGGTGGTTCTGCATACCAGGCAGAATATGATGTTCTCAGATTTTAGTATTTTTGCCAGTCTGGCAAATAGGAATTAGCTTCTCTTTATAGTCTTAATTTCCATTCCCCTTAATCTTAACGATATTGAATATTTTATATAGTTTCTGTTTCAAATGAAATGACTCTTTAGATTTTGTTTTCCCTTTATTCTTTTTGGTCTATTCTATTGGATTGTTTGTCTTTTACTTGTAATTTTGTGGTTTCTTTATAAATTATAGACTCTAATGCTTTGTCGGTTATACGCATTACAAATACCTTCTTCTAAATTTAGTTTGACTTTTTATTTACTTTATGAATATTTTGAGCAGAAGTTATTTATTTTAATGTGCTCATTGATATATTTTGGGGGGATCTTCCTTTAAAAGCCTTCTCTGTGCTGTGGGCATAACGATATTCTCCATTATTACAGCAGTTGAAAATTATTTTTATGTTTGGGTTTAGGTCCAATTTTATTTTTCTCCATAATTGTTCCAATACCTTTTCTGTTTTAGTCCCTTAATCGTCATCAACATAAAATGTCAACTCATCATCAAGGGAGTTTATGTATGTTTTATTCTGTTTCAGGGAACTCTTCTATTTTGTTGACTGGCTTAATTACTATAGTGTTATGATTATCCTTTACAATTTATCTGAATAAGACACCTTTATTCTTTTCAGGGATTTCTGGGCTATTTAGGGCTCTTTGCTCTTCAGTATAAATTTTAGAATCCGTTTGTTAAGTTCATCATAAAATAAAAAACAAGCAAACAAAAACCAAAATTTGTCAGAACTTTTACTAGAATTGCACTGAATTCATAGATAAATGGAAAAGACAACTGATATCTTTATAATATTGTGTCTTTCAATCATAAGCATGGTGTGTCTCTCTGCTTATTTAGGTCTTGGTCTTACTTAATACTTTTCTGTTAAGTTTGATATTTTTTCCCATCAATGTCTTGCATATTTTTGGTAATTGATTCTTAATTTTTTAATGTTATGTGAAAGGTTATATTTGTTTGATTCCATTTTCTCTTTGTTGCTAATATATAGAAGTATGGCTAAAGCTTTTTATTAATTCATGTGTCCAGCAATCTTGATAAATGTACTAAATGATTCTTTAGAGGTTTCTAGATTTTAAAAAATCATACCATCTATGAAAAACATGAGTTTTATTCTTCCCCCCTAAACTTCATAGGTCATTTATCTTTTCTTGCTGCCCTGACAAATGCCCAACTAGAAGTGGTGACAGCAGGAACTGCTGTTTTTGTCTTATCTTAAAAGGAATGTTTTCCAAGTTTTATCATTAGGTAGTCTCTGGGGTTTTGAACATCTTTAAATAGGGAAGTTTTTTACTTTCAAATCTTAGTTTGGTAAGAGCTTTAACATATACAAGGTTTAATTTTATCAAATTCTTTATCTGTATCCATTTAGATAATTATAAATTTCTCCTAAATTTGTTAAAGTGGTATATTACCAAACTTATTTTCTGTTAAACGACCTTATATTCTCAAATGAACACACATTTGCCAGAACGTTTATTACTTTTAAGCAATGTTGATCTTTTCTTTAAGATGTTAACATCTGTGTTCACAAGTTAGTTTGGACAGTAACTTTTTTTATATATTGTTCTCGTAAGTATCAGAACCAAGGTAACGAAAGCCTCCTAAGATGAGCTAGGAATAGCTCATTATTATTTCCTCTATTTTTTTTAACCATCACAATATTAAATGGTCTTCAAAACCAAGTTTCTTGAGATTTCTTTTTTTCTTTATTTCTTCTTAAAAAATATGGGATATGTGTGCAGAACGTGGAGATTTGTTACATAGTTGTACATGTGCCATGGTGGTTAGCTGCACCTATTGACCAGTTCTCTAAGTTCCCTCCCCTCACCCCACACCCTACAACATTGTGGGTTGTTCCCCTCTCTGTGTCCATGTGTTCTCAGTTTTCAACTCCCACTTATGAGTGAAAACACGAGGTGTTTGGTTTCCTGTTCCCGTGTTAGTTTGCTGGTATTTCCTCTATTTTTATAGTTTAGGATAGTTTGTGTAGGATTGGAATTAATTCATGTTTGCTGGTCTTTATGAATAAAATAGTAGAAGTTTTTTTGGAAGACTATATGAGAAGGAAGCCTTTCAACTACTGATTTTATTTTTTTAATAGTGACAACTCAATTTGGGCTTACCCTGGTACCCATTTCTGCTTGTTAGTTTGATTTATATTATTATAGAAGTTTGCCTATTGTACCTAATACTTTAAATGTATTGGTATAATATTTAAACAACAACTTAAATTACACACACTGCCAAGTTATGTTCCCCACCCCCTCCACTGCTAATAGTATTTTTCACTTTTCTCCTTTGCACAGTCTGTTTGTGAATTTTGACATTCATTTCCAATAATTTTTGGCGTTGTTTCTTCTCTCTGTTTCTTTTCATTTGATTTTCTATCTTCCATTTTTCTATTTTCTTTCATTTGATTTTTCTATTTTATATGTCTATTTTCCTTTCATTTTCTATTTTGGGGGATGAACTCAGGGTTTTTTCTGTTAGTAATTTCTTAAACTCATTCATTATGAGGCTTTTAAAATTTTCTAATGTAATAATTTGAAACTTTCTCCTTTCTTCTAATAACCGCTTTAGCATTATCACGTAAGTTTGATGTGCAGCATTTTTATTTTATTTTATTTTATTTTATTTTACTATTATTATACTTTAAGTTCTAGGGTACTTGTGCATAACGAGCAGGTTTGTTACATATGTATACTTGTGCCATGTTGGTGTGCTGCACCCATCAACTCGTCAGCACCCATCAATTCGTCATTTACATCAGGTAAAACTCCCAATGCAATCCCTCCCCACTCCCCACTTCCCATGATAGGCCCCGGTGTGTGATGTTCCCCTTCCCGAGTCCAAGTGATCTCATTGTTCAGTTCCTACCTATGAGTGAGAACATGTGGTGTTTGGTTTTCTGTTCTTGCCATAGTTTGCTGAGAATGATGGTTTCCAGCTGCATCCATGTCCCTACAAAGGACACGAACTCATCCTTTTTTACGGCTGCATAGTATTCCATGGTGTATATGTGCCACGTTTTCTTAATCCAGTCTGTCACTGATGGACATTTGGGTTGATTCCAAGTCTTTGCTATTGTGAATAGTGCCGCAATAAACATACATGTGCATGTGTCTTTATAGCAGCATGATTTATAATCCTTTGGGTATATACCCAGTAATGGGATGGCTGGGTCATATGGTACATCTAGTTCTAGATCCTTGAGGAATCACCATACTGTTTTCCATAATGGTTGAACTAGTTTACAATCCCACCAACAGTGTAAAAGTGTTCCTGTTTCTCCACATCTTCTCTAGCACCTGTTGTTTCCTGATTTTGTAATGATTGCTATTTTAACTGGTGTGAGATGGTATCTCATTGTGGTTTTGATTTGCATTTCTCTGATGGCCAGTGATGATGAGCATGTTTTCATGTGTCTATTGGCTGTATGAATGTCTTCTTTTGAGAAATGTCTGTTCATATGCTTTGCCCACTTTTTGATGGGGTTGTTTGTTTTTTTCTTGTAAATTTGTTTGAGTTCTTTGTAGGTTCTGGATATTAGCCCTTTGTCTGATGAGTAGATTGCAAAAATCTTTTCCCATTCTGTAGGTTGCCTGTTCACTCTGATGGTAGTTTCTTTTGCTGTGCAGAAGCTCTTTAGTTTAATTAGATCCCATTTGTCAATTTTGGCTTTTGTTGCTGTTGCTTTTGGTGTTTTAGACATGAATTCCTTGCCCATGCCTATGTCCTGAATGGTATTACCTAGGTTTTCTTCTAGGGTTTTTATCATATTAGGTCTAACATTTAAGTCTCTAATCCATCTTGAATTAATTATCGTATAAGGAGTAAGGAAAGGATCCAGTTTCAGCTTTATACTTATGGCTAGCCAATTTTCCCAGCACCATTTATTAAATAGGGAATCCTTACCCCATTTCCTGTTTTTCTCAGGTTTGTCAAAGATCAGATGGCTGTAGATGTGTGGTATTATTTCTGAGGACTCTGTTCTGTCCCATTGGTCTATATCTCTGGTTTGGTACCAGTACCATGCTGTTTTGGTTACTGTAGACTTGTAGTATAGTTTGAAGTCAGGTAGCGTGATGCCTCCAGCTTTGTTCTTTTGACGTAGGATTGTCTTGGCAATGTGGGCTCTTTTTTGGTTCCATATGAACTTTAAAGCAGTTTTTCCAATTCTGTGAAGAAACTCATTGGTAGCTTGATGGGGATGGCATTGAATCTATAAATGACCTTGGGCAGTATGGCCATTTTCACAATATTGATTCTGCCTATCCATGAGCATGGTATGTTCTTCCATTTGTTTGTGTTCTCTTTTATTTCACAGAGCAGTGGTTTGTAGTTCTCCTTGAAGAGGTCCTTTACATCCCTTGTAAGTTGGATTCCTAGGTATTTTATTCTCTTTGAAGCAATTGTGAATGGAAGTTCATTCATGATTTGGCTCTCTGTTTGACTGTTACTGGTGTATAAGAATGCTTGTGATTTTTGCACATTAATTTTGTATGCTGAGACTTTGCTGAAGTTTCTTAGCAGCTTAAGGAGATTTTGTGCTGAGACAATGGGGTTTTCTAAATATACAATCATGTCATCTGCAAACAGGGACAATTTGACTTTTTCTTTTCCTAATTGAATACCCTTGATTTCTTTCTCTTGCCTGATTGCCCTAGCCAGAACTTCCAACACTATGTTGAATAGGAGTGGTGAGAGAGGGCATCCCTGTCTTGTGCCAGTTTTCAAAGGGAATTCTTCCGGTTTTTGCCCATTCAGTATGATATTGGCTGTGGGTTTGTCATAAATAGCTCTTATTATTTTGAGGTACGTTCCATCAATACCGAATTTATTGAGCGTTTTTAGCATGAAGGGCTGCTGAATTTTGTCGAAGACCTTTTCTGTATCTATTGAGATAATCATGTGGTTTTTGTCTTTGGTTCTGTTTATATGGTGGATTACATTTATTGATTTGCGTATGTTGAACCAGCCTTGCATCCCAGAGATGAAGCCCACTTGATAATGGTGGATAAGCTTTTTGATGTGCTGCTGGATCCGGTTTGCCAGTATTTTATCGAGGATTTTTGCATCGATGTTCATCAGGGATATGGGTCTAAAATTCTCTTTTTTTGTTGTGTCTCTGCCAGGCTTTGGTATCAGGATGATGCTGGCCTCATAAAATGAGTTAGGGAGGATTCCCTCTTTTTCTATTGATTGGAATAGTTTCAGAAGGAATAGTACCAGCTCCTCCTTGTACCTCTGGTAGAAATCAGCTGTGAATCCATCTGGTCCTGGACTTTTTTTAGTTAGTAGGCTATTAATTATTGCCTCAATTTCAGAGCCTGCTATTGGTCTATTCAGGGATTCAGCTTCTTCCTGATTTAGCCTTGGGAGAGTGTAAGTGTCCAGGAAATTATCCATTACTTCTAGATTTTCTAGTTTATTTGCGTAGAGGTGTTTATAGTATTCTCTGATGGTAGTTTGTATTTCTGTGGGGTAGGTGGTGATATCCCCCTTATCACTTTTTATTGCTTCTATTTGATTCTTCTCTCTTTTCTTCTTTATTAGTCTTGCTAGTGGTCTGTCAATTTTGTTGATCTTTTCAAAACACCAACTCCTGGATTCATTGATTTTTTTGGAGGGTTTTTTGTATCTCTATCTCCTTCAGTTCTGCTCTGATCTTAGTTATTTCTTGCCTTCTGCTAGCTTTTGAATGTGTTTGCTCTTGCTTCTCTAGTTCTTTTAATTGTGATGTTAGAGTGTCAATTTTAGATCTTTCCAGCTTTCTCTTGTGGGCATTTAGTGCTATAAATTTCCCTCTACACACTGCTTTAAATGTGTCCCAGAGATTCTGGTATGTTGTATCTTTGTTCTCATTGGTTTCAAAGAACATCTTTATTTCTGCCTTCATTTCGTTATGTACCCAGTAGTCATTCAGGAGCATCTTATTCAGTTTCCATGTAGTTGAGCAGTTTTGATTGAGTTTCTTAGTCCTGAGTTCTAGTTTGATTGCACTGTGGTCTGAGAGACAGTTTGTTATAATTTCTGTTCTTCTACATTTGCTGAGAAGTGCTTTACTTCCAATTATGTGGTCAATTTTGGAATAAGTGTGATGTGGTGCTGAGAAGAATGTATATTCTGTTGATTTGGGGTGGAGAGTTCTGTAGATGTCTATTAGGTCTGCTTGCTGCAGAGATGAGTTCAATTCCTGGGTATCCTTGTTAACTTTCTGTCTCGTTGATCTGTCTAATGTTGACAGTGGGGTGTTAAAGTCTCTCATTATTTTTGTATGGGAGTCTAAGTCTCTGTGTAAGTCTCTAAGGACTTGCTTTATGAATCTGGGTGCTCCTGTATTGGGTACATATATATTTAGGATTGTTAGCTCCTCCTGTTGAATTGATCCCTTTACCATTATGTAATGGCCTTCTTTGTCTCTTTCGATATTTGATGGTTTAAAGTCTGTTTTAACAGAGACTAGGATTGCAATCCCTGCTTTTTTTTTTTTTTGTTCTCCATTTGCTTGGTAGATCTTCCTCCATCCCTTTATTTTGAGCCTATGTATGTCTCTGCATGTGAGATGGGTCTCCTGAATACAGCAGACTGATGGGTTTTGACTCTTTATCCAGTTTGCCAGTCTGTGTCTTTTAATTGGAGCATTTAATCCATTTACATTTAAGGTTAATATTGTTATGTGTGAACTCGATCCTGCCATTATGATATTAACTGGTTATTTTGCTCATTAGATGATGCAGTTTCTTCCTAGCCTCGGTGGTCTTTACATTTGGCATGTTTTTGCAATGGCTGGTACCGGTTGTTCCTTTCCATGTTTAGTGCTTCCTTCAGGGTCTCTTGTAAGGCAGGACTGGTGGTGACAAAATCTCTCAGCATTTGCTTATCTATAAAGGATTTTATTTCTCCTTCACTTATGAAACTTAGTTTGGCTGGATATGAAATTCTGGGTTTAAAATTCTTTTCTTTAAGAATGTTGAATATTGGCCCCCACTCTCTTCTGGCTTGTAGAATTTCTGCTGAGAGATCTGCTGTTAGTCTGATGGGCTTCCCTTTGTGGGTAACCCGACCTTTCTCTCTGGCTGCCTTTAAGATTTTTTCCTTCATTTCATCTTTGGTGAATATGGCAATTATGTGTCTTGGAGTTGCTCTTCTCGAGGAGTATCTTTGTGGCATTCTCTGTATTTCCTGAATTTGAATGTTGGCCTGCCCTGCTAGGTTGGGGAAGTTCTCCTGGATGATATCCTGAAGAGTTTTTTCCAACTTGGTTCCATTTTCCCCCTCACTTTCAGGCACCCCAATCAGACGTAGATTTGGTCTTTTTACATAATCCCATACTTCTTACAGGCTTTGTTCATTTCTTTTTCTTCTTTTTTCTTTAGGTTTCTCTTCTTGCTTCATTTCATTCATTTGATCCTCAATCGCTGATACTCTTTCTTCCAGTTGATCGAGTCGGTTACTGAATCTTGTGCATTTGTCACGTATTTCTCGTGTCATGGTTTTCATCTCTGTCAGTTCGTTTATGGCCTTCTCTGCATTAATTATTCTGGTTATCAATTCTTCCACTCTTTTTTCAAGATTTTTAGTTTCTTTGCACTGGGTGTGTAATTCCTCCTTTAGCTCTGAGAAGTTTGATGGACTGAAGCCTTCTTCTCTCATCTTGTCAAAGTCATTCTCCACCCAGCTTTGATCCCTTGCTGGCGATGAGCTGCGTTCCTTTGGAGGGGGAGATGCACTCTTATTTTTTGAATTTTCAGCTTTTCTGCCTTGCTTTTTCCCCATCTTTGTGATTTTATCTGCCTCTGGTCTTTGATGATGGTGACGTACTGATGGGGTTTTGGTGTAGATGTCCTTCCTGTTTGTTAGTTTTCCTTCTAACAGTCAGGACCCTCAGCTGTAGATCTGTTGGAGATTGGTTGAGGTCCACTCCAGACCCTGTTTGCCTGGGTGTCAGCAGCAGAGGCTGCAGAAGATAGAACATTGCTGAACAGCAAGTGTACTTGTCTGATTCTTGCTTTGGAAGCTTCCTCACAGGGGTGTACCCCACCGTGTGAGGTGTGGGGTGTCAGTCTGCCCCTAGTGGGGGATGTCTCCCAGTTAGGCTACTCAGGGATCAGGGACCCACTTGAGCAGGCAGTCTGTCTGTTCTTGGATCTCAACCTCTGTATTGGGAGATCCACTGCTCTCTTCAAAACTGTCAGAGTCGTTTGCGTCTGCAGAGGTTTCTGCTGCTTTGTTGTTGTTGTTGTTTAGCTGTGCCCTGTCCCCAGAGGTGGAGTCTACAGACACAGGCAGGCCTCCTTGAGCTGCTGTGAGCTCCACCCAGTTCCAGCTTCCCAGCGGCTTTTTTTACCTACTTAAGCCTCAGCAATGGCGGGTGTCCCTCCCCCAGCCTCACTGCTATCTTGCAGTTAGATTGCAGACTGCTGTGGTAGCAATGAGGGAGGCTCCATGGGCATGGGACCCTCCCGGCCAGGTGTGGGATATAATCTCCTGGTGTGCCCATTTACTAAGACCCTTGGTAAAGAGCAGTTGAGACAGGTGTTGTGTGTCTCAGTTCCCCTGGCTAGGAAAAGGGATTCCCTTCCCCCTTGCACTTCCCAGGTGAGGCGATGCCTCGCCCTGCTTCAGCTCTCACTGGTCAGGCTGCAGAAGCTGACCAGCACCAATTGTTGGCACTCCTAGTAAGATGTACCCAGTACCTCAGTTGAAAATGCAGAAATCACCTGTCTTCTGTGTCACTGGCTCTGGGAGCTGGAGACTGGAGCTGTTCCTCTTCGGCCATCTTGCTCCACCCCCGATGTGCAGCATTTGTATTATCATTCAGTTCCCATTGCTTCCTAAGTTTTGTTATAATTTCTTCTTTGACCTGTGTGATTTTTAGAAATATTTAACTTCTAAAAGTGTGAATTTTCCCTAATCTTTTTGTTTATTACTTCTGACTTAATTATACTGTGGTCATGGAATTTGTTCTGCCTGACTCCAGTCATTTGAAATTTGACGAATCCTGTTTTGTGGCACAATATGTGGTTAATTTTGTAAAAGTTCTAAGTGTCCTTGAATGGAAGGGGTATTTTGCAGTTACTTCATTAGGTTAAACTTGTTAATTGTGTTAATCAAATATTCTGTGCTCTCACTGACTTTACATGTCTAATCTCACAATTACTAGACGAATGTGTTAAAATCTCCCAGTCTTACCATGTATTTGTCTTTTCATCCTTTTCATTTCATATATGCAAATATACATAAAAGACTGTGTTTTTAAGTAGATGTATACAAATCAGAAAGCTTTAGTCTCACCAGTAAATTGAAACTTTTCTCCACTTTGCAATTACTCTTTCATCTCTATAAATATTTTTGACCCTAAAATATATTTTGCCTGTATTTACATAATTGTATAGTCATACCATTCTTTTTCTTACTGAATTTTTTTTTTTTTTTTTTTTTTTTTGAGTCAGGGTCTCATTCTGTTGCCCAGGCTGTGGTGCAGTGGTGTGATCTTGTCTCACTGCAACCTCCACCTCCTTGGTTCAAACAATTCTCATGCCTCAGGCTCCTGTGTAAGTGAATTACAGGCATGCACCATCATACCTGGCTAATTTTTGTTATTTTTAGTAGAGACAGTGTTTTCCCATGTTGGCCAGGTTGGCCTTGAACTTTTAGCTTCAAGTAATCTGCCTGCATTGGGATTACAGGTGTGAGCCACCACTCCTGGCCTCAACTTATATTTTAGATATACAAGGTATATGTGCAGGTTTGTTACATGGGTATATTGCATGATGCTGAGGTTTGGGGTATGGATCCCATCACCCAGGTAGTGAGCATGACACCTAATAGGTAGTTTTTAAAGCCATGCCCCTTTCCATCCTCTTTCCTCTAGTAGACCCAGGTGTCTGTTGTTCCCAAGTTTATGTCCATGTGTGCTCAGTGTTCAGCTCCCACTTATAAGTGAGAATATGTAGCATGTGGTTTTCTGCTCCTTAGTTAAGTCACTTAGGATTATGGCCTCCAGCTATTCCATGTTGCTACAAAGGACATGATTTTATTCCTTTTTATGGCTGCATAGTCCTCCATAGTGTATAAGTATCACATTTTAAAAATCCAGTTCATTATTGATGGGCACACAAGTTGACACTGACCTTGGCAAATAATTTTTGACTAAGTCTCCAAAGCAATTACAGCAAAAGCAAAAATTGACAAGTAGAACTTAATTAAACTAAAGAGCTTCTGCACAGCAAAAGAAACTATCAACAGAGTACACTAAATATATTGCAAACTATGCATTCAACAAAGGTCTAATATCCAGAATCTATAATGAATTTAAACAAATCAACAACCAAGAAAAATGTTAAAAAATAGGCAAAGGACATGAAACAGACACTTCTCAAAAGAAGCCATTTATTTTTTGACTCACATTTTCCCAGCTTTGCTCCAGTTGTCTATGTTCAAATTGCTTCCTGAAAGTTTAGATAGGTCTTTCATTTTTTAATCAAGACCGAAAATTCTTGTATTTTAGTGGATCATTTTAACTGGATCGTTAATTATATTTTTATATTCCTGCAGGTAAAATTAGCATATGTAATAGTAATAATACAAAAATGTAGATTAATTTCCCCAAATATCAATAAAATATTCTTACATTCATATAACAAGCCACCAAAGATTTCTGCATTATGTAAAGCAATTATATCACAACTTTTGAAATGATTTAATGGCTTTACTTAATGGGCTGTATATTGGCTCTGTTGTGTCTAGCATATTTTGTAATGGATGCAAATTTCCTTGACTTTCTATGCTCAATAATAAATGTGTATTGTTATGTAGCCAAACAAAGAAATCATATGTTTAATATAGTAGGGACACTATTTAAATTGAATCTAGGCGTTAGCACCTTCAGATAATGGACAGATACAAAGAAGCTAAACCCGAGGAAAATGACATTAGTTAGAAACAAGACATTATCCAGATAAGAGCTGAGCTATTCAGCAAGAACTATAAAACCTCCTTCCTGAACATATACACAACTTGACATTCTTGCTGATGCATTCATGTATGTATCATAGTTTTCGTTTCAGATATTAGATCACTACAAAAGTAATTGTGGTTTTTCCTACTGAAAGTAATGGCAGAAACTGAAATTACTTTTGCATCAACCTAATAGTAAATTTTTAATAAAATATTTGCAAGTCACTATTGCAAATATTTAAATGTTGAGAGTTGAGAAGAGAGAGGCACTTATTTGGATTTATTTCTACTAACCTATTATTGTGCTATTTGTCCCTCTTTATCTGTTTCTTTTTCTAATTTGTTGTTTTGCATTGTCTAATTAAATATTGAATAGATATTTTTCTCATTCATGTTTTCCTCCACAGATTTGAAAGTGAAATATTCCATTTCTATGTTTTATTGGTTACCTTAACATTTTCAGCATGTATACTTAACTTATAAAAATCTGAACGTACTCCTTTAAATAATGATTCTATTAAATGTTTAAGTCTGATCACTCCTTCCTAACTTACACGTAATTATTGAATACCATAGCTTAACTTGTTTTAAACCCCCCAAAAAGTATTGTTTTAGGCGTTCAATGCTGTTTATATTTACCCATGTGTTTACCACTTTCTTTGTTCTTTAATCCTTTTTGTATTTTCCATTTGGAATTGGTTTCATTTTCCTTGAATATATCTTTTGAATTTTTTAAGAGTGTCTTTTGGTTGTGAAATTTCTCACCTTTTCCTTCCCTGACAAAAATGTTATTTTTCATTCTTCAAAATTATTTGTGCTAAGTATATAATCCTATACTGACAGGCATTTTCTGTCATCACATCAAAAATACTCCACTGTTTCCTGGCTTCCATTATTGTTACTGAGAAATCAATTGTCAATCAAAATATAGTTCCTTTTTCTCTGGTAATTTTTTTCCCAATACATAATAGAAGTATGTAATTTTAGGGTACCTGTGATATTTCGATACATGTATAAAATGTGTAATCACCGAGGCAACTGGGACATCCATAACCCCCCAAATTCTCCCTTTCTTTATGTTGGGAACATTCCATTTCCTGTCAGTAGTTTTCAACTATATGAAAAATTATTGTTAACTGTAATCATCCTACTGTACTTTTGAACGCTAGATCTTATTTATTCTATCTTTAACTGTATTTTGATACCCATTTAGCAGTGTTCCTTCTTCTCCCCTGCCTCCCTCCTATCCTTCTCAGCCTCTGGTAACCACCAATCAACTTTACCTCCACAAGATCCACTTTTTTAGCTTCCACGTAAGTGATAACATGCAGTATATGTTTTTCTGGGCCTGCTTATTTCATGTAATGTAATGACCTCTACCATTTATGTTGCTGCAATGACAAAATTTCACGATTTTTGAGGCTGAATAATATTCCACTATTTATATGTACCACATTTTCTTTGTCATTAAATTTTTAATTGATATCGATACAGGAGATAGAAAGAAATTATTTAGGCAGATAGTGAGGGTAAAAGAGTCCTCAGCAGAATTTCCCTTCTAACAAAAAGCAGCTCAATAAATCACTATTTTTTCTTTTCTTTTTTTTTTTTTTTGAGACGGAGTATCACTCTCGTTGCCCAGGCTAGAGTGCAGTGGCACGCAATCTTCCAGGCCCAGCTAATTTTGTATTTTTAGTAGAGACGGGGTTTCTCCATGTTGGTCAGGCTGGTCTCGAACTCCTGACCTCAGGTGATCCGCCCGCCTCGGTCTCCCAAAGTTCCGGGATTACAGCCCTGAGCCGCCGCGCCTGGCCTTTTTTTTTTTCTAACAATAAAGCAGCCTGAAAGATCAAGCTGCAAACACACATAAGGAAGCTGGAAGCTTGCACGGAGGGATGCTAGCAGCTGCACAAAAAGAAATGGGCTACCTGGGGGCCAGCCATGTCCACCATGGGGGTTCCACCTCACCTCTTTTTTAGCACATACACAGTAAGAAAGAAAAGGGCAACATGGACAAGCTCAGCAGAGAACCGACCTGCGTAATAAAAGATTGGAGTAGGGCTGTCAGAGATTCACGCCTATGCAGACAGCACACCAGGCCCTACGTTTTTCGTGCCCTATGTAAATCAGACACCGCCTCCTGACTAGTGCATGAGCTGAGATCCGGCCACTGCACTCCAGCCTGGGCGACAGAGCGAGACTCCGTCTCAAAAAAACAAACAAACAAACAAAAAAAACCACCTGCATTTCATTGCAGATCGGCAATCCATTTTTCTGGGACCCCTCTCTGTAGCAGAAAGGTATTATCTTTTTTTCACCTATTAAATTCCCACTCTTTTTTTTTTCATTTGTACTTTTGCTTTTATTCAAAAGTTCTGTTGGATTTATCTCAAGATTAAGGACCACAGTATGACAGCCAACAACTTAATTTTAGTGTACAAACTGCTTTAAACTACATATGCATTTTCAGAATTAGAGAAATGTAATATAGTGTCCTTCAGTTTAAATGTTGAGAAGAATTTTGCAAACATGCAGAAGAAAAATAATTTTTATATATGTTCCTTTGGTTCACTAAACTTTCTCCTTTTTGGTACTGACTTGACTAGAAGAATCAAAGTGATGGAGGACTATTCTCCCAGATTCATGTTGACTTCTCTTCTGACTTTCTTTAGAAGATGTTACTGGTTGATTTCCATTTGCCATTTTATTCTGACTTTTCCACTTCTTGTTTTGCTTTCAGACATATCAAGTTCAGATGGTTTATTGACTAACTGCTCAACCTGAGAGTGAGAAATGGAAAGATCTGGACTTTCTTTATACCTCATAATTTCATCTTCCTCAAAAACTAAATTTGATTCTCCTAATTCAGAAAATCCAGGGGTTTTTTTTTTTCTGCTCTTTCATTTTAGTTCCAATGTCCAAATCATCACTTGTATAATGCTCCTGTTCATCTTCTACGTCTTAGTCCCTCAGGATTTTGTGAAGTCGTGTTTTTATTTGTTTTGGTGATAGTAGAGTTGAATCAATATTTTCCATTTGTTCTCTCTCAGTGGTCACTTTTACTTTGAAGGTGTGAAAAGGTGTTGAGACTTCACACACATTTAAATACCTAGGCTTCCCTTCAAATATAACTCCTTCACAATCACCATCCTTAAAACCGGGAGGCTGGTAATCTAGGGGTGTAAATTCATCACAGTAAAAAGGTTTCATGGTCAAACAAACATCATTAGGTTAAGGCCCCAGATTTTGCATTAGGATATCAATCTTGCGAATGAGGAGAATGCTTGCTTTCTTGGTGTCAGTACATGACATGCTAGATTTGTTGCTTTGGTTTTTACTTATGAAGTAAGTCCATGAGTGGTCCATTGTTGGCATATTTGAATTTGAAATGGTAACATTCTGAAATTGTCTGAGGATCTTCTGGGTTTGTGTATATAGCTAAAACAGCCATCCTTAGGTATTTTTTCTGTAAGGCATCATAATGTCCTAGCATCTATTTCACTAACTGTGTAGATCCTGGGCAATTTTTACCTTCTTTCAGTATTTTGACCAAAAGATCATCTAGATATCTGGTTCCATAAGAACATTCTGGAAATATTCCTCTCAAATATGTGATACAGGATACTGAAACTGCTAGGAGCCTCTTCACTAACACCAAAGACTGGTGTTCAGGTGATATCTTATTGGGAAATACCAGTGCAGTCATGGAAGTCCTCTGCAACTGGCTAGTGGCCATCTTCTTCAGATAAATATTTTCTTTAATTCAAAATTATGTCTGAGGGGCAGGCCCCGGAAAATTTCCACTCTTAATCTCACTCTTTGTGTGTCCACATCTTTGATCTCCGTGGTCGTGAGACAACAAACCTCGGGTGTTACCCCAGGCAATGAAGCCGCTTCAGTGTATTTTGAGGGTACATGTAATATTTTGGTACCTGTATACAATGTGTAATGATCAAATCAGGGTAACTGGGATATCCATCACCTCAAACATTTATCTTTTCTTTGTACCACATTTTCTGTATCCCTTCATCCATTGATGGACACTTAGGTTAATTCCAATATTTCAATTATTTATTTTTAATTTTTGTGGGTACATACTAAGTGTATATATTTATTGGGTACATAAGATGTTTTGATACAGGAATGCAATGCATAATATCACATCATGGAAAATGGGATATTTGTCCTCTCAAGGATTTATCCTTTGTGTTACCAAAAAAAAAAAAAAAAAAAAAATCCAATTATACTCTTTTAGTTGTCTGAAAATGTACAATTAATTTATTATTAACTATAGTCACTCTGTTGTGCTAGCAAATAGTAGGTCTTATTCATTCTTTCCAACTATTTTTCGTATCCACTAACCATGTTCACCTCCCCAACACCCCAACTACCCTTCCCGGTCTCCAGTAAGTATTCTTTTACTGTCTATCCCCATGAGTTCAATTGTTCTGATTTGTAGATCCCACAAATAAGTGAGAATGTGTAAAGTTTGTCTCTCAATGCCTGGCTTGTTTGACTTAACATGATGACCTCCATTCCATAAAGTCCTTCCCACTTTTACCTTTCTTCTCCTCAAGCAAAAGGAAGGGGGCTCTTTTGGAGCTATGAGCTGTGCAGCCTGGGGTTAGGAGAGGAGTAATGCCAGCACTCCATTAGCCACCCCTGCTGGTAGCTCAGTAAGTTCCCCCAGTCCACTGGCTCTGGGGTCAGTTCAGCACTAGGACTGGCCTAGAAGTTGCAGTTCTTGTGGCCTAGATTGCCTTTCAAGTTTATTCAGGGCCCCAGAATACCTGCAGCCACAGTAGCGAGGTTTGTGGGAACTCAGGTTTGGACCACTGGGATTGGCAATTCCCCTCTGGCTAGGGCTGGTTTAATGCTCTCTCTGTGGGTCGGTGTCAGCTGAGTTTGGTTCAGTTTTGCTTTCTGCTGTAACAGGTAGTGCTGAGTTCAATGCCTCACAATTACCACACTCTCCCTCTTGCCAGTGCACAGAAATGCTCTCTGCACCACGCCTCTGCTGCCAGGGGATGGGGAGAGGTGGGATCCACAACTCAAGACTGTTTTTCCTACCTCTTCAGTGTCTCTTTCAGTGACATGAAGTTAAAAGCCGGTACTGTGAGTGCTCACCTGATCTTTGGTTCTTATTAAGGTGCTTTTTTCCTGTACATAGTTGTTAAAATGGTGTCCTTGCAGAAAGTACAATTGGCAGAGCTTTCCATTCTGCCATGTTGCTCTACCTCCTGATTCCATATCTTTGACTATTGTTAATTGTGTTGCAATAAACATGGGAGTGCAGATATCTCTTCTCTATACTGATTTCCTTTCTTTTGGAGGTATAACCAGCAGTGAGATTGCTGGATCATATGGTAGTTTCATTTTGAGGTTTTTGAGGAACCTCCATACTATTTTGGCATAGTGGCTGTACTAATTCACATTCCCACTAATAATGGGGTATGAGTGTTCTTCTTTCTCCTTATCGTTGCCAGCATTTGTTATTTTTATCTTCCTGATAAAATCAATTTTAACTGAAATGAAATATTATCTCATCATGGTTTTGATTTGCATTTCCTGATGATTAGTGATGTTGAGCATTTTTTATATATCTGTTGGCCATTTGTATGTCTTCTTTTAAGAAATGGCTATTCAGATATTTTGCCCATTATTTAATTGGGTCATTTGATTTTGCTGTTGAGTTGTGTTCCTTACATATTCTGTTTATTAATCCCTTGTCAGTTGGATAGTTGGCAAATATTTTCTCTCATTGAGTGTACTATCTCTTCACTTTGTTGATTGTTTCCTTTGCTGTGCAGAGGATGTGATGCCATTTCTGCTTTTGTTGTCTGTGCTTTTCAAATCTTACCAATAAAATCTTTGCTCAAACCAATATCCTGAAGCATTCCTTAATGTTTTTTTCTAGTATTTTCATAGTTTTGAGTCTTAGATTTAAATCTTTAATCTATTTTGATTGATGTAGTTGTTAAAGATTTTTCAGCTAATCTATCGCATTCTGTAGTTTAAATTACATAAGTGAGATGTTCATTTATTTTTATTTACTCTGTTTTAGGTTCACAACTTTATAGATTGATGTTTTTCATCACATCATCAAATTTCTCAATTTTTTTTTCGAATATTGCCTCTACCTCATTCATATTCCTCTATTTCTGGAACTCCAACTTTTAAAATTAGATTAGATTTTTTACTCTGTTCTACCTCTTTTCTGTAATATTTCCTCTTTTTTTTCTCATTGTGTTACTTTCTGAATAAATTCTTCAGATTCATCATCTAGTTCACTAATCTTCTCATGACATATTTAATCATCCATCATACCTAACCATTATTTGTATTTCAATAGTTTTTCCTTTCCAAAATGTTTATTTTATTCTTTTTTAAGTCTGCTTGTTGCTTGTTAATTTTATAGCACCTTGGTGTATTTTAATCCTCTCTTTTGAAGCATATATTATTTTAAAATACTAAGTGTTGCCATTTTATAGTGGGACTGATAAATCTAATATCTAAATGTTTTGCTAGTTTGATTTATTTATTTGTTTACTCTGCTGCTGCTCATTCATATTGCTGTGTTTGCTTGGGTGCTTGTGATTTTGGCAATTAACTTCCATTTACTAAAACTTTCTCTACAAGTATTCCTTGAGGCCTGGCTTGCTATTGGGTAGCTTGTTTTCATTTCCTTCTTATAAGTTCCTGAGGATGCTACCAACCTGGTACACTTCTAAACTAAAATAGTATTAATAGCTTCTTTGAACTACCCAGATGATATGAATTCAATCTGCAATGCTTGTGTACTGACCTATTAAATTATTAAGAAAACCTTCCCTCCCATAAATCTAATGCTAAGTTTTAATACAACTAGTTATTTTTGTAATCTGTTTTTTATTGGCCCCCTTTATTCAGCCCCTTGGAGTTCCATGTCAGAAGAATCACCTATGAGACCCAAGAGAATCACCTATGAGACCCTACCTTGAGTAATTTTGTCTCTTGCTACTATCTGCCACTGCCCTACAAAAATTAAGGTTTAAGTTCATCTGAATGTTGGCAATTATCTTCAGGGGGATAGTTCCACTTGCCTGTCAGAATTGTCATTTTATGTTCGTTTTTGACCTCTGAGGGAGGCTGAATCAGAGCGCATTTTCTTCCACAGTCCCAGAAACAGTCCTTATTATGTCAATTAGTGTGTGTATATGCACATGCGAAAACACATATATATGCATATGTATGTATTTGGGTTGTTTCAGTTTTTGTTGCATCTGAATCCATGAGAGCCCTCAAAAAAATCATCCACATAGTCTGTGAACCCTATCACTAATACCACATAATGATTTCTGCTTGTCCTGGAAAGGAAATTAAATAAAGTTCAGATTCTTGTAACCCTTCCCCAAAGATAGAGACTACGTAATGTCATCAAATTTCCTGTTAAATCTTGTTATTTGTTTGAGGTTTGTGTGGTTGATTGCTTACTTATCTGTTGCTTGCAACAAATCATATTCTGGCATTACCCACAAATAATTGCCCCAGAAATAAAAGGTATAATTTTTAAATCTGTGTATTAATTTTTAAATAAATACTAACTTCGTGTTCACAATTCCAACAGACTGATGACATTGAATATGATTCTGTCCTTGCACCTTGGAATCACAATTTGTGGGACTTAACTCTTTCAAGGGGACAAGTATAAGGAATATTTCTTTGTGTAGTGGACATTGGCCATGCTTTCCGACTTGTCAGTCGCTTTTGAGTGTTCTTGCTTTGTTTGAGTAATTCCAGGCTCTAACAGTGCCAGAGCAGCAAGATAAAGGCAGGAAAAATAGAATGGTCCCATTTAAGACTTTGAATCAGAAATAAGTACCTTAGGAGGTAGAACAAACTCAGCTTCCACTTGGTTGGCTTTACGGAGCAGTGTTGGTTTTAAGACCAACTACTAACTAAAGGAGATATCATGCTGTTGGAAATTGTGGTACAATAAAGAAAAGTTCCAGCAAATAGGATGTTAACTGTGGCATTAATATTATCAGACCAATTTTGCATGGTTTGGTACATTGCTCCTTAATGCTTATACTTGGGCCTAGTTCTCTAATCCTTGCCTCAATAATGTGTGCAACTCAATATTGTCCAAATAAACTCCTTTTAATTTAATTAATCAGAGCCAGTTACTGTTGTTCTCATTTGAGAACCAGAACCAAAACGAAAGTCAATGCCAGGAGCACTACAAGGAACAAAGGGCCCAGCCATTTACAGCCTGGGAAGCCAGTGACTCTTGATACACACAATAGGCAGGTAGTTGCATGCTAGATCTGGGGAATAGACGATGTGCCAGCTGAGGTTGGAATGTTAAAGAAAATGCTACCAAATTTTCGGAATATTTGTGTATAGGAGACTTAACTTTCTGTTTTCGGCAAATTTCTACAAGAAAGAGATGAAAACCTTAATGATTAGCAACTGTTCTATTTCTGAGAAAGATATGCTAAATCTTCCACTATAATTGTTAATTTGTCAGATCCTTCTTGTAATTTGATGTTTGCTTTATGTATTTGGAACCCATATTATTTCATCTATAAAAATTTCGAATTGCTGTATTATCCTGGTGAGTTGAAACTTCTATCATTATGAAATGCCTCTTTAATCTCTAGTAAAGCTTTTGGCCTTAAAATCTATTTTATTGGATACTGGCATAGCCATGTATTTTTCTATCATTTAACATTCAACCTTCTGTATCTGTGAATTTAAGGTATGTCACTTGGGTAATCAAGGGGGTGGCCTATGGTAGACGTTGCTGGTTGTCTGTCTGTTCCCCATGTGTTTACATGGTTCTCAATTATTTCCAGTATGCCCAACTAAAATAATTCACTTTTCTTACCTTACTTGCAGTTGTGATTGGTCATGGGATGGTTCTGGACAATGAACTACAGGTAGAAATTCATCAGGAGGACACCCTTTCTGAATAAAAAGCAAAGTCCATTTTGAACTCGAGCCTTTCCCTTATTCTCACCTGGAATTTCAGATATAATGTCTGGAAACATAGCTGCCACTGTTGCGACCATAAGGATGAATGACACATGCTAAGCAGGTGAAAGTGGCAAATGGAAAAAGTTAGGCCTTTATGTCTTTGTGGATGCTTGCCTGCCTGCCTCTTGACTCAAGGCTTCTCTGCTTGAAACAAATAGGCCTTACTTAAACCAGTATTTTGGGGAGGGGGATTTCTATTAGCAGCTGAACACATTCTTAAGATACAATTGTAATGTTAGGATTCAGAATCTCCAGGAAAGGGATATCTGTACTTTACTGTACCTAGAAAAACCAGGTTCAGTTAGAGAAGTGACTCTGTTCTTCTCTCCTGTGTTTGAAGCCAGAATGATCAGTGTTTATGGGCCTTTGCAGATATATCTTTCTTCTTCTCTTATATGTGGCTGTTAATAAAATTTCTAAATAAACAACCCTCTATTCCTAAAAGCATTTTCTAATTTGGAGAGACATAAGGTTTTGTGGTTAAGAACACAGTTTCTGGAGTCAGTTAGCGATTGTTCATATCCTGTTCATATCCCCACTTTTTGGTTACCGCTTATGTGATACTGAGTAATCTCTTAATGTTTCTGAGCTTATTTCCACATCTCAAAAATGGGGAGAGTAGTAATGCCCATGTCATATAGTTGTGGAAGGATTAAATGAAGCTCTTCAGGAAAGCATGTAGGAGAGTATATATTGACTTTTTTTTTCCATCAAGCATTACAATTTAAAACTTGGAACTATTTTAGAATTTCTGCATGAGTTGAAATAAATGTAAACTCCATTCCAACTCTAAAATTCAATAGCTCTGTTAAATATATGAGAGTTGTGTGATGGAGAAAATCAGAACAAAAAGTTTAAGAAAAAATAGAATGGGAGAAGGAGGCTGAGTTTATTTAGATTCATGTACATGAATATTTCCGTATATTTACTTTAGTATTACTTAGCTTTGGAACTACTAAAAACATGATAACTCATAGTCTGAGTGATGTTGGATTTGCCAGTTAGTTATGTTCATTTACAAGAAGATATCTTAAAATAAGTAAACATTCCAACATGTGATTCTTAATTTTTTCTCCTAATACTTTTCTTGTTTTCCCCGTAACAAAACTGGAAGCCATCCATAAGTGTTATTTAACATTTACAGAGCACCTAATAAGTGCAAGGCACTGGCATCTATTATACCATAACACGTTATTTTCTCTCATTTTGAAAATGAGAAAACTGGGGAACCAAGAGACCAAATGCTGCATCCAGATTTACTTGTATGTTAAATAGGGTTATTAGGATTTAGGTTAATCCACGTAAAATCTCTGATTTTGTCAGTATAATTCAAAACAGAAAACAATTTTGCACAAGTTTAATCATTTTTTAAGACAAAAAATTAGAACATACTTCCAGGAGTATTAAGGAAATAGGAGTACTTTCATATTTTTCTTGAAGAAATGACTTTCTTTTCCAGAACAAAGAAACTTAAGGGCTCCAGTAGATCAGTGAAGATGGAAATAAATGCAATATTTGGAGGATTTATGTACCTTTGAGCTTACAACCAAATTGAATATGAATACATATATACATAAAAAATAAATACTACCTTTGGAAAACATATGTTTGATTTAGCAGATTAAAAACAAGCTTTTCCAAAAGAGAGGTAAATTTATTCAATAAGAAAATACATTAAGCCACTTCTGTCCTTTTAATATCTTCAAATTCTAGCAGATTTCCTTCTAACCAGAGACCATTGTTATACAAGAAAATTGTTAGCTGCTATAGTACATTCATATACTACTAACTAAAGTTAAAAAATGTCAATTTGATACAGCTCTTTTAAGGTTATGAATGTGTGTTTTTATTACATTTCTCAAATATGATGCAGCAACCCACAGTGGAAACACTTGCATTAAAATGACACTCGGACCAAATGTTCATGCTTGAATCTCTCATAAAATGCCTCTAGTGAAGTGGTGAATAGGCATCTATGAACTCTAGGTATTTTAATTTGCTAATTGATATTTTATTACCACCTTAAAGAGCCCTTGTATAAATTTATATGGAATTAGATAAAATTATAATAAACCTATAGTGTCATTTGAAGCATCTATATTCCAATGCAATCAAGAAAAACAGTCTCAAAAGAGCCCTCAAAACCTTGAACCAGTTAGTCATTTATTTGTTCTCTGGAGTTTTTGCTGCCTCTTTCATTTCTATCCTATAGTAGAAGCAGGAAGATATGTTCATTTTTAGGTAGACAAAAATACTGTTGTTATTTTAACCTTCTAGAATATTACAAAGTCTGACATGCTTACTTACCTGTTGACTTTCCCTGGTGTTGTATACATTGAAAAATTTTACTTTAAGTGGAAAAATGGTTTTCATAAATGTCTAACATCATTTCCCCAGGTGCATTACAAAAACTGAAATTCTAAATATGGAAATAGATGGTACGTAGACCAACAAATATCACCAAATGGCAGCAAGGAAAACTTTCCACCTCAATACCTTCAAAGGCTGACCTAAAAAGTTTGTTTAAAACAGGGTTTCTCAACTTCGGCACTATTGACATTTTGGGCAGGATAATTCCTTTTTTTGTGGGGAACTATCCTGTAAATTGTAGAATGTTTAGCAGCATCCCTGGCCTCTACAACCTGGATGCCAGTAGCAATAATTTCCCACACCCTCCCCCATACTATGTACCATGCCAACCAAAAACATCACCAGACATTGCAAATTACTCTGCGGGGCAAAATTACCACTGGTGTAAAGAATTAGCTCTAGATGAATAAATGTTTATAAAACATTTTAGTTCATTTGGGGTTATCAAGTTTTGGATAATATTTCTATCATACCCTGTTATGTATTTAAGTTTGCTCTAAAAGTATTTTAAAGCTTTTAAAAAAATACAGTAAACTGTGGCATGAATTAGGTAGGGATAATGTTTGTTCTACAGTTTTAACATATGGTAGGAACTCAACAATTGTAGAGTGGATTGAGGAATGGATAAATTTTTTAAATTCTCATTAAAGGAATATAGGGGCTTGGTCTAAACTCAAGCATGATTAGTCATGACCCAGGTAGCCACTGTAGAATTGAACACTGACAGCCCAGGCGAGGGGCCCAGGCAAGGGCTGAGGAGAATGGTCTCAACATCAGGTGTGGGCAGGAAATAGTCTGCTAAGCAGAAGAGTGTATTCTTTTTTGAAGAATTATGCACTAGCAGGTTATTCAATGTGTATAACACAAAAAGGCTGGAGCCAAGATGACATCCAGAGGGTCCGTAGGTGGGCAGGCAGGCAGTTAACATTGTGGAAGTAGGTAAACCCGTAACAGGACTCCAGTCACCATTTTAAGATATGGGTCAAGACTTCAATTCCTGAGAGATGACTGAAACAAAAATGAGTATGTCCCATGATAGTGTACTGGTTAGGCAGCAGAGATAAAGACTTCAGCAGAGAAATGACTTTGATATATTTACCAGAATTGAGGTTCTGGCTGTACTCATAGGTTTCCCTTGTACTGCATGAGTAGATTCATGGTAGTTTGTATGCTTTGGTGGGCAATATTTTAAAGCTTAGGTTGCAATTATGTTAATACTTATATATGTGTTTGTATATGCACTCACTGAACTACACATACATACATGCTCTTGGCTTTAAAATATTCAAACTCTGCCAGGTGCCATGGCTCACACCTGTAATCCCAGAACTTTGGGAGGCCAAGGGAGGAGGATTGCTTGAGTCTAGGAGTTCAAGACAAGCCTGGGCAACATAGTGAGACCCTGATTCTACAAGAAATGACAGAAGAAAAAAAAAAAAGCTAGGTGTGGTGGCATGAAACTGTAGTCCCAGCTACTCAGGAGGCTGAGGTAGGAAGATTGCTTGAGATCAGGAATTCAAGGCTGCAGTGAGCTACGATCACAGCGTGGCACTCCAAACTATTCAACAGAGTGAGACCCTGTCTCTAAAATAAAAATAAAAAATAAAAAGTATCCAAACTCTGGAAGATTAATTTGGAATAGAAACACCATTATTCTGAGTAAATGTGATCCTGTAGTATAACCATATGATAAACGTAATGAGAATTCACTGCTGTTTTAGCTCTAACAGAAAGAGCTATAACAAAGATCCAAAATCTTAGTTCAAAGACTTTATAGTGACCGCAAACCTTGCTGTCCTAGACCCTCCCTGATAGAAGTGTCACCAAGGTACTCCCAACCAAATCATGAGAAATAGTGTAGATTACCAGGGATGTCAAGAAAGTTCTAGCTATTCCAAATTTTCCCATATATCCCATATAAGTCATCCTGAAGATATCCTCAAGAGAATCTTTGTAAAATTCATTCCTTTTTCTGGACATGGTGGGTCACACCTATAATCCCAGCACTTTGGGAGGCTCAGGTGGGCAGATCACGAGGCCAGGAGTTCAAGACCAGCCCAGCCAATACAGTGAAACCCTGTCTCTACTAAAAATACAATAATTAGCCGGGTGTGGTGGTACGTGCCTGTAGTCCCAGCTATTCAGGAGGCTGAGGCAGGAGAATCGCTTGAACCTGGGAGGCGGAGGTTGCAGTGGGCCAACATTGCACCACTGCACTCCGGCCTGGGCAAAAGAGTGAGACTCCATCTCAAAAAATTTTTTAAAAAACCTAATTAATCTAAGAATTACAGCCCAAGGGCCCATAATCTGGGATTGATTAAGCTAGGTTTTTGCAAATTATTTCCAAGAGTCTGTGAGCCTCAAAAGTTGTAACTGTATGCAAAATTATAAGTTTTTAAAAAACTTTTTTGAAGGCTTTCATCAAATTCTCAGACCTCTGCTATCCAGAAAAACTTTAGAATCATAAATTCACAGATATTCTAGAATAATGAATTCAACAGCTCTCATCAGACATCTGAAATATCACAGATATTTTAGAATGAAAGGATAAATATCTATTACTATTTGAATATTGCTGTTAAAAGTAGAAAGATATGCAAAACTCTATACATTAAGGTTTACTTTGTTTAGTTGTATCTAGTAACCCTTAATAAAATATACATCAATGACTGCATAGCCTCGTACACTATCAGACATAGTTGCTTTCATCTGCTTTTAAACTTCACAAATGGTCACCTGAATGAGATCATCTGCAAAACTTAAAGTTTCTCTTCTGGGTTATCTCAAGGTTTACTCATATAATCTGTTTTTTTTTACATGATTATAGTTCTATTTTTTTTTTTTTGTATCTGCTAAATTTCAGCTAAATGTTAACAATTACAGAAGCTAATGTTTCAGAGAATTAATCAGCTATTATTTCAAATTGCAGGCTAAATCACAAATGGAATCCAAGCTAAATCTTATTATACATAAATATTAGTAGTAGTTAACATTTACTGAGTACTTATTATGTGTCAGCACTAAGATAACACCTTTACATAAATTATTTTGTTTAACCATCCCAAAAGTCCTGTGATAAGGATATTACTATCCTCATTTTAAACATGAAAGAAACAAAGACTTAGCAAGATTCAGTAATCAGTCAGGAATCAGGATCCCACAATTTATAAGTTTCTTTCTGATCCCAAATCCTTAGCATATTTAAAAATATATTTAAATACGTATTAGTATTTATTGCTCCACTTCTGATTTTTGTCATCAAAACTAATATTGGGTCTGTGGACTCCTGCTTCTTTCTCATTTTTAATCTTCCTATTCACAACAGAATATATCTTCTTCCTTAAAATAATTTTCAACTTTGTGTCTCTCTCTTTAAAAAAAAAAAAAAAAATCTTCAGTCTTAGATACAAAATAACATGCAAAAAGGAAACCAGAAACTTGAAAACATGCCAAGTAATACTCCCTTTATGTCACAGTCCCTGTATTGTATATCAACAAAATTTTACACCAGAGTGGTAAAACTCAAGTTGATTGCAATCTCACATTCCCTTTCTTTTTCAGGACATTTGCCTCTTGCTCCAATTAACTGTTTTTACTTTCATGATTCCTATACAAGGCCCACACGTTGTAGTGTTTAAATCCTAATGCTTTTTTATAATCCGGAGAATCCAGTCACTGCTGCAGACCCAGGATAGCCAAAAACTCAGGCCCACCACCTCTGGCTATCACTGGCCTCCTCCTTTTGTCTTAGTGGGCCATGAGCCTTGTCATTTTGTAGCTGAGCCATGACTCAAAAAAAGGTGGGAAGTATTCTAAATACTCCAACAAACAGGACCATTCTGTAGCTTGGTGATTTTGCAAAAACAACTTTAATAGCATTTCTGTTAATATAATTTTATGCTAATATGTATATATAAGAAAAGCTAATATGTATATATAAGAAAAAAGCAAATATCTTATTGAAACTCCAGAAACTCGATGACCCCACTCTTGCCAATCCCTGACTTGTCTGAGGGACTCACAGTATCTCCTGTAGCTTTCAGTAGCACTGTTGAAAACTGTTGAATACTTAGCAGGTATTGACTTCCTTTTTCTGATCTGGTCAGCTCCTCATCCTTGATTATAAATAAAATCAAACAAAAATGTGTTTATCTAGCCTGCATTTTCCTTCTTGGTAAAACTAAACATGAAAAATGCATACTTATTAAATAGAATTTTTTGAAATGTTAGAAATAAAATATAATGGCTTTTATTAAAATGTTATTACTCAATAAAATCAGTAAAAGATGTCCAAGTTGTTGCAGGCCTCACAATTGACAGTGAAATAGTGTCTGTCAAAATTGCAGCTTAGTTGTCCAAACACCAGTGCAGGCTCAGCCTTAGGACCTGTGACAGTGGCTGCAACAGCCACTCAAGTCTCAAGTGAATCAACATGATTTTGTCTAGTGCCTTCTTCAAACCTAAATCTTCTGTTTGCTTCTCCCACTCTAAAATAATTATCTCCATTCCCTTATCTTCAAATTATTTCTCTGCTCACTTTGATCTGATTTCTATTTCTACAATTCTGCAAGGAAATAAAAATAAAAACAAAAACAACTTCAAATGACCTCTTTGTTGATAAATCAAAAATCCTTACCTTATTTGATTTCTTTCAGGCATCTCCCTATTGAAGCTCCTTTTTTCTCTATTGTAGCAGTGGTCCTCAGTGGTTACTCAGCTTTCTTTATTTCAGTCTCTTTCCCTACTTGCTCCTTCTCTCTTATCCCAAATGGTCACACTTACTAGGGCTGGGTTCTCAGGCCTCTTCCTTTTTAAACAAATCTACATGCTTCCCCAGGTAATTTGATTCTGACTTATTGATTTCATCCATTATAAATATAGGTTGATGATTCTCGAATTTCAATTTCTAGCTCCCCCTGAGCTGTAGATCCATATATCCAAGCATCAACTAGACATCTCCACTGAGCTGTCTCAACAGGTATGTCAAACTCAATAGAAAATTGAACATATTTCCCTTCTTCAGACTGCCTTCTCCTTAATCTTTACTGATTGAGTAAATGATACCATCATTCACTCAGATATTTGTGCCTGAAATTGGAAGTTAGGCTTAACATCTGCCATGGATTGGTAGCTTCACTAACCTATAGCATAGACACCGTATCGTTTTCATCTTTGAGTCTCCACTTGGAACAGTGTGTGCCACTTGTAGGTGTACAATCTATATCAAGCCTTTTCTGAAAGTAGAAGTAGTGACATGTAGTATTTCTGGCTTAACATTCTTCAGTGGATCTCCCCACTCATGTCAGGATAAAATCCAAAGTTCTTGCCAAGACTTTGTCATACAACCCTTGTCTTACTTCTATTGCCTCCTGCTTATAGCTACACCTCCAAAAGCAACTAAGCTTCAGTAGAGTCCAACTATTTATTAGTCTCAAAGTATGATCAGCTCTCAAAATTTCACATCTTCTCTGGCTGGGCGTGGTAGCTCACACCAGTAATTCCAACACTTTGGGAGGCCAAGGTGGGTGGATTATTTGAGGTGAGGAGTTTAATACCAGCCTGGTCAACATAGTGAAACCCTGTTTCCAATAAAAATACAAAAATGAGCTGGGCATGGTGGCATGTGCCTGTAGTCCCAGCTACTCGGGGGGGGGGTGCTGAGGCAGGAGAATCACTTGAACCTGGGAGGTAGAGGTTGCAGTGAGCTGAGAGTATGCCTGCACTCCAGCTGGCGTGACAGAGCAAGACTCCATCACATCTTCTCAAATGTTTTCTCTTTGAGTTATCCCTCATGTCTTCACCAAAGTCTAGTTATTCCTCAAGATTTAGCTCAGCTATTACATTCTTTAGGAACCTCTGTAGTTTCTGTAACATTCTGTGCAAACCTCTGTGAACTCATCACCATGTTACAATTACTTGCTCATTTATCCACCTCCCCCACTAGTTTATGAACATAACAAGAATCAGGACTGTCTTTCATCTTTGCACCACTCCAGGTAGCTGGCACCTAATAGTTGAAGATTACTTGTTGAAGAGATTAATAAGTTTTGAGAACTTCATAAAAGAAGCTTTCTTAATTTCCTTTTTAAAAACAATGGTAAAATGTCAGTACCACTAGGGGGCACAGACTAGTAACAGAATTTTCAGGTACACTACCTTAAAAGAGATGTTTGCTTTCTGTGGCAACCTCTTCACATAGTTTCTAAATATATGGATCTCAAAAGGTTCAAATGACTCTATTCAGATTATTCCAAGAAAGACATGTTTATATAGTTGGCTAAAAGATAGAGAGTAGTGCTGACATATTAACATGTTGGGAAAAAATGAAATCAGGTATGGCCAAATAGAATTAACAGGGTTTTATAAATAAAAATGAGAATAGCATTAAGAAAAAGATCAAAATGTAAATACAGTTTCAAGAAATTGATACTACGAGACTTGGGACTATTTTTTAAATTTCAACACAGAAAAGTACCTATGCAGGGGAACTCCTACTTCCACAGGAAAAGTGAACAGAAATATTGAAGCTATTTTTGTGGTTGGAATAAAATCTCAAATCCTCCTCCAAGATAACCAATAGAAACTTTCCAGTGCTTTTCATTTGTAACAAAAAAAATTAAGATTATTAATACACAATAATAGGCTAAGTATTTTTTATTCAAAAGCTGATATAGATTAGTAGTTAAAAATCTAGTTTTGGTTATGTTTTTGCCCTGCCTCAGCTACTTTTTAGTTTTTAAAAAATTAACTTGTCTACACCTCAGTTTCTCTGCCTATAAATTGGATATGATTGTAGTGCTTACTTATAAAACTACTGTCACAATTAAGTGAATTTTTTTTTTTTTTTTTTTTTTTTTTGGGAGACAGAGTCTCATACTCTGTTACCCAGGCTAGAGTACAGTGGCATCATCTTGGCTCACTACAACTTCTACCTCCCAGGTTCAAGTGATTCTCATGCCTCAGCCTCCTGAGTAGCTGAGATTACAGGCACCTGCCACCACGCCCAGCTAATTTTTGTATTTTTTAGTAGAGATGGGGTTTCACTGTGTTGGCCAGGCTGGTCTTGAACTTCTGATCTCAAGTGATCCTCCCACTTCGGCCTCCCAAAGTGCTGGGATTACAGGCATGAGCTACCACACCTGGCCTGAAATAATTACTGTAAACCACAGTGCCTAACACATACAAAACACATGATAAGTATTTGCTATTATTTTGCTTCAACAATTGTGGTCAGCACAATATTTCAGTAATTCCTAGAAACGTTAATTTTGTTAGCTGCTGGCATAAAAATGGTGAGAACTTGTTGAGCCCTTTCTGCACTATTTCTCTACCAGCCTTTCCTTACAGCCACACTCACTCACACCTGCCTCCTTTCTGCATCCCTGAGGCAAAGGCTGTTCTGAGGAACAATGTCCCATTTGCTGTGTGAGGTAGGCCTGGGACTCTTACTGTGTTATTACTCTCATGCAGTCTGGTGAGGCGCATAGGATCTCTGATGTTGTCCTGGATTCTCTGATTAATGTCTGCTTGTTGAAGAAACAGCGTGAAAAACTTGTATCATATCTCTTAGAGATAAGAATTGTTGATGACTGATCAAAACAAATGGTATATTATGCTGATACATTTAAAATAATAGTAGGAGATAAATATGTTTACTGAACCAATGGTTATGATATCTATGAAATGCAATATAGTTGCTATGCTTATTGGTTTGGTTATAGCCTGATTGGAAGGAAATAAAAGCTAAGGAGAAAGGCGGTGTATCTTAAAGGGACTTATATTCAGGAGTCTGGAGCCTTCAGTTCTACCTCTACGCTTATAAGGCAAATTGCTGAGCCCTGTGCACATCATTAAACAGCAGCCAATCATGAATTTCCATTTCTCCATTAGTGCATGTTCTTTTTGTTTGTTATTTTCTACTTTTCTAGTTTTATATTTGCCGCTTCATTATTTTCCCAAGCAGACTCATGTCACATGCATTTCCTTTTTATTATAGGGTTTAAGAATTCTATTTATCATTCCCTCTCTGATTAGCCCAGGAATTTTGCACTGGATCAAAATGCATCCATATCACTAAAAAGTGGCACTTGTATCACTCACTAGTTGATCAGAATCATGAACATGACCTGGTAGGAGCATATCTTGTAGTAGGAGATTGGGGCAAATGAGAAAATGGGTAAGCATGAAGAAGGAAAGTGGGAGAGTAATGGGTCATTGACGCTTTGTGAAACTGGTCCAGATCCAGTTATTGTGGGCCTCTTATGGGCATTGAAAGCCTTTTTTTGTGCATCTCTAGCTCACATATAGAATTTTAAATATTATTTCAGAGTACCTTTCAGAAGGATAATACAATGGAATAGAAAATACACTGAGGCCAGGAGCTCACGCCTGTAATCCCAGCACTTTGAGAGGCTGAGGTGGAAGAATTGCTTGAGTTCAGGAGTTTGAGACCAGCCTGGGCAACACAGCAAGACCCCATCTCCAAAAAAGAAAAAGAAACACATTGAAATAAAATATCTCTAGAAACTATGTTCACTTGAAACCATATCCATGTAGACTTCAGAAAATGTTTCCAAGGTCATAAATTTCAGGCAAGCATCTTAAGAGAATGAATGAGTAAAAGCAAACACATCTCAAAAGATGGGGAGGGCCAATCAACTCACATACTTTACACTAGCAGTTAACATTTGCCTTTACCTCTACCTCTTCATAATGCTCTAATGTAATTATAATGCATAGAATATACACTGTTGTTTTACTCACTGCTCAGTATACCTATCTTCTTTTCTTATATTTGAATTTTAATATTTCAGCAAAATGAACTAATAAAAAGCAGTTTCCTAGCAACATGTGTATTCAAAGGAACAACAACAAAGCTTAATCACAAACACTTTATTTTCTCCAAAGTTAATTCCCGTCTTTTGAGGGAAGTTAGCAGGTAGCAAATAAAGCAAGGTGCAAACAGAGACTCTTGTAGGAGAGGCTGGCACAGCCTCACTTGGCTTTTTCTTCCTAGGCATTCAAGGGTAGGATGGTTAGAGCTAAGCCAGTCTTTTTCAGTGGTTGCAGTCAGAGAGATTGATACAAAACCCTGGAACCGTGTGCTCTTTTATCCATCCTTTGCTGGAGATGCAGATTGATGGGTGGAAGGAACAGTGAACTAGGAAGCCAGGTTGTTGGATTCCTAGTAACTCTCACATACTACCCGCGAAAACTTGAGCAGGTCCTCTTTTCCTGGGCTGTGTATCCAAATGGCGGTTACTCTAGAAGACATAAGTGAAAGGTCCTTCCCAGCAGCTCAAAACCACTACCAGAAACCAGTTCTTTCTTTCTTCTCTTCCCTTCTTCCTCTTCTTCTTCTTCTTCTTCTTCTTCTTCTTCTTCTTCTTCTTCTTCAAGCTTAAATGGCATTTGCTTAATCAATAACACAGTTTCACTAGAATTATTGCTGCACCCGCAGAAAAGCATCACTCAGAAATTAAGCAGCTGGCTGTCTTCCAGGGAAACGTGTCCCTGTGTCCTGCCTTCCTGAGACTTCTTGCCTGTACGCGGGGCCCAGCGGCGCCAGAGAAATGGAAGTGACTTTACCTACCCAGAGAAAGTAGAAGTCTGCAACAAGGAAAACAGCTAAGTTAAGAGGAAGTGGTTTTCATTTTACTGCTTTCAGAAAGGCCAAGATTTTGACGTTTAAAGCGGGCACACGAGTCATTTTAAGTCTCTAGATCTTTCACCCTGAAAGTCCCTGCACAGAAACTCCATAGGGAGTCTAAATATAGCAATAGCACCCCCCCTCCCGCCCCCTCCGCCTTCAGTCAGGGTCCCGCGCAGCTCTAGGATTGGAGAGCTTACTCCAGGGCGCTCTCTGCATCTGCCTCGAATAGCACCGCACGGAGCAACCTCTCTCGCACCTCCACAGTGCGTGGGTGTGAAGTGTATTAGGGGAAAGCTAGAGTGACTCTGGGTGCTGGTGATCGGCTCACAGTCACGTGGCGTCGCCGCCAGCTGCAGAGAGCTCCCAGCTAGCTTCTGCTGCCCAGAGGCTTGGGGGAAAGGAGGGAGGGCTTGCTCCTGCTGGTGACCAGGAGCAGGCAAGAGGGCTTCACACAAATAATAGTGATAATAAAGAGTAAAAGCAAAGCATTTAAATCGAGTAATTGCAGGAGACAAGAATCAGCTGCTGCGGGCGTGGGTGTGTGTACAGAGTGGAGGGGAATTGGGAAAGTATTTATCTCGGAGGGGCGGAGACGGCTGCAAGAAGACTTTTGCCTTAGCATTGTTTTAGCCTTAGGAAAGGAAGAGGCCCGAAGGAATCCACCTTGCAACTATCTGCTGTGTCTTTGTGGTGGAAGCTTAGTTTTCCCTTCAGTTTAATTTGATGATTGTTTTCGTTCATATTCGGGGAAGAGCCACTCTGTTGGAAGAAGTCCCCGAGCCTGGCATCCTTCAGTTTTCCCCATGCTGAATGTGAGGTTTAAACTGCTTTTTCTTTGTAATATACTGTTTCTGAAGGCCAGAGGCCGCGGCCAGTGGCACCGTGGCCTCTCTCTCCGCCAAGGGTGCCTGGGCTTTGGACCACCCGGGTGCCAGAGGTGGTGGAAGACCCAGTCAGTTGTTCCTTGCAACAGGTCTCTAAGCTTGTAAGTTACAACATAAGGTGGGTGGGGTCGGAACCCCAAAAAGCCGGCGTCCGGGACACCCCACCCTCAGGTTTTCTTTACCAGACACTGGGGTCCTCGCTGCCGCTGCCGAACTTCTCAATCATATGACTTTCTTGGACTTAAATGGAAATTTCTTGACGGAGGGAACCGGGTTTGTTCTCCCAGGCTTCGCGCCGCAGTCAGGCAGAGCCCCGGGGCAGCTCGCTCACAGCGGAGGAGCCACTTTGGAGTTTTACGCCCTTTACACACCCCACCCATGGACTGGAAAGGAGGTTCAGTTACTCGCGGGCTTGTTGTCTGATACTGGGATGGAAAGTCACAGTCCGCAGGCTGGAGTGAGACGCGGGAAGATGCCTGGTCCTTGCCTCGCGGACTCGGCAGCCGCGTCCTTCGAGTCTGTCCACTGAACTGCGGAGGACTCGCCCGTGTGCGGGGACCCGAGTGCCACTGCCCGGAGCGTTACCTTGCGCTCCAGCCTCCAGGCTAGCTAATACCTGGAGGGCAGGGCAGGGCTGTTCCCGCTCTCACCCCTTGCGGAAGGATGGCAGGATCCGGCGCAGCGACGTAGCAGCGGGGGAGCACAGCGACCTGCGTCTCCAGTTTCTCCTCAGGACACAAGGCTGACTTAACCTTCCGGACAGCCACAAAGCCCCTGCCACAACCAAACCAAACTCGTGCCTCGGAGAGGGGCTTCTGGAGTCGGTTCACCGCAAGGCGTGGGGAGTGGAGAGAGGGAAGAAAGGGGAAGCCTGGGGCTGGGTGTGCGCGCGTGGGAGCGCGCCTCGGAGCGCCCCGCACTCCCCCACTCCGTCCCCGGGGGCACTTTGGGAAGGAGGGAGTGGTAGTCGCGGGAATGAGGGAGAAAGAGAAACCCTCTCAAAGTGACGCCCCAAACAGGTCCGGATTTAGAATTCTAAGCTAAAGGCTGTTAGAAATCGGGACTCCTCGGCCTCCTCTGCAGCCCCTCCTTTCCCGCCCCGAAGCCCGGGCGGTTTGCTGGCTGCCTGCTTCCCCGCCCCCGGCTCAGAGGTCTCTGGCTGGCGGGCGCCCCGTCGGCCGCCGGCTTCCTCTTTGAAACCCGCCGGCGCACATGAGGCCGCTGCCCCCGCCGCAGGCGCTGGCGGCCCCCTCGCGGTGCCCGTGGTGATGCCATGCCCCGCCACCACGCGGGAGGAGAGGAGGGCGGCGCCGCCGGGCTCTGGGTGAAGAGCGGCGCAGCGGCGGCGGCGGCGGGCGGGGGGCGCTTGGGCAGCGGCATGAAGGATGTGGAGTCGGGCCGGGGCAGGGTGCTGCTGAACTCGGCAGCCGCCAGGGGCGACGGCCTGCTACTGCTGGGCACCCGCGCGGCCACGCTCGGTGGCGGCGGCGGTGGCCTGAGGGAGAGCCGCCGGAGCAAGCAGGGGGCCCGGATGAGCCTGCTGGGGAAGCCGCTCTCTTACACGAGTAGCCAGAGCTGCCGGCGCAACGTCAAGTACCGGCGAGTGCAGAACTACCTGTACAACGTGCTGGAGAGACCCCGCGGCTGGGCGTTCATCTACCACGCTTTCGTGTGAGTACCCGCGCCCCCTGCTATGCCCGCTCCAGGGGACCACTGTCCCTGGCCCCCTGGGGCGTGCTCCGCGCTCGCGCCCTTGGGCCCCGCGCGCGTGCACACGTGGTGGCTTTTATTT
Source organism: Piliocolobus tephrosceles (assembly GCF_002776525.5). Taxonomy (NCBI): domain Eukaryota; kingdom Metazoa; phylum Chordata; class Mammalia; order Primates; family Cercopithecidae; genus Piliocolobus; species Piliocolobus tephrosceles. The sequence goes on along the minus strand of NC_045438.1, from coordinate 99,693,771 downwards.
CTTCGCACGTGTTCGTGGTCTTCCTTCTGGAGCCTCTCCCTTCCCCCAGCCCCACTTCTCCCATCTCTACAGCTTGAACCATTTCCCCGAGGACACCCAATGAACTGCCCGGTAGCTTCAGGCTCCCGGGGTGGGAGCCAGGCAGACGCGGGACTTAGGCTGCGCGGATAATTGGGAGCAATTAGGTCCCAAGATACGTAAACTTCAACCGAACGGGGCGCCCGGGAGCTAGGGAATGCAAAGGGAGGACAGGCGCCCGTGTGAGGCTTGAGAGTACATTGAGGAGGTTAGGAGGTGATGGCTGGGTAGGACCAGGAGGAGTGAGGGGGCGCCGAGGGCTAGGTCCTCAGTCCTAGGGGCGGAATAGGGGAAGCTGCTACTTGGTGGAGAGAGCTGCTAGGTTTTAAGTGCGCCCGGAAACACGCCTCGCCACCACCCAGCCACCACCAACGGAAAATCTGTCAGTGCATGTAGCCCTTCCTGCCACGGAGAAGGTGGCCAAGGTCTAGAGGAGGCTAGCAGGCCAGGCGAAGCAAGGCTCCCGCGCTGCAGCGGGCAGGGAGGCAGCTGGGAACCTGGGGCGCAGGAACGCGGGCAGAGGTGCGATAGCAGAAGCGCAAATGGGTCGCCTCGGACAGAAATCAGGCAGTGGATTAAGTCCCCATTTGTGGCGCGGAGTCAAAGTGTGTGTGTGTGTGTGTGTGTGTGTGTGTGTGTGTGTGTGTGTGTGTGT
>NC_045438.1:99655156-99693028 GCF_002776525.5 Piliocolobus tephrosceles | reverse complement strand
TGTGTGTGTGTGTGTGTGTGTGTGTGTGTGTGTGTGTGTGTGTGTGTTTTAAGTAAGCCTTCTCCATCTAGCAGAGAATGCTTAATGAGAAAATGATTGGAAGCAAATGTTTATTTTTCCCTTAGGCATTTAAAACCTTTCAGTGGCTTTAAAGTTTACTACTGTTTTTCCCACAAAGTCCATTCATTCAGTCTCCTATTAGAGTCACGTTTATCTGGGCATTTTAAGGTTGTTTTTATAATGTTACCTCATGTCTAATTCTTTTTTTCTTCCTCTTCTCCTTTTGCTTCCTCTCTTTTTAGTATCATTATTTCAGCTTCTTTTTTGTTAAGATGAAATATAAAGACATCAACCTTAGAAGACCAGTAGAGAAAGTTGCAGATACTCGCTGATACATTCCTTGTTTCCTAGTAAAATAAGTTTTGAGCACACGGACTAGGTTTCTTTTAGAGATAAGTTGTGTCATCCATACATAACTCTCTCCGGGGGTGTAGAATTAGCATCAACACCAGAAACGTGTTTTGAAATAACGTGGAAGAAGGGCTGGTTTTGTAACTAGGTGAACCTGGAATTCGACCACATAGGAGTCAGGAAATTGGTGGAGTCTACAATCTGTGGGTCTCTGGTATCTGGAAAATTTTACAGTTTCTGATTGATGTGAACATGTAGCATTAGGCGGAATATTCCAGCCAACTTTCCGTTTTACAATGCACACAAGGAGAACGGTTGTGTTGCATCAGTATTACATCAAAAAGTATAACTTTTATGTAAGATTCACATTTATTTAAATGTGGTTAGGATGATAGAGAAATGCTACTGACACTTTTCATATTAATCTCCTCTGAACTGATATATAATTAAACATATTACTTAATAAGCCCGGTAAATTATTTTGACCTGTCAGAATATACTGAAATAATTTAGCAATTATGATGCTCAATTTGGTAGCAAATATGTACTGTATAGATTATGATTTTTTCTTTACAACTGTATGCTTAAAATATGTATGGCTTTGAATTTTAAGTATGATACCATTTCTAGACTTTCATTTTTGGTATATTGTGCATTGTATATTCAGAGAGAGTTAAAGAAAGCCTTGGTTGGTGCACATACTTTGCATCGCCTAACTTGTTCTTGAACATGAATGAGAACTTGCAACGCAACATTTTCTTTTCCATATGTTGGTGTTAACAGGTTTGTATGGGCTTACAGAATTTTAAAACATTGATAAATGATTTTTCCAAAGGTTCAAGGTTGTATACTTCTCTATCCACCAAGCTTTATCAGTCTAGCAGTATCTTTAGTGGTAGATAGGAAATAAATTATGTACTTAATAGATGTAATGTGAAGTTTTGCATGGAGTCTGAAACTGTAATGCCTCAGCAATTAGATAGGGGTGCTAGATCCACATTAGCACAAAGAGGGAATGGATAGTATCATCTTCTGGGAGGATTGTGCACAACTAAGCAGACCCTGGGGAAAGAGGCCATCTTTGGCAGTTGCTGCTTGTGATTTTAAATGAGCTTTAGAATAGCCAGACTTTACACATTACATTCATTTATCGAAGTTGCTTTATGCTGTAAGTTTAACTAGACCCCAAGAAAATAATTTCAAGAGAGGTGTAATTAACTAATTCCTTGTCAGTCTGGGAATCCCCAAATCTTACTTTAATAACAGTTTTTGTAGCATATTAAGGTTCTTGCCAAGAACAAGTGCACTGTGATTAATGAGGTACTTCAGGGATGAATTTACTTGGTCGACCAGTGCTTTCACTGCCAAGAAACAAGAAAAGCATGTTTAAAGTTATGCTTGAAGTAAATATAAATTTCTATTATTTATGCAAAAATAATTATTATAATGGTATTTTAGGGGTATAAAATGTCTTTTCAAGAGTACATATCCTAGCCTACTGATAGGATGACTGGACAGGGCAAGGGATGACCTACTTCAAATACTTTCCCTTAAACTTTTTAAATTAGTGGGGATTAGGAGATCCTTGCCCTTACCGTTCTTTAGGATTTACCTGACAGCCATATTTCCTGTCTTCAACTTTTCTTCATTTTACTAGTGTGCTGTTCAAACATGAGGTGACTCATTGCCTCGAATGTTGTTTGTCCCTTTTTAATTCCTCCTTGTTTAGGGAAAATTTTGAAGAATAATGAGGGTAGTAGAGGCACACAGGATGGGGCTTCGTATATAAATTTGCACTGATGCAGCAAATGTGGTTCTGCGAAATTACATGGGAAACGGTGTTGTAGATACATGTAATTGATCACTTTGCCTAATGTATCTTTGTCCGACTTAATGCTATGGGTGCAAATTTATAGATATTAAACAAGGACACAAGAAGAAGTCACCCAAGCTAGGAGCTCTGAAGTCATCCTTTTTCTCATAGTTACTCCCTCTGGTCAGGCAAATGGTCATTAAATACTGTTTGTTTACTTTATAGGTATTTTTCAAATACATTCCCTTTTCTTCTTTACTACTTCTATTCCATTCTGTTTCTTACCTCTCCAATGGATGGTTTGTAATATTCTCCTGCCTGATTGTCTGGCTTCTGTTCTCAGCGTTCTCTCTGCTCTAACATCATAGTATTGTTCGTAAAATGCAAACCTTATCATATCATCCCCTTGCCTAAAATATTTCCATGACTCTCATCACCTACTCCTTCATCTATTTATCCATCTACAAGTATTGGAGTGTGTAATATGTGCTAATTCCCAAATTAACAAGGCAAAGGCCTCCACTCTGGAGGAAGGAAAAGACTCCAGCAAAGGACTACTACAAGCCTGGGAACAAGTGTGAAACAATGTTATTGGTGTGCTTAGAAAGAGAGGTTACGAAGTGAAGCCTGGGCAGAAATGTCAGCACAGGCTTCAAAGGGGAAGTGAGGTGTAAGCTGAGTTTCCACACATGAGTAGTTAATTTTCAGGTGGGCACAGCAGGAGGGAATGAACAATCTTGACAGAGAAAACAGCTTGAGTAAAGATATGGGGTTGTGAATCAGCACAGTAATTCTAGGTGCTGTTAAGTATTCTCAGGGTGAAGAAAGCCACAAGAAAAGAAGATAGAGCAAAAGGCAAGTAACCAATATCTTGAACAGCTTCAGATGCTGACCATAGAATCTGGTATTTATCCTGTAGGCAGTAGTGGTCATTGAATGGTGATAATCAGGGGAATGACATAATCAGATATAAATTTTGGAAAGATCTGCCTTTCATTAGTTCAGTAAATAAATCGGAGTGCAAAATGGAGTCAATATGGCCTATAAGGAGATGATAGCAATTGTGTGAGTTTTCCATTCATTGTTGTGTTTATTTATTCATACACTTATTCTGTGAATGTCTGTTGACTATCTACTATATGCTGTGGATCATACTAGAAAGATGAGAGATGATTTCCTAAGGAACTAAGGCAGTAACCGTGGAGATGAGAAGGAGGAGTTTAACCAAAGAAATGTTAAGGAGATAAAATTTGCAGATTATTTTCACCAGTCTGACATGTGGTGTGAGGAAGATGATTCTGACTTGGTTGATTTGAGGAATGGAAGTGCCGTTCACTAATATATGGGACAAAGAGTGAAGGGCACATATTCTGGTGAATATAATGGGTTTAGATTTGAACATGTTGGGTTTTAGATGTTTGTGAGTCATTCGGGTGGAGATTGTAAGTGGTGGGAACATAGCAGTGAACGAGGCACAGTCTATTTCCAACCATGTTGGATCAGCAACCAGAACTATTTCTGGCACATAGAGAACACTCAATAAAATATTTTTGAAGGAATGGATTCATTTACAAATCTGGAGTTTACTCTAAATATCTAACCAGATATTTCGCTTTGAAAGCCTCTGTCAGTTTTGTGGTAATTAAAGCAATGAGTAGAAAAAATGAGATAGTCCAAAGAATGTATAGAGTGAATGAGGGCATAGTGGAGGCCAGAGACTGAGGAACACCAACACCAAGCAGTGGATGAAAAAGTAAGAACCAATGGAAGAACCTGGGAAGAACCCAAAGGCCAAGGGAAAATCCAGGGGATCTTATTTTCATGAAAGTAAAGGAAGATGCATATGGAGAAAAGGTTATGGCCAGCAGTTTCCAGTGCTGCAGAAAGAACTAGAAAAGTTAGGTAAGATTTCATTGGATTTCTTATGAAGGAGGTCACTGGTGGCCTTTGCTGCTGCAGCTTCAGTGGGGTGCTAAGGGTCATAAATATGATTCAAGTGGACTGAGGAGTGGTTAAGACTTGGGAAAATGGACACAGTAGTGTAGGTTAGATTCCAGATTCCTTGGAAGAGTTCACACAAGACCCTCAGGGCATAGACTCCTATGTAACTACTCCCCTCTAATATGCACTCTAAGCCCCACCCTTACTGTACTGCTCCACCCTGTGTCTCACCACCATGTGTTTGCTCATGCTGTTTTCTTGGATTCTCCCCACATCTTTCACCCTTGCTATTAAACTCCTAATGTTTCTTCAAAGTACAGTTCAAAGATCACTTCCTCTTGGGCATATTTCCAAACGGTTCCCTTCCCTCTGCCAGGATGAGTTAAGTGCCCCTTGTTTCAGGTTCCATGGCACTCTACCAATGTCATCATAAGGGTGCTTCCCCCATTGTACTGTCATCATGGGATGCTTGGTCTGTCTCTCCCACATGAAAGCGAGCATCCATATAGTGAAATTTCTACTTATTTCTAAATATTAAGTGCCTAACAGGGTGCCTCATGTCTAGTAGACCCTCCATAAATGCTTGCTTAATTGAGTAAGTAAATAATTTTCCTTATAAGCCTTCCACAGAGGAGCTTCGGGGTGAGCCGAAGCTGAAAGAACTACCAAGTCTTTTCAGTTTTCTTAGAAGTAAGACACTGCTGATTCATTTAAAAGGGACTAGAAGTAGGAGATTAGTGCTTTGCTTGCAGTTTTGCCACTAATTAATTCTGTAAGTCATCTCACACTTCTGGGTCTCCAAATCTTCATCTGTGATATGGGCACAATCGTGTCTGTGATCCGAGATGGTGGAGGATACTGTAGAGAGTCTAAAATACTATCATAAAAGAGCAGGAGTATTTGGAATAAGAAGTAACCTGATCTTTTTATCATTTCCCTTCCTCTTCTGTGAGCTTGAGGGTTGCCTCTTAACTAGTTGCTTTAACTTAATTCCTAAATCCCCAAGGTCTCTGTGCTACATAGTAGCCAAAGTTATCTTTCTTTCTTTCTTTTTGTTTGTTTGAGATGGAGCCTCAGTCTGTTGCCCAGGCTGGAGTGCAGTGGTGCGATCTCAGCTCACTGCAACCTCAGCTTCTCAGCTCACTGCAACCTCAGCTTCCCGAGTTCAAGCGATTTTGCTGCCTCAGCCTCCTGAGTAGCTGGGATTACAGACTTGCACCACCATACCTGGCTAATTGTTTTTGCATTTTTAGTAGAGACGGGGTTTCGCTATGTTGACCAGGCTGGTCTGATACTCCTGACCTCAAGTGATCTGCCCACCTCAGCCTCCCAAAATGCTGGGATTACAGGCATGAGCCACAGCACCTGGCCCACAGTGATCTTTCTAAAGACTTAACAGAATACATCACTCCTCCTCCTCTTGGAGGAGGATCTGTTTATTGCTTGTCTCCTCCCTGACCCCCAATTCTTTAAATTCTTTTAATTCACCATTATATCACCAGCACCCAGAACACTGCCTGTCACATAAAAGATGCTCCATGCATACATGCTGATTCATTTACTGACACCCCAGATCTCCAAAATATACTATTAGTTCCCTTGTGGAAGATGGAATTTTACTCTGTTGGCCATTCTATGTGTCAGACTCAGTTAGACCTAATGAATTACTTTACTACTTACATATATATTTTATTCTGAATTAAGTTTATGTCTGTAGAGACTGATGTTTACATATTCTTTTTGCTCCTGCATTCCTTTTAAAAAAATCACTGATTTCTCTTAAGTCTACAGAGGCCTCGCAGAAGTTATACTATTTTATACTGTGCTGATATATAAAATCTTCCGTACTCTTCTAATCAGTCTTTAGAAATCTAAACGATGCTATTGTACTTGAGGACCATATTACAATTAGAAATGTTGAAAAATGTTAAAATATTAGTACTTGGAATATGATAGCCTAAAAGGAAAAAAATGAAAAGGGTATTTCAAAATGAAATGAAGGACTGATACAAAAAAAACTATAAACAAGAAAGATAGCCAGCAGCCTTCTGAAAACTGCTTGCAAAGAAGTAGTGCCAGTTTTAATTTTTAATTGCAAATGGCTATTTTGGCAGACGAAAATGCCAGCAGAGCATGTTTTATCCTGGCCCAATGGTGTGAAACTACTTGAAGCCCAATTGTTGAACAGCCACAGCTCATAGCTATGTTTAATATGTATGTGTTTTCATTTTAATTTCCTTTTCCTTCAGCCATTTATGAGTGCGTTATTTGAAGTTTTATTTGGTTGCAACCTGAGAGAAAGATTGGCCACATATCTGTATTGTTTTTCATAATTAATGAAATTCTTTAATGGTCTCAGGGTTTCAGGTGATCTTTTAATCCTTTGCAATCAGTGTGTCTGAAGAATGAGCTTCCTAAATGTTATGAAAGTCATCAATTTCCAAACTTAAAAATAGCTTGAAGTTTTTCATCATATACATTTGTGTATTGTGCATATATATTTCATACTCATACAAATACAAGGGCAACATGAGCACATACATACTGTATCTTTTAGCAGATAATATGCGTTAGTGCAAATATGTCTATTTCCCTTTGTTTTGATCCTCTAAAAGTAAAAGACACTGGAATAAAATGCAATTTAGAAATGAAAAGAATGTTAAATTTACTCTTGATAATATAGAGCTTATCTCATAATTTGAAAGATCATTGAATTTTTACACGATGAAGAGATATACACTTTTTACAAACTCAGTCATAGTGGTCATTGTTGTCATTTATTGTACCTGTGAGGTAATTCTAGAATCCCTATTCCAGTGGCTGCATAATCTAATGATAATGTTATAATCCATCACTTCTCTTTTTAAACAGTCAATTTAGTTTAACATTTGATTAACAGCCATTGTGTATGCCAGGCAATGTGCTGGATGCTGGTGCTTCAAAGAAAGGAACAATGTGGACCTGACCTCAAAGAAATCCATTGGAGAATATGAGAGATTTAGATTTAATGATCAACATTACTTTCACTATACAGGTACCAGTTTCTTAATCTAGAAAATATCAGTAACAGTTTCTTAATCTATAAAATAGGAATAAAATATTACTTCAAGGTGTTATGATATTATATGGATTGTATATGTGTACATAATGTTTAATATATACATATTCACACTTAGCATGGTGGCTGTCATTGAAACTAGAGGGAAAAACAGACGCAAGGTGGTAGAAGGCTGTATTTATATGATAAAGGTCTAGGATTTTATCCTCTATGTGATGGGCAATCTTTGAGGAAGATAGGATTTAGGCAGGTAATGTCATTGGATTTCCATTTTAGATTGGTCACTCTACTAGTTCTATCAGTGATGACTTGAGGGAGACAAAACTGGAGGTAGAGGTTAAATTTTAAAACTGTTGTTCCAACTTAAGCAAGAGATAATTAGGACTTAGACTGGAGCAGTGGTAAGTGAAGATGGGGGAAAAGTATGACAATAGAGTTGAAATGTGTTAGTGAATGATTGAATGTGGAAGATTAAAAGATCTAGATTTGTTATTTCCAGATTATTGGATTAGGTGGTTGGATAAATAGTGGTGCTATTAACTGAACTCAGCACAGGTGGAACAACAGGTTGGCGAATTGCAGGGGTGATACAATGAGTTTAGCTTTGGAAATGCTGAGCTTTCGGTGCCTGTGGGAATTCCAACTATAAATGTACAATAGCTCTTGGATGATGATTTAAAAGACCTAAAAATACAGACAAGAGTTAAAATCATGAGGAAAGCAAATAAAGATTAAGGGTAGGCGGTCAAGGATGGAAATCTGGAGAATACCAACATTTAATTGATGAGCAAAGGAAACAAGGAATGACAGGCTATAAGGAAACACTAGACAAAAAGATGTTCAAGGTTGTGGAAACTAAGGGTCTGAAATGTAGAGAGTGGTTCAGTAAGATAAAGACCCATCAGAAATTACCATTGAATCTGGCAATGTGGAATTCTTCAGTGATTTTATAACCTCATCAGTGTTAACCTTCAGTGAAGCAGTGAGGGCAGAGGCAGATTGCTGTTAGCTGAGAAATGAATCAGAAGTGAGGAGAGGAAACAGCATATTTAGGCCATATGTTCAGTTAGTTTGGCAAGAATAAAAGGGAGATTGGACACTAGCTACAAGGAAATACAAGGCTAAAAGGAAAATCAAGAGAGAATAAAGTCATAGAGAAGATTTTTTTTATCACAAATAATAGTCATTTTAATTATTGATTATGTGCTGGACATTTTTCTAAATGCTTTATGCACATTAATTCTTTTATTCCTCAGAATAACCCCAATAAGTATATTAGTGTTATAATCTCCCTTTTAGCAAACCAGAATACCAACGTAGGGGGCGGTTTAGTAACTTGTCCAAAGTCAGCTACTGAGTTAATAGCAGAACAGGGCTTTGAACCAAGGCAGGTTGGCTGAGAGCCACACATGCTTAGCCACTATATTTTATTTCCTTTACTTTGCCTGTTAGATTTTTTCTTTTTCTTCTTCTTCTTCTTCCTCCCCCTCCTCCCCCTCCCTCTCCTCCTCCTCCTCCTCCTCACCTCCTCCTCCTCCTCCTTCTTCTTTCTTCTTTCTTCCTCTTTTTTTGAGATGAGTCCCGAGTCTCGCTCTATCGCCCAGGCTGGAGTGCAGTGGCGCGATCTCGGCTCACTGCAAGCTTCGCCTCCCGGGTTCACGCCATTCTCCTGCCTCAGCCTCCCGAGTAGCTGGGACTACAGAAGCCCACCACCACGCCAGGCTAATTTTGTTTTTGTATTTTTAGTAGAGACGGGGTTTCATCGTTTTAGCCAGGATGGTCTCGATTTCCTGACCTCGTTATCCGCCCTCCTCGGCGTCCCAAAGTGCTGGGATTACAGGCGTGAGCCACCGCGCCTGGCCAGGTTTTTTTCTTTTTTAAAAAAATCGACTTTTATTTTAGATAAAGGGCGTACTTGTGCAGGTTTTTTACATGAGTATATTGCATCCAGGTAGTGAGCGTAGTACCCAATAGGTAGTTTTTCAACCTGTGGCTCTTCCCTTCCTCCCGCTTCTAGTAGTCTCAAGTGTCCATTGTTCCCATGTTTATGTCTATATGTGCTCAGTATTTATCTCACACTTATAAGTGAGAACATGCGGTACTTGGTTTTCTTTTCTTCCATTAATTCGCTTAGGACTATGGCTTCCAGCTACATCCATGTTGCTGCAAAGGACATGGTTTCATTCTTTTTAATGGCTGCATAGAATTCTATGGTGTATAGGTACCATTTTTTTTTAATCCAATCCACCATTGATGGGCACCTAGGTTGATTCCATGTCTTTGCTATTGTGAGCAGCATGGCAATGAACATATGAGTGTGTGTGTCTTTTTGGTGTAAGGGTCTGTTTCCTTTGGGTATATACCCAGTAATGGGATTGCTGAGTGAAATGATAGTTCTGTTTTAAGTTCTTTGAGAAATCTCCAAACTGCTTTCCACAGCCGTTCAACTAATTTACATTCCCACTAACAGTGTATAAGTGGTCCCTCTTCTCTGTAGTCTCACCAGGATCTGTTGTTTTTTGACTTTTTAATAATAATCATTCTGATGGTATGAGATGGTATCTCACTGTGGTTTTGATTTGAGCATTTTTTCATATGCTTGGGGGCTGCTCATATGTCTTCTTTTGAGAAGTGTCTGTTCATATCCTTTGCCCACTTTTTAATGGGGTTGTTTTTTGCTTGTTGATGTGTTTAAGTTCATAGACTTTGGATGTTAGACCTTTGTCAGATGCATAGACTGTGAATATTTTCTCCCATTTTGTAAGTTGTCTGTTTACAAATCAAAGATGACACAAATAAATGGAAGAGCATTCCATGCTCATGGATTGAAAGAGTCAATATTATTAACATGGCCACACTGCCCAAAGCAATTTACAGGTTCAATGTTATTCCTATCAAACTACAACCTCATTCTTCACAGAATTAGATAAAACTATTCTAACATTCATATGGAACCAGAAAAGAACCCAAATAGCCAAAGCAATCCTAAGCAAAACAACAACAACAACAAAAAGAAAAAACAAGAACAAAAACAAACAAACAAACAAAAAACTGGAGTCATCACTATCTGACTTGAAACTATAAAAGGCTATACCAACCAAAACAGTGTGGTACTCGTACAAAAACAGACACATAGACCAATGGAACAGAATAGAAAACTCAGAAATAAAGTGGCACACTTACGATCTGATCTTCAACAAGGCCAACAAAAGCAAGTAATGGGGAAAGGTCTACCTGTTCAATAAATGGTGCTGGGATAACTGGCTAGCCATATGCAGAAGAATGAAACTGGACCCCTACCTTTCACCATATACGAAATTATCTCAAGTTGGATTAAAGACTTAAATATAAGACTGCAAACTAGAAAAATCCTAGAAGAAAACCTAAGAAATAGTTTTCCCAACATCAGCCTTGGCAAAGAATTTTTGACTAAGTCCCCAAAAGCAACTGAAGCAAAAGCAAGAATTGACAAGTGGGACCTAATTAAACTAAAGAGCTTAGGCCGCTATAATCTTGATTGTGGATGGTATGTGTGGGCCCAGGGCTCCTCATATCAGATGGGTAGAGTCATTACAAAAACTACTTTGGGGTCTTGTATAGCTCTTAGCAATATAGTGTATGCACAATAAATGTTTGTTGAATAAATGAATTATAGTTTAAATTCCTTATAACCTAGTATCAAGGAATTTTTTTTTTTCCTTTCTTTCTGTGCTTCTGCCTTTCTGGAATGTTGTTTCTCCCCATTTCTTTGTACAAAATGTTGCTTTTTCTTCCTCCGAAAGCTGTCTGTTCTTAAGAGACGCATTGAATTTCTAATTACATGCTCTAAGAGTGTACTGCCTAAGTAGACTGGGTACCTAATTTACATATTGCTCTATAGTAATTAATAGAGACTTGTAGAAAATGTGGATTTTAAAAGTATAAGGGGAGAACTCTATTTTCCTTGGGGTTTTAGTTATGCTCAAATGTCTTTGAAAATAAGGAGTGAAGTCTTAAAATTGCTGAAGTTTTCTAATATCTATATATTATTTCTGAAATTTGGCAATAGTCAGATATTCAGAATAATTTTTAAAAGATTATACCTTCCATTTTGGAAGTGGACTACTTTAGAATTTGACTATATACTTTGGAAGTATATAGTTAAGAAATAAGTTAGAAATTAGTTTTTATGCCATGTGGAATTATTATAGAAAAATATACAATAAATAAGTCCAAATATATTTGTAACATAGTTAAATATCAGTCAAAAATATTTACCCCAGTGGCTGTTATAATCATTAGGAGTTTCTTTACTCAGTGAGCCAAGAATAGATCTATAATCTGGCATCCCAGAGCTGTACTTTTTCTGTTTTATTGAGAGGCTAAAGCACGGCCTCAAAATGCAAATGTATCATAGGAGTACATAGGAGATAGAAAACTACCTGCATTTTTTTTCTGGTTGAAAATTTTTCCAAAGCATAGTCCTTGTTAAAGCGATTCTCATAACCTTTTCTAGAATGGAAAACAAGTTTAAGGCTTCTATTTCTCTAAACCTGTTTTCTCTTACACCTGAATGAATCTAGGAGGATTGGATGGAGTTGAGAATTTAGATTCTTCTCCCCATGTTTTGAGTCATTGGCTACATTTCTCAACTTTCTGGTTTATAAAATTAGGATATAATTCTTCAGTGTTTGTTTAATAACCTGACCTCTTGCTAAGTGTAAGGCCCTAGAGTAGGAACTATAGGGCTTAACATAAATAAGACATAGCATATTCCCTCAAGAAATTTTTATCTAGAAGGATATTCGTTTACTATTTACTAAGCCTCAAAAACCATCTCTCTGAATTGACTTAGGATAAAAGCAAAGGTTGACCTTTCTCCAGTGGCATTTAGCTATTGCTCCTTTTGAAGGGATTTACAAGGTAAACTCCAGGATCACCATGTACAGAACTGCTGATTGCCAGTTCTCTTGACCCCTTGGGAAACTTTGGAGCTCAGCGTTCAGCTGCCTGTGCAAGTGGGCGTTCTGCTCAGGGCATTCCCACACTGAGACCAAACACAGGAGTTCCCACTGATCATAGTAATTTCTAAACAGTGGTAATTAAACTAGTTAAACTAAATGTTCTAGTTAATAAAACATTCTGAGTATGTTTAATTTGCTCCACAGTATTTTAAAAAAATAAGAAAGAAACCAAAGCTGTTTCATAATACTTTGTTTGGAGATGTTATTTTCTTTCTCCCTAAATGGGTTAAGAACAATAGTATAAACCAAAAAGTTGTTGTTTTTTAGCAAAATGAGGTGTCTATTTTCAGTATAACTTTAAGCTTTAAGCTTCTAATATTGTTCACTTAATTCTAGTTCACTTATACCTAGCCTTCCAAGAACACAATATGCAGTGGACACTCAAATATTGAATGAGTGAGTGCCCACTGCATATTGTGTTATTGGAACACTTTGGAAACACTTCTTCCATTTGTTCAACTTTCTCCCGTCATGTGGAAAATGGATTTTTTCTTCAACTAAGAGTGGTACTTCCCAGTGCAGCTAAGGTCAAAAAGTGTTAAAAATGTGTGTTCATTGCAATCTCTAAGGTGCTCTTTATCCATTTTTTAAAGACTACGTACTTCAAATGGATTTCAGACCTAGATCAGCAGTCAGGTTAAAGAATTTCAAAGTGAGATTAAACTAATTTTAAATTTATCATGCCTGATGATAAAATCCTATAGTTCTGGTTTGGTATGTCAAATGGAAAAGGCAGAGAAATTGATTGGCAATCCAAATGACATTTGGGAACTCACTTGGAACCTTCAAGATAGGATCCTGAACCCAAGGAGCACCTACTCTTACTCATCTAGTCCTTGACATAGAAGAAATTACAGTTTGTTTTGGGGAAACAGTTTTAACAAGCTCGAACATTCAAATTTGCATTCAAGTATTTTTCTCTAGAAGAAACTCAGTTAAGTTCCCTTAGCTTCAGATCCATCAAGGAATAAACAAAATGAGATGGGTTAGGATCTTCCCAAATGAACCAGCTACCCTAGTTACATAGGTCCTACTTTACTTGTGCACTGAGATTGTCCTGCAATTCTTCCAAAGTTAGGACAGGAAGCATAGTAGGAAAGAAAACTATGTAGTCATCATATTTGTACCAATCGTGTGGACTCCTAGAGAGCAGTTCAGGCTACCAATGCTTCAGTAGCCCATTATTCCTTTCACTCAATAGAATGGCCCCAGTCATTTCGCTGAAATTGGAAGTTAGAGTTTCACAGTATCTCTAGCAGGAAAGATTCCCTTACATGGTTCCAGATCTTTTACATTCAGTATTGGACTTGATGAGCTACTTTACAAATTACATTTCCTAAACTAGTTGGGTCATGCTGCTGAGAGCTGTTTTCCAGAGCTAGTGGGTATGGAGTTTTATTCCAGGCTTCAGGGCAGGAAGTGGATAATAAAAATACATTTATAGATGGCACTAAGTGAGGTAGCCTAGACAACCGTAAATAAGAATAATCAAACTATCACGTTGTATTGGAGAAGACAGAATATTCCTCTAATTGAAGGGTAGCTGTCATAATTTACAGTTGTCATCAATGAAGGATTGTACTTTTTTTCTCCACAAAAGATTAAAGGCAAATACCTATTTTTTGTTTGTTTGTTTGTTTCTTGTTGATTCAAATTCCCTTTCCACACTGCAATCTTAATATAGATTTCTAAAGCATGTGATAATATATTTAAAAGACCTATTCACAATAAATCTGTTATGTTTTTATATTGTCTCAAGGGTGACATGTAAAGTTAGTGGTTGCTCTACAGTAAGCATCTGGCAGTGGAGCGGCAGTGCAGCATGACAAGGACCTGGACCGGAGTGTCAGCCCTGGGAATGTACAGAAAAGGAGAATAGGAGAAAATTCAAAGGGAGAACTGGCGTTCTTAGCTCTCCATTGGCTTCTGGTTGCAAAAGAGATGAAAGAATCAAACTGTTCATGGTTCCAAGCAAGTGTGACTGTGACCAATCAGAAGATGCTTAATTCTGTTTTAGGTAAAGAACAAGCACAAGTAAACATGTGGCCTGTTTGGGCTTTGGGAAAGACAGGGGATCATCAGTTACTAATGTTGAGTGATGAATGAAGAAATAAGGTGCTTGGAGAAGAGAGTACAGACAGAGATTTAGGGAATACTGGCATTTTGGGAGAAGAGAAAGATTTGCAAAAGAGACAAAGAAGAAAAAAACTAGGAAAATATAACATCCACAGGACGACTGACTCTCAAAGGATTGCAATAGGATAAAAGTATTACAAAGAAAATAAGTGAAAATGTATGATAATGTGGAAAGCCAGGATAAAAGGCGAGGGGCCAGAACCTAGAAGAAAACTTTGCCATCTAGGAGCTGATAGCATCTGCAGTGCCATGTGTTAGGCGGACATCCAATTTCATAGGAAACATGATGTCCTGGAAGAAAAGGCCAGAACAACCCAGCAACTAGGTGGTGTGCTGACATAGCAATCAGTTTTTTGAAAGGGACCATGCAGGGTGAGGGGTGCCCCTGAAAGTATCACTGTATAACTGGGATGGGGACTCCAGAAGAGAGGGTGATATTTAGAGAGGCTCGAATGAAACCAGGGATATCTGGTTGGAAAGCAATCTTGCAGTCTCTAAGAGAGACGCTGGTAAGTGCCAAGCAGTTCTAAAGAGTTTGAGATAAGGCACCAAACAGTGCTTGCAGGGGAGAAGGGGGAGACAGATTAGGCTGCATAATTGATAAATAAATGGGTAAAGAGAGAGGGAGAATGGTAGATTAGGAATCAACAGAGTAAAGCTAAATTTTTATTTCTCCAAGCAGCTGGAGGCCTGTACAAATAAAAAAGCCTCAGGAACCCCCTTCCCTGAGAAGGGGAAAGATGAAAGTAATTGAGAATAACGAAATCCTGGAGTTATGATAAATAAAAGTTTAGGTTGGTCAAAAAAAAAGTTTGGAATGGCAACATTTGGAGCTATGATAAGGCAACATTGGGAGATAAATAACACGATGTCTTGACAACTGCAAAGGCCCTGATAGAGTTTAGGCATGATCACGTAGAAGGCTGCCTGGTGTGTGAGACTGTGAGAATTTCTCTAACAGTAGTGTGCAGGGTAAATTTTAAAAAGCAGATGGAGCCCTAACCCAAAGCTCACAACTTTGTAGCCAAAGTAAAGGGAATGAGAAATTTTCTGGAAGTCACACACACTGAATATGTATGACCTTGACCTTGGGCAAATCGTAAACCCCTCTAAGCACCAACCATCTGATAAATGTGGAAATAAGGAGACAAAGTGTTAAAGCTCCTTATGTAATTGCTGGTGCAAAAAAAAAAAGTAATTTTTATACTTTCTAACCAAATATAGTCTATGGTCTCTTCAGAGGAGGAAATGCTGCAATAATAGACACATGTGAAAAAACATGTGTTCAGTGAATAAATGAGTGAATAACTGAATTAGCATAACACTTATTTAACAACAGCATTTTATTTGGTGCCAAGATTATACAGCCAGATATTTCCTGTTGTGTGTACAAGTTCTCTGAACTTGAACAAAAAGATTTTTCTTTGGAAATCAAGCCATATTTTATAATCTCTTTATTTTTGAGTGTATATATATATATAAGCACACTCTTAAAGCAGGAACTACTGCTTTGACACATTTAAGTAATAGGATTAGAGAGCTGGAAGGACCTTTGGTGACCGACTCTAGTGCTATCTTTTTTAGATGTGAAAACAGCCTGCAAAAATGTTAAGTAGCTTCCTCAGGATCAAGTACTATTGGAGCCAGCATTGGTGGTCAATCCTGTATAGAAATGACTTCGGTTGTAGATCTGTGACCTGCCTTACTTACCTTCCTCTACCGAAGGTACTTTGTAATTCTTAATAAATGAATATTGACATTCATTTTAAATACTATTGTTTGTTCAACTATTCCATGAAGAATATTCTTTAAATAAGCATTGTAGCACTAACAGGGAAAATATTTTTCCCTTTTAGAAACTCTTAATAGCTGGCAAAAGATAGTAATTTCTATGACTTTTCTTTCTTCCAAAGAAGTTAAATTCTGAAGAAGGTGTTTCTCTTGGAGTTAAACCATATATTGACTTGATCTTTAAAGGAGCTAATAAATGAATAGATCAAGTAAGAAACAAATTAGTATTTAGCCCATTCAGTTGCAGCACTGTGGTTTCTTTCCAGATCTGAAAATGTGAGAAATATTTCCTGAAATCAAGCAAGTGGGAGTGGGAAAGAGTACATATAAATGTTACATGAGGAATCCAAAATCATCATCATCATCATCATCATCATCACACACACACACAAATACATTTACTATTTCACACACAATTTTATTACACTTGGTAAATTCATTAGGGCAGGGCAAATGTATTCATCCAGACATTCAAATAAGCACAAACATCTGTGCAGTCTTTAAATCTGCCATGTTAAACAGGCCTAGCACTCTGTTTATATGCCCCAAAGAGCCTGAACCAAGACAGATGTAAGTAGGAGCAGCAGGATTTGACCCTAACTCTTGAAAATCCTGCCCTGCTTCAGAGATGAGGCATATCTTCAGCTTTGCAAGCACACTATTGTGTGTGTGTGTGTGTGTGTGAGTGAGAGAGAGAAAATGGTTAAAATTAACGTGAATTTGGTTTCCCCCTCCTCGTATTTCTTTGTCTATATTAATATGCTTTTTAATTGTTAATATTATCATTAGAAAGGTGATGGTTTCATGAATGAATGATGAGGGAGAAAAGAATTTTGATATTTAAAATTGTTGGCCTGTAATTGACCATTTTCTGCCTGAGTCATGTATGTACACTGAGAGGTTGAAGTGTACTGTATGTGCTTCTTCAGGCATTTCCTATTTATCTGAGACACTTTTGAGACAGAGAGGTGACTGGAGAAAATGAAGGGTTCTCATTTATTTTTATGAACAATTCTCTATGACTCATTACTCCCACAATTTTTGAATATCTACAATCTTCTCTCTCAGTTGTCTTAACCTCCACGCTGATGGTCCTGATTCAGAGCTACTTCATTTACTACTCAAACACAGCTTGGGGAAGGGAAGGGGGATGTAAGGCAGTAGAGGCTCAATTCCCCTTGTTATTATACATGGCTATTGCTGTTTACCCTAGGGAAGAGGGTTAGTTTGGTCCTACTAGATAAAGAGCATGTTAAAAAGGCCTCTCAAATTTACAAGTAAAAAACAAACATTTTGTGAGTAAAAAACAAGCAAACATATCCTTTGCCCATTAAACATTTTTTTAAAATGAGCAAGGGATATGAACAGACACTTTTCTTTTTTTAATTCTTTATTCATTTATTTATTTATTTTTATCAACTTTTATTTTAAGTTCTAGGGTACATGTGCAGGATGTGCAGGTTTGTTACATAGGTAAATGTGTGCCACGGTGGCTTGCTGCACAGATCAACCCCATCACCTGGGCATTAAGTCCAGCAAAGAAACACTTTTCAAAACAAAATACATGTGTGGCCAACAAGCATATGAAAAAAATGCTCAATGTCACTGATCATTGGAGAAATGCTAATCAAAACCACAATGAGATACCATCTCACACCAGTCAGAATGGCTATAATTAAAACATCTAAAAATAACAGATGCTGGCAAGATTGTGGAGAAAAGGGAACTCTTATACCCTGTTGGTGGGAGTGTAAATTAGTGCAATCATTGTGGAAAGCAGTGTGATGATTCCTCAAAGAGCTAAACATAGAGTTGCCATTCAACCCAGAAATTCCAGTACTGGATATGTACCCAAAAGAATATAAATGGTTCTACCATTAAGACACATGTACACATATGTTCATTGTAACACTATTCACAATAGCAAAGACATGGAGTCAAACTAAATGCCCATCAGTGGTAGACTGGATAAAGAAAATGTGGTACATGTATTCTATGGACTACTACACAGGCATAAAAAAGAATGAGCTTATATCCTTTGCAGGAACATGGATGGAGCTGGAGGCCATCATCCTTAGCAAACTAACACAATAATAGAAAACCAAATATTGCATGTTCTCACTTGTAAGTGGGAGCTAAATGATGAAAACACATGGATGCAAAGAAGGGAACAACAGACACTGGGGCCTACTTGAAGGTGGAGGTTAGGAGGAGGGAGAGGAACAGAAAAAAATAACTGTTGGGTCCTAGGCTTAGTACCTGGGTAACAAAATAAACCTGTACAACAAACCCCTGTAACATGAGTTCACCTATATAACAAACCTGCACATGTACCCCTGAACTTAAAAGTTATTTTTAAAAAGGCCTCCTTTGGTCTTGGAGATTTGTATACAAACACAGGCCATTTTCTATTGATCCTCAGATGAAGGGACCCTGCAGTTGTTTAACCCTGACTTCACATACCAAAGGAAGTCTAATTATTTGGTGTGTGCTAAACATCCTCAGTGTGGTGCTGCTGTTCAGCCACATTAAACTCACAGGACAAGTCTGCACCCTATGTAGTACAGATTGAGTGTCCTTAATCCAAAAGTCCGAAATCCAAAATATTCCAAAATACATAACTTTTTGAGTGCTTGCGTGATTCTCAAAGGAAAATGCTCATTGGAGCATTTCCAATTTTGGATTTTGGATCAGGGATGCTCAACCAGTAAGTATATGCAAATATTTCAAATTTTCAAAAAAAACCTGGAGGCCAAAACACTTCTGGTCACAAGCATTTCAGATAAAGGATACTCGAACCTATCAATTTGTTAAACTTTTTGATGCCTCCTAAACACAACCACAGCTGTTATGTATTTGTCACAGAAACCAGAATTTTCTTTAATGTAGAGATTTCTTTAATTTAGATAGTTTGCAAAGATGTAAGCATAAGAATGTTCCCTGAAACATTGTTTTGTCATTTTAAAAGTCTAGAAAAAACATAAAACTATATTACTAGCATCTAGTTAAATCAATGATGGCAAAACTGTCCAAGGGAAAACTGCATCCTTTGAAAAGAATGAGGTGGATATGCATGACATGGTATAGCATGATTTCTAAAATGAAAAAAAAAAACAACAAAAAATCAAGGTGTAAACCAGTATGTACAGCACATACAGATATCCACTTTGTAAACTAAAAAATACACACATACTTTGGGAGGCCGAGACGGGCAGATCACGAGGTCAGGAGATCGAGACCATCCTGGCGAACACGGTGAAATCCCGTCTCTACTAAAAAAGTACAAAAAACTAGCAGGCGAGGTGGCGAGCGCCTGTAGTCCCACCTACTCCGGACGCTGAGGCAGGAGAATGGCATAAACCCGGGAGGCGGAGCTTGCAGTGAGCTAAGATGCGGCCACTGCACTCCAGCCTGGACGACAGAGCGAGACTCCGTCTCCAAAAAAAAAAAAAAAAAAAAAAAAAAAAAAAAAAATACACACATAGTAGGTTGTTCTCATTCTGTTCCATAAAGTCACTGCAAATACTGAATTAGCAAATACTGACTCATTGCTCCTAGTGGAAATACAGGGTTAGGTCCTGTGAGCCTTTGGTTATAACATTTTCATCAATGGATCAATACATAACCTTGTTTTATGTGTGTTTCTGTTTGAAGATACATTATTTAATATATATTGTTGATTCATTAACACTGAACTCACAGTCTGTAACACATACCTGAATGTCGTTTATCTTACATGTATGTTCTCCATAAGGCACATCACAGCCTTCCTGTGCTTAGGAACGCTAGATCGCCTTTCAGCCTGGTTCAGTGTTAGCTGGGAACATATGTGAGAGGAGACTCAAATTTTTGGCTGGTCAGCACATGTCTGCAAATGACCTCAAAAGTACTGTATTAACTTAGAGGTTACAAATCAATTTTGAGTAGACAAATTGTCAAATATGAAATCCACAAATAATGAGGATCAGCAATACATAGACAGCATGTATGCATGTATATAAATGGAAAGTTTCTGGAAGGATTGAACTACGCCATGAAAGTTATCTTTGGCGATAACTAGATTGAACTACGCCGTAAAAGTTACCTTTTCTGAACAGGGCTGTGGGGCAGGAATGAGACAAGGTGCACCTTTTATCGTAACCCTCTTTGCCCTACTTGACTTTTTTACTGTGTGCATCCCATAGTCCTTCTTATTCTGTGTCTCCTCCTTTTGTCCCACCATCACTATCATCGCCATTCTCTCAGCAAGCCCGTGCATTTTCTGAAGAACTGTAGGGACAAGGTTTTATTTGAGCCAAATTGCTCCTAGTGAATATTCTCTGAATCAGTCTCCTGGAAAAGTTGGTCTACATGATTTTGCAAATTGCGAGTATTTTACAGATTCTAAGTATGATACTTAGAACATGAATTCTTAGGATAATTTATGTCACACAATATTACTCCATATCCCAGCATGCTGAGATGACCTGGACTTTGGGTAGTTTTTATCTGTCAAATACTCTTATTTAGGGGTCATGCAGAGTGGTTCATGCCTGTAATCTCAGCACTGTGAGAGGCTGAGGTGAGTGGATTGTGTTGGAGCCTGGAGTTCAAGATCAATCTGAGCTACCTGGCGAGACCTTGTCAACAACAACAATAACAACAACAAAAAAAATTAAACATAGTAGCAGGGTATGGTGGTACATGCCTGTAGTCCTAGCTACTTGGGAGGCTGTGGCGGGAGGATCACCTGAGCTCAGGAATTTGCAGCTTCAGTGAACAGTGATGATGCCATTACACTCCAGCCTGGGTGATAGAGCAAGACCCTGTCTCAAGAAAAACACACACACACATACACACAAAACAAACCAAGAAAAATCCCCACCAAATACTCTTACTTACATTCTTACACAGGTTGCCAGAATGGCAGTTTAATAAGTAGGAAATGAATAATATTAATAAGACAACAATAAGTATTAAGTCAGGATATGACATATGGTATGGAAGTACTCTTCAGGTTGAATTCCCATTTTTGGTCTACCTGCATCTGCCTCATAGAAATGAGAGGAAGGGAAGTTGCAGTGAGTCTCTGGGTTTGGTCCTCACTGGCTTTGCGCAGGGTCCCCTCAGAGTCCTTGGGTCTCACCTTCCTCAGATGTCCACACTCAAGAGCATTCCGTTGTGGTTTGTCCTTATCATGCTTGGCTTCTGGAATGAGTTTGAAATCTTGCTATTTTTAACTTGTAACTTTAGAAGATTGGAAAAGTTTTTAATTTTTGTTTGTTTCTTTCTTTGCGTATCTCATGGTGAGTCCTTTAATGAAAGGAAAGCCTGAAGAGAATGTAACTACTTACCTCCCTGAAAGGCATTTTTTTCTTACTTAATGTAGAGATTTCCACTTCTTCCCAGGTACTTCATGTGATGTACTGTGCTCCTAGTTAAAAGCAAGCTGAAGCCAAGCTGACTGACAGTAGATCAAGAAAATGATGTATAAGGCATGGCCAATTATAGATGGGATACATTCATATTAATGGTCTCCCGTGGACTGTTACCCCATGTCCATTGTTAATCTGTAATCTGAAATAATTCAAATTTCTATATAATTGGGTTTCCGACAGCAGGATCCCATCCATCATACTACAGCTTCTCAAATATTGAGAATATTGTCTTTTAAATATGTTTGTATACATATACACATATGCAATATATAATGTAACTGTGTGAAAAATACATCTTCATTTGATAAAGAAAAGTCAACAGGCTTATAAAGAATAAGTTTAGCAACAAATGATGAGTTTATTTTAAAAATAAATTTTGTAAATGTATGGACCTCTAAAAATAAAAATACTAAAATTTCTTATATGTTTGTTTTCCTTACCAAATATGACAGTTATCCACAAGTGGAACAGATTGTAGTTATTGCTGATCTTATGTCTAAAGAACTACATGGATTTGGAAAAAAAAAAAGCATATGGTTATCTATTGGTCTACATAGTTTACTGTTGCATGGGTAGACAGAAGCCTTCAGTAAAACTAAAGGGACCTTTTCTGATCAAACCCTGTGTATGGCTGATATATGTCCTGCCAATCCAGTCTTGCTTGAGTTTAAGGGTGCCTTCTAGCCTGGATCAATTTCTCTGTGATTGGTTTAATGTCATTTGCCCCATAAGCATACATTGCAGGGTGCTGCCCAAAGGCAAGTACACAGCTTAGGTACATCATCTCATTTATAAATCACCATCCGGCCATGTCTATGAGCACTGAGATATGAATCATCATTATTTATACACTTTAGTCACATTTGAAGGAGTTCTTCTTGCTTACTAACCCTATAAAACTCTCAAATGAATTAGAATCCTCAAATTCACATAACTATCCTATCCATTTCCTGTAGGCAGAGCCATATGCAAAACTAACCCATTATTGAGAGGTACTTGGTAAACACAGGCACAGAACAGACTAATCACGTCTTGTAAATCTGGGATCCATTATAAATAATAAATAAAGTTTTATTGAAACACCATTATGCACATTGATTTATTTACTGTCTGTGACTATTCTTACATGACAACAATAGAGTTGAGTAGTAACAACAGTGATCTACAGCTCAAAAAGCTGAAAATGTTTACTCTCTGGCCTAGGCCAGAAAACTATGCTTTCTGTCATGTATCCTTGCCATGTAGGCAGGTGACATATGCACATGGTTACATAAATTTCCAGAAGTTCGTAAACCAAGGGGTTTAAGAACCTTAGTTAAGAAGCTCATGTATAGGTACATTACCTTAGATAAATTTGGTCAAATCCTCCAGTGAAGATAACTAATGGTGCAGTTTCTGTGGAAACACACAGGACTCTGGAAATGGAGCTACAGACCCAGTAAAGAGTTTGTACAACTCAGTGAGACCTCCTAAATTCATTCATTTACATACTCTGCTAACCACCATCAATCTTGGTGTGCACAAATGACCAGAATATACAGAATTTATCTTTGCTTTAATTGTTTTGTAATGGTTCTTGAATGCTTCTTTAACGAATAAAACTACTGGACATAGAAAAGTCTTCAGCTTGTACAATCATTTAGGATGGTGTAATTCAGATGAAGCATTTCATGTGAAAAGGAAACTCAGTCAGATGACAAGCAAATTCTTGGCATCCAACCCTGACCACCAATGCAGAATATGACTAAGAAATAACATTTTTAGTAGAAGGTCACAGACAACATGAACTTAACACATTTTTATTCACCTGGTGGCAAATAGAAATGAAATCCCAGAAGTTTGGTTCCTTGAATAAATATTGCAGTGACTGACACATCTAAATATATTTAATACAAACAGTCTCTCATTGCAAGTGCTATGTTTTTTTCTGACCATTACATATTTTTACTCATTGTTTATACAGCTAATGACTCTTTTATAATGTTAAACTCCACCTTCCATTTTTCTGAAATTATGTTTATATAGTTATTGGTTTGATGGAATAATTAAAATGCACCTATGTGAGATATAAACTAAGTTTCCTTTTCCTGTCTTGTTTCTTATAAATTAATCTGTATTAGGTCATTCAACTGGTAATTGTTATTCTAATAATTTCCCCTATTTTCTTTTCTTTGAACAGGCTGGCTAGATAAAGTGTATAAAAACAGTGACTCACAGACATGCATTTTGAAGTAACCAATATAAATAGGTACAAATTCTGGTTATACCACATTTTAAACAACTGCTTAGTCAAATGAAATGCAAAAAGAAAAAAAGAAAGAAAAGTATTTCAAAGACCTTGAAATGTGTGCTTCAAGCTGACTTTCAGAACAGGTCCACATTTATATAGCTGTGTAAAAAAGAGGGGGAAAAACACAGAAATTCCAAAATATTTTTCAAACTGGCTTAGACATCTTGACACTTTACTGTTTTTTTCTGCCAGGAGAGTAAATGAGTGGTTTGCCCTCTGGGGAAAAATCCGTTTAAAAGTGAAAATATTTTTAATGCATATCTTTTTACAAAAAAGAAAGGGAATAGTTCTTAGTAGTGGCGGGGTGGGTAGGATATATGTGTATGAAAGGGCACAGTGAAATGTATTAGTATAGGGTCTTGTTTACTTGTAATTATTTTCTTCCTTTTTGTCATTCCTCACACATTTACATGGTTAGCACTGGTGATACAAAGAAGAAAGAAATATTCCTAGCCTTCACGTGGTTTCAGTCTAAAGGGAGAGCACTCAGGAAAAACAGTGTGCATCAACTTAGAGATGCTGTGAGAATGAAATGTGCAGTAACTACTCCCACGGGCAGAGGAGAGGATGGTCAGAGGAGGTCATGTTTAAATTGGGTCAATTAAGGTTGCAAAGGGTCAGCCTATTTTAAGAGGACAGGTGGGAAGGAATAGGAACAAAGGCCAAATGCAGGAGATAATATTTTGTAAACTGTTTTGTGAATGATAAATTGTACCTTCTGTGTGGAGGTAAAGTATGAGGGGAGATTGCTGCCTTCTTCCTGTCTTGTTCTCATATATTTGTTCATGTATTTAACATAGCTACTCCCTTATCATATTATAATTACCTGATTACCTTTTAACCTGCTCTGTGAAGTCCTTAAGAGTAGGAGCAGAACTTTATCCATCTGTTTTCCCTAGAGCCTAACAGGTCCAGGCAGCTGGTGGATACAAAATGAAGACTCTTTTAGCTGAACTGAGTAAATGAAAGGATGGACAGATGGATGGATAGATAGAAACTCTGTAATTACAAAGAAACGTACTTGGGCTATGACTCCTTCAGTGGAAAAAACAACATAGCAGAAAAAATGCAATACATGGGGTGTGGTAGAATTGTAAAAATATTTTTACTAGAAATACTCTTGGACTTTATGACAAATTAGAAATTATTTCCTTCTATGCCTGGCCCTTCCAAAATTTCACATTCATGCATACACTAGTATACTTGTTAAATTGTTGGACGAAAATCTCCTTTATTTAGAAGTCTATTATTTTGTTGAGATGACAGTTTTTAACTAGTAATAAAAGTTTTCCAATGAAAACACTCTAATTTTGCAATGTGTACCTCAATTATGTGAAAATAAACAGCTGAGTACACTGGAACAATCTTAATTCCGTTCGACTCCTTAAAATGATATTACATATCAAAGAGTACACCTTTAAACTACTAATGGAGGAAAAATAAAATAACTCAAGGAGAGCAGGCAGACAGCTGGAATTTTTGGGAAATGTCTGTGGTATTTGGGTTTATTTTTAAGGGAAAGAAAAATTTCTCATTAAATTTTGTAACACAATAACACTTTTAAAACTTATACTCAATAAGAATCTTTATAATGCTGTTGTAAAACTCAGATTATGTTTTATTCATGAATTACAGATTTCTTTTTTGATGACAGTGGTTAGGATAAGAAGCAGGCTTTTATAAGCTTCATTTATCTCTCTTAATTACCTCCTTCTCCTGTCTCAATGCTCACACTTACACTCGCTTTAAAATTTTTTTTATCTTTCATGGGATCTATATCTAAATAACACCACATCATATGTAAATTAAGAAACATTCCAAATATTCTCTGGGATATTGAAAGGAAATCAAACAAAACATTCTGTAATGTGTAGGCAACTTTGAAAGTGCTTGAGGCAGAAGCAAAAAAAAAAAAAAAGAGAGAGAAAGAGGCTTTCTAGCCTGTGTCTTTTTTAGTTAGATGTTTCAGAAGATGAAGAAGTTTTAATTATGTGCTTCCTTAGAGTGGGATATTAATTCCTCTGAATCATTCTCTCCAACTTTGAGTCCCACTCTCATTTTTCTCTCCCTCTTCTTTTCTCCCAGTTTCTCCCCTCCCTCTTTACCTTTTCTCCTCCCTCCTTTGCCTCCCTCCCCTCTCCGTCTCCCACAAAAAGTCAGAATTACTTGGTGGTGATTTCCTAGAATTGAGCAGGATTGAACTGGGGGTCACTCTGGCTTTGTGCTGTTCCCTTTCTTATCTAACCTGAATATCCTTGGATCCGTAAGACTTTTTCTGGTCCATATCACAGCCTTTTTCTCTCCGCACCCTGGCCAGTGGGATTTCTCATGGGCCTTTGGAGAGGTAGAAGGCACGCTTGTGAATGTGAAAAGAGCTGTATTCCTGTATTCTGTTTTAACCCTGAAGAGAGCACTGTGCTAGTGAGGAAAGAACACCCAATCCTCGTCAAAGGACTGAGTTCAATTCAGCCTCACAAGAGGCTCTAAGTATGATCTTAGAGAAGCAAACTTCAGGCCCCTGTTTTCCCATCTAGAAAATGAGAATGGTTAGAACTATATCGCACTGAGGATTATGTGAATTGATCTATCTATCGATTGATCTATCTATCTATCTAGCCATGCACCCAAAAGTTGTTTACAGCATTCTGTGATGAATTCCCTATTTCAGTTGGTACCATTTATTCACAGACAATCACAGGTATTCAGAGATTGTAAGAATGATGGTAGCAATTGCTTACTATAGTTTGTTTATTCCATAAGAGTAGCTTTCATTTATTTTTAAAAGAGAGACCTCTTGCTTGGATTTTCATTATAATATGTTTCACCTGCCACATTTTCTGAATTTTTCCATGTCTCGAAGCCTTTGTGTTGGTGTTTCATAACCAACCTGCAAGTTGTCAGAATCAGTGGAGCATGCCATTTACTGTATGTCTTAGATACACTCAATGATTCTTTCCTTCCCGAGTGCTTCAAGTTTTAGCTTTGAAGATCCTCCTTTGTTTGGATAGATTTTCCATTAGTGTCTGCTTATGTAATTTTATCTCCACTTCTAATTGTG
Source organism: Piliocolobus tephrosceles (assembly GCF_002776525.5). NCBI lineage: Eukaryota > Metazoa > Chordata > Mammalia > Primates > Cercopithecidae > Piliocolobus > Piliocolobus tephrosceles. The sequence continues at coordinate 99,666,110 of NC_045438.1, read as the reverse complement.
AAATTTGTTGCATAGATGTAAATTTTCTTTCAGTATTATTCAGAGAGAAGATAATGGTTGATACCCAAAAGAGGAAGCTAAAAATGTCTTTTAAAATTCTTACTGTATTTTGGCAATTTTTACCAATGACATTATTTTATGGTTGTGGTCATTATACTGTTTATTAAAAATATTTATTTGAAATTACTGCATGAATGTCAATCTCTGAATAACATTTTTGCAAATATAGCATGTTATTTTGTCACTGTAAATGTGTCCTAAATACTAATTCATGCTGTTAAATGTGGATACAAAAATAGTTAATTCTCTTGCTAAGGATACTCATTTATCAAAGCAAAGTAACATTTTAATATTTTTCAAGACAATTATATTTAAATATTTATTAGAGAAACTGTTCTAGGAGAAAAATTAAGGTATTATGTATTTTACTCTGTTACAGACTCATACATATTTGGATATCAGATAGTTTCATATCTAATTACATATGTTTGTACTCAATAAATATTAGGAAAACTGTTTTCTCATCTGTAAAATAGAAATAATAGCATCTTCTTATTGAGTTACTTTGAAAATCAATAAAAATAATACACACATAAAGGACTTAACCTAGTGTCTACCATGTGGTAAGCACATAATGAATACTTGATGCTGTAACTGAGTACATGCTATAAATATAACCCAGAATAAGACAATAGGAACATAATAATAGGAATGATCAACATTTTAGATAGGGGAAAACAGAAGGGAAATACAGAGAAATGACATCATTGTGTTTGAGACTATATGGTATTAGAATTGGAATAGAAGGAAACTGGAGTTGAGGGAGGGAACTGGAAGAGTGTTGGGGGTTGGGAATGAAGAGGTGATACTAAGTTGTGTTTGGGAATATATTGGATTAAAGTGATAGAAGGTAATTGTAGTGAAGATGGACTGTAGTCATCTCATGGATTGGACCAGGACTTTAATGTTACTCATTTCGTTTTCCAAGAGATATTTACTGTGGGTTAATACTGTGTGCTAGAGACTGTGCATTGGTGCAGTAACCAAGGTACAGTAAACCAAGGATGAAAATACATACATTTGTGAGTCAGTTTTCTGAGTAAAAGCTAGAAATGAGAAACAATGTACTAGGCATGAAGTGTTGGTTAGCGATCACAACTAGGAGAGGAGAAAAGAAGGAAGTCCCCAATGACACAAGACTAGAGGCTAAAGGCATATCAAGAGAGTGATGCACGAGGGGAGAAGACAACTTTAAGACATTGTGATTTTCAGAAGAATCACTTTTATATAAATTGAATGCTTTCTAGAGCTTAAGATCATTATGTGTTTCAGTAACAGAAAATAGAGATAAAGATAGATTATTCTGGGCTTTTATCTACCATATTTACACATGAAAATGATTATACACATCTACTTATTCTAGTATGATATTATTTTCATTAAAATAAAGATATTGAAGCAATTGTTCAATGAACAAAGAAAACTGTACTTTTGACTAAATTGTAATTAAGTATGCTTGAACATTTTTAAATGCTTAGTTCTGTAATTTTCTGCACAATTTGTGTAAACCAGATATATTTCCAATAAACACTGCTTACCTTCTTTTTGTTTTTATGTTTAATAGCCAAGGTCTGTCTCTTTCTTTCTCTTTCTTTCTTTCTTTCTTTCTTTCTTTCTTTCTTTCTTTCTTTCTTTCTTTTTTCTTTCTTTCGTTTCAGAAAAGAAAAACCAAGCATTAGATTCTTGTTTCAGTAGCTATGTGCAAACAAAATGGAAAAAAACGGAGAAAAGTCCTCCACAATAAATTGTAATGGACATGTAATCTGTATAACGCAAAACTTAAGTCACCAAAGGAGACTTGAAATGCTGCTAGATCAGTTCAAATCAGCAAATATTTATTGACTTCCCATTTTTTAGCACTATGTTAGGTGATACAGACCACAAGCTCATAATCTTCAAATTAAGGAGACAGTTATATAAATGACATAAAGGAGAATCTGTCCAGAACCATGAGACATCCAAATGGCTATGAAGATTCCAAGGAGAGACAGAGCATCTGGTTGAGAGAGAGCAAGAAGAAATTCCTAGAGAAGGTGGAATTAGAGAGGAATGGGGAGTAAGAAATGAGAATAATGCCAGGCTGCAGATGGGGAACAGCATGGGCAAAGACATGGAGACAAGCTTGGTGTGTGATGTTCCTAGGGAATTATTGTCCTGTTGACTGAAGAAAAAGGGACATAAAAGTGGAGGACTGATAGGAGATTTGGATAGAGAGGAATATGTGGGGATATATTATTAGTGGTATCATGAGGAAATTCTGATTGATTCAATAGGCAATAAAGAGCCATTAATGGATTTTGAGTAGGGGAATGATATTACTGGAGCAGCAATTTAAAAGGCTGATATGACAGCAGTGCATAGCATATTCTGGAATGAAGACAAATGGCAATTGGAGAAACTGGCTGGGAACCTATTATAGTTTAGCAATTAATGAAAGTCTGAACCAGTTTGGAATGAAAATGAAAGAATGTATATATGGGTCTTCCAAGATGCAGATATTCAGAAACATTCCGTACATCCAAAGTTCACATCTGTATAGTATTTTAAATTTCCATTTGCCCTGAGATATTTGGCACAGATCTGAGAACAGCCTTATTGGCACAGGTGATTCTCAGCTGCAGAGCACCACTTAGTCTGTATTAATGGTGTCTTCTCTTCTTTACAAGGCCACCAAAGTGGATGCATAATTAAAATTTGTTGCTGCTTCTACTCTACTTGTCCTGGACACTCATGCGGCCAAATTTCATTGGGAACCCAGGACCACACAAAACAGTATGGTGTTATGAACTGGTGGCCCCAGGAGTTTTAGAAAGTCTTCTTAATTACTTTAGAAAGGCAGCAACTCTCTTCACCCACTGTAACTTGAACATTGCATGTTTGCCCTCTAGGATCAGTCCTCAAATGCATCTCTACCTAGTATTCCATCAGGAGCAACTGATATATTTGAAAATGTATTGCTTTATTTAATTTTCATAAAGCTCAGTTTCCCACATAGTAAAGACAATAATCTCTGAGCAAAGATAATTTCAGTTATTCTTATCACATTGTTTATTTATCTATTATATCTTGGCAATATTAAAATGCATTTAATTATAATAAAACATTTAACACAAGTAACTAGAAAACAAAAATCTTTGTCAACTGATCATTCTTAGTCTTGCTTTTATCTCCCTTTTACCTAATAAAAGCAAATTTAGTTTTCTTCATTTATGAATCCAATAAACATCATAGACTCAACTTCCTGATATTTATGCTCTATGATGGTTTCTCCACCACACAAATTTATGTCCACTGAGAGCCTCTTATCTCTGGCTCTGACACTTTTGGCCTGGACCTAATCACTGCCATTGACCATTGCATCTGGGATGCTTTAGACTCTCACTAGGTGCTTCAAGATTTTATTGTACAACACCATATAACACATTATTTTATTAATAACCCAAATCCTGTGAATCAAGGTACATTTTAAAGCCTAATGAAATGATGGTTTGGGAGGCCAAGGTGGGAGGATCACTTGAGGCCAGGAGTTTGAGACCAATCTCAGCAGCACAGTGAGACTCCATCTCTACAAAAATAAAAAATAGAAAACATTAGCTGGGTGTGGTGGTGAATGTCTGTAGTCATAGCTACTCAAGAGGTTGAGGCAAGAGGATAGCTTGAGCCCAGGAGTTTGAGGTTATGGTGAAGTATTATTGCACCACTGCACTCCAGCCTGAATGACACAGCAAGACCCTTCCTCTAAAACTAAAATAAACGGAAATAAAATAAGATAGAAAATAAAATTAAAATGATGGCATGGGAGACTACTCACATTTCACAAATTTGTTTTAGCCTCTACACAAATACTAGTAATTAAATCATATTTTTTAAATTGTAAGAAGTCTTAGAAATGTAGATATGATTTTCCATATTTAAGAGAATCACTTACAATTTTTTCTCATCCTCTATACAATTTATCCTGATTAATTCACCCAGTTGACAAATAGATACTTTTTCAATGAAATATGTTTAAGCATTATAGTGCACTTTTTCAGACCACAAGAGGTTATTTATTTTACTTCTGAAGGTTTTGAAGTTTGCCTCATAGACTGTAAGTGCCTAAGGGAAGAAACAGGGTCTTGTGCACCTGCAGTGGTTCCTGGGAGATGCTCAGAAGTTTACTCAGAGTTGCATAATGTGCCAAGACTATAAAAAGTTTTTCCTCAAACTAAAGCCTTTGTAGATAGAAATCTAGAGCTTATTTGCAAACGATGCTATGCTATGTTATAGTTACAACTTACTTTTATATTTATCAAACTTGTATAACTGTTACAGTTTTATAAGAGAATTTAATGCAGCCTATAAAGCAGCATTAGTTTATCTTTGATATTCCCAAATCTACCTATTCTCACTTGTTATTCGTACTTTGTGACTTCTCCAACCTCATTTTTCTTGGGAAGGTCCACAGAGTCTGATGCACTGAGGCCACATTAAGATGTAAATGATTACCAGATTTCTGAAATATTTGCATTTTAATCCACAACTTAGATTCAAGTGAGTCATAGCTATGTTTTGTATTCTGGGCATCTGCAGGCCAGGAAGTATGATGGGCAACCCAAGAAGTTCTCCTGAAACTCTTGAAATCCTTCCCTTTGGGGCTTAGAACCTTGATAAAGATTCAGTCTGAATTCCAAAATGTCTGTTTTGAAAGAATAAATGCCCAGGAAGACCCTTTGAAAATAAAGTGAGTTTGTTCTATAAATTAGATATTTATGTTTGTCAAGTTAAATAGTTAATAACTTCATTTTTAGTGATGTGTAAACAATTTTATTTTATTTATTTATTTATTTTTTTGAGACGGAGTCTTGCTCTGTCACCCAGTCTGGAGTGCAGCGGCACGGTCTTGGCTCACTGCAACCTCTGCTTCCCAGGTTCAAGTGATTCTCCTGCCTCAGCCCCCCAAGTAGCTGGGATTACAGGCGCCCACCACCACGCCCAGCTAATTTCTATATTTTTAATAGAGATGGGGTTTCACCATGTTGGCCAGTCTGGTCCCAAACTCCTGACCTCAAGTGATCCAGCCGCCTCAGCCTCCCAAAGTGCTGGGATTACAGGAGTTAGCTACCACACCGGGCCACAATTTAATTTAAAATACAAGAGTAGATAGAACAGGTATAGGGGCAAAATAAAACCCATGGAGAAGTGTCTTTCATTGCACATTCTCTCTACTAGCATGCTTCTTCCATTCCATATTCTCAATCTTTCAAGTTCCTACATTCCTTTAGATTCATCTAAAGTCTAATCTTCTCTGAAGTCCATCTGGTACTTTACATATTTAGTTACAGACTCTGTGTTTCCCCAGTACCTTGAGAGAGTGTTTAGTAGAACACATGGGATATTCTCCCTCAAACATGATGTCTCCCCTACCAGGCTTTTCTCGGCTCAGGCTTTGTCTTTTCATCTTTATTCCCAGTGCCAAGTGTCTGACTGGCTGAATAAATAATTACCACCAAGTTATTCATGGCTATAGGCATTTGCTAGTTTGAATTGTGGGAGCGTTATTCATGTTTGATTCTTAAGCAATGATTAGTGATCCTTGGGTCAACAGTTGAGATCTGTGCACTGAACTTCTCTCCTTCCTGAGAAGAACTGACCACTTCTTGTATTATTGCCCAAATATATTTCTTTTTCTCTCTCTCTTTTTTTTTTTTTTTTTTTTTTTTTTGAGACAGAGTCTCACTCTGTCAGCTAGGCTGAAGTGCAGTGGCACGATCTTGCCTCACTGCAACCTCCGTCTCTTGGGCTTTAACAATTCTGCCTCAGCCTCCCAAGTAGCTGGGATTGCAGGCATGTGCCACCACGCCTGGCTAATTTTTGTGTTTTTAGTAGAGACGGGGTTTCACCATGTTAGCCAGGCTGGTCTTGAACTCCTGACCTCAGGTAATCCACCCGCCTCAGCCTCCCAAAGTGCTGGGATTACAGGTGTGAGCCACCACGCCCAGCCTACCCAAATATATTTCATGATATACATTTCTTAGAATCATGAATTTTTTTACAGTGATTCATGGCTTTAAAAATTAATGTGAGATTTCTAAACATATTTAGAATCCAGGCAGTCCCAAAGTGTGCTATACATACAGCTTAGCAATTAGGCAGATGTTGTAAGGATTTTTTAAATGTCTCCATTAAGGGGAAAAATTAGTTTACCTACATTTAAGATTGTCTTGCAACTTTCCATCTCTCATTTCAGCCTTATTCTGCACAATATAATTTAATCAACAGTAATCCACTTTTAAATTTCCACCCATATCTCTCCTCTTGTTTATCCAACTGTCTTATTAATATTTCCAATGATGTCTATAGATATTTCTGCCTGAATATGTGCAAAGCTGACTTCCTGGTTGTCCTCATCCCCTCATTCCAAACTTGCACCTGTGTAATCATCTTCATCTAGGTATCTTGCTACACCTGGCTCCATTTTTCTAGCCAGTCAGACAAAAACAACCCAACAAAAAGACAAATAAACAACCATCTATCTTAGTTCATTTGTGCTGCCATAACAAAATACCATAGACTGGATAATTTATAAATAATATAAATTTATTTCTCAGTTTTCTGGAAGCTGGGAAGTCCAAGATCAAAACACCAGCACATTTAGTGTCTGGTGAGGGCTACTCTTTGCTTCCAAGATGGTGCCTTGTTACTGTGTCCTCTGAAGGGAACTAATGCTCTGTCCTCACGTGGAAGAAGGAATGGAAGGGCAAAAAAGGGATTAGGATGCTCCTTTCAACCTCTTTCATAAGGTCACTGAACCTTTTCTTGAGGGCTTTGCCTTCATGACTTAATTACCTCCAAAGGGCCTTGCCACTTGATATTATCACTTTGGAGACGGATTGTCAATATATAAATTTGGAGGGATACATTTGGACCATAAAATCCCCTCAACTCCCCCAGAAAGAAACAATTTTGAAATATCTTGTCCATTTTTTTTTCTTTTTGAAAATGCCAAGTCCAGTTGATAAAATAATCCTTCATGAAATCTCTATAGCCTTTCCACTTCTAACCACCTTCTCCACTTTCATCTTGGTAGTTTGTGCAGTGGCTGCCTACAGTTTCCTACTTCCATTCTTGTCCCTTGCGGGCTGTTTTCAACACTGAAGCCAAAGCAAACCTCTTAACACTTAAGCCAGGTCATATATTTCCTCTGTTGAGGACCTTTATGCAGTATTACTGAAGTGTTATGAATATTATTAATAATAGTATAAGCTAATGTGTGTTGATCACTTGCTGTGTAGCGGAGCCTGTGCTAAAATAGTACAAGCCGATTCTCATTTTATCCCTACCACAACCTCTTATTATTCCTATTTTATGCATGAGAAACTGAGCTATAGAAAGATTGAACAATTTCTCAAGATCACTCAAATTATGAGGTGGCAGAACTATCTTTGAGCTTAAGCAGTCAGATTCTAGAGCACGGACATGAAAAAACTAAGCTGAACGTTCTCTCCTTTCTTTGTTACTGTTTAACCTCTTAACATGCTATACTCGAGGTCTATCTGATAATCCATTTTTATCAATGAAAAGGCCAACAATAACATGTACCATATTTTGAAGGACAGCTTTGTAATGACGTTTCTTAGCATCCTGTTTTTTAAGAAGTAGTTAGCAGCACACTGAGTAAATACCAAATATTTCTCTTGACGTTGATGGTCCCAGCAGTGTTTTAGTCCCCTGGAGCAACTCCTACTAAGTTTTAATGTTTATCTTGCACTTCACTCCTTATTAAAATTCTACTATTGATGTCCTATTTTAACTTTCAATCATAATTTGTCCTTTTAAAATCTTTGCTCATTAAGGCAATAAGTGAGTATAAGTAATACATGCTGTTTTCAGAAAATTGCATTAATAAATTCTGTTCTTGAGAACTAACAGGTACTAAAATGAATGTAATTGTAGATAAAGAAGAACTTGTTCAGTTGTGAAGTGGTACTGCATTTTATCAGACTAATAATTATGGCCAGAACCAAAGTTATTATAATCTAAATATTGGCATAAAATAAAAAGTACTCTTTAAAATTTATAGAGGTCTCATGTGTGTGGGTGATAAAATTTTTTAAATCATACTGTTTTTCATAAAGTTTAAATAAGTATAAATTTCACCCACTACCCAGTTTTAAAATATTTATTATTTTCCAATATTTCATATATTCATGTCTAAATAATTGTCCAAAGGAAACTCGTTTTATATAGATAGATAGATATTCAACCCTTTTATCAAGAATTAAACCACTAATGTGTTAATACTATCTCCACAGTTTTTCTTTAGTCCTATCATTCAGGCTTATCAGTTTACTTAGCATGATGACTGTTTCACAATTATATAATTAAAATAATAAAAAGTGAATGCCTTCCTTGAGGTCCAAGAGTTACTCTGGAAAAATATAAGTTAACCCACTATCCATAATATTCTCAAATTACTGTAACATAATTGAGAATACATAGATGATATTTTTCCCATAGGAGTCAGTTTCTTACCATATGTTTTCCATTTATTCAGCCTGACTTTTTTAGTATTGATATAGGCTTGAAAATGTTTTTACTATTGCCCTGCGTTTTCCATGACACACACCCAACAAGTATCACTAGAGTATAGTAATTAGATGAGATTTAGAGACATGAAGATTGGGATTTCAAGGCTGGCCTGTGACTTAACTAGTTTCATTGGCTTGTTATTTGGTCAGTTTATTTAATCTCCCTGTGCTTGTTCTTCATGGGTTCATATATGTAAAGCATTTAGCATACAGTGGTGCATAATTAACCATTTTTCTGCATTTATAGCATCTCATCAGTGGGCTAGAATAAGCTTCTTGAGATGAAAAACTGGACCATTTCCAAATTATTTATTTATGTTTAGCCATCACAGCACCCAATAGAGAGTGTCACATTCAAAGTGAACTTATGTGACAGAGGTGGCACAGTGCTCACGCTTTCCCACACAACCCATCTTTTTTCATGCAGTGTTTGGTTCATATTTTCTTCCTTCTCCTAAACCTCTATTTGGCATAATCTTTCTTCTTATTTCTTTCCTCATCTGATGCATAACCGTTTCCCTATTTAGAAAGCAATCTTTATTATTACTTCTTTTCCTCTCAGCACATTTATATCTTAAACCTTGTTTTTTGGTGCAGCTGAGGAGAATAAATTCTATTGCTATGTAAGCACATTTATTTCAGTCACAATTTATCCTTAATATTTTTAATGATCAAAAGTACTAGCTATGAAAAATAGGTATTTTATGTCCTAGGAATAAGAGGAAAAATAAATAAAATTTTTACTTTCCTTGATCTGTGGCTTGTTTCTTCTTAATTCTCTCTAGCCACTCAGAAATGTGGTGGTGATATGATAACATAACTAACTTTTGTCTGGAATGTTTTTATTGAAAAGCAGATGTGAATCAGCTACTAGACAGATATCATTACACCATGCCCATGAGAGACAGAAAAGAAATAAAAATTAAATAATATTCACAAATAGCTAAACTGAAGCAAGTAAGGCATCAAAAACCCAGGTTAACTCCTAGGAAATAACCAATTTTTTTAACAGTAACTAAAGTAATATTTTTCTTTTACCTTTAGAAAGGCTTGTGACATTGTTTAGCAAATACAATATTGTGGCCAACTTAAGAACTGAATCACTGTTCATCTTTTTAGGAGATAGCCTGTGTTACTGTTTTGTTTTGTTTAAGCTGCCCTAATTATTAGTAAGAAAAAACAAAGAAGGCTATTTTGAGAGCTACAAATATGCATCATACAAATATAATGATCTAGAATAATTGCTGATTAATAAATATACCACATTTATTGCTTATACTCACTGATACTACTTTCTATGCATATCAGTGAGTATATGTTGCTCTTTTAAAAACCTTCCAAGATAAAATATTTTAAAGGTCTTCCAGAAAACTCATTCCTGGTACAATAGTAGTTGCTTGATAATTAAAATAATCATGTTTCTCAAAAACAGAAAACCAAACACTGCACATTCTCTCTCATAAGTAGGAGTTGAACAATGAGAACACATGGACATAGGGAGGGGAACATCACACACCAGGGACTGTCGGGGTGGGGAGCTAGGGAAGGGATAGTACTAATAGAAATGCCTAATATAGGTGACGGGTTGATGGGTGTAGTAGAAATACCTAATGTAGGCGATGGGTTGATGGGTGCAGCAAACCACCATGGCACATGTATACCTGTGTAACAAAACTGCATGTTCTGCACATGTATCCCAGAACTTAAAGTATAATAAAAAAAATCATCTTTCCAAGGAGGCCTAAAGTTTCATTTTATTAATCCATCAAGGATGTAAAGCATTACATAATGCAATTATAATCATATTTGTTAATCATATTTGATATTTTGCCCCCTATAAGGTTGATTTCGACTAAACTAGTCTTCCTAAGAATGAATACACCGAAAATTTAGGTAACACCCCAGTTACCTCAATTGCTGCTTAACATTAGTTCTTAGGAAGTCACACTTCTCTAAAATTAAATGAAATTTTTAAAAAAGTAGTTCAGATTTTGGTTATACGTGTAAAGCTGTAAGTCGAGAATAAATCTGAAATTGGCATAATTTAAGCTGTATCCAAAAGATCCCAAATACAAGTTCCCAAATAAGGAAATTAAAGTTTAGGAACATGACCTAAGTATAGTGCTTTCCCATTAAAGTATGGAGATTTTAAAATGCATTCCTCAATTCCAAAATAAGACTTTCTTTCAAAGGCACTTCTTTTTCAAATTTTATGGTGTGAAACACAAAATATATTCTTTTTTTAAAAAATAAGTATTTCTAGTGTTCTCAACCATTCTTTATATGTGTGTTGACCGTGTGTCCTGTGCTTTAAATCTTCAAGT
>NC_045438.1:99520254-99655146 GCF_002776525.5 Piliocolobus tephrosceles | reverse complement strand
ACCTTCAACCTGTTATAATTTCCTAAATACTTTGCACATTTACCTGTAAAAGCTGCTGACTTCAAGAGGACTTTAAACATTATTCTAAAGTGCTGGTGGACATGGAATACAGGAGTGATCAGAAAGTGTTAGGAGGGGATGCAGATAATGAATCCTATGTGATGGGGAAGTGCAAGAGAGAAGTGCAGAGTTGGGGTCTAAAGTTAATACAGAAGAGGAAGAGTTCATACAGTTAAATTTATTCCTGAAATATCTTAAAACTTCAGGTCCTTCTGTTCCTTGACAAATAACAAAATGTATTCTAAAAATACAGTTTGTATTAATGAAATATAATTTTAGTAAATATTATTTGGAAATTGGGCCAGGTGCAGTGGCTCATCCCTGTAATCCCAGCATGTTGGAAGGCTGAGGCAGACAGGTCACTTGAGGTCAGGAGTTTGAAACCAGCCTGGCCAACATGGCAAAGCCCTGTCTCTACTAGAAAACACAAAAATTAACTGGGTGTGGTGGCACCTGTCTGAAATCCCAACTACTCAGGAGGCTGAGGCAGGAGAATCCCTTGAACCTGGGAGGCAGAGCTTACAGTGAGCTGAGATCACACCCCACTGCACTCCAGCCTGGGCAACAGAGCAAGACTCTGTCTCAAGAAAAACAAACAAAAAACATGAAAGCTGTATAAGAGAAGCAGGGAAAATAAACTGAGCTCATGAAATGACAGTTTGAGAAAATAATATCATCAAATGACTTGATGTAAGGCCATTACTCAAAGGAATTTTATTGGAATAATGTAAATTAAATAAATACAACAGAAATAGGACATTATTCAAAACTGTTATTGTCATTTTTACCATTAAATGTAATTGTCATTAATCTCATAAATCTCCCCTACTGAATTACTGAAAGCAAAGTAATTAGCTACATAGACATTATATCAATTAGTAGGCAGACTGTAGTTTACAAGTACAAATATATTTTTGCATAAAAGCATTGTTTTTGAGAATAAAATAAAGCCTTCAAAAATATGTAACTGCCTGGGTGTGGTGTCTCAGCCTGTAATCGCAGCACTTTGGGAGGCCGCAGTGAGTGGATCACTTGAGGGTCAGAGTTGGAGACCAGCCTGGCCAACATGGTGAAACCCTGTCTCTGCTAAAAATACAAAAATTAGCCAGGCGTGGTGGCGGACGCCTGTACTCCCAGCTACTCAGGAGGCTGAGGAAGGAAAATCTCTTGAACCTGGGAGACAGAGGTTGCAGTGAGCCAAGATTGTGCCACTGCACTCCAGCCTGGAAGACAGAGTGATACCTGTCAAAAAAAAAAAAAAAAAATCTCAGTTTTAAGACCGTGAGTTGAGGATAAAACCCATTTGTGTAGTATGGTGTTTTAAAAGTAAGTACCAGAGTTTAAATCCATTGTCATAATTTAAATCCACCCAAGAATTGCCAAGAATTTCTGAAAAGAAAATCAGTCGCATTCTGGTATAACCTCTAACTAGTTCTGTGTGGATTATTCTCATTGTAGATTGGCCATTACATAAGAAACAACTTTCCAAATCAGGAGTCACATGGGGGCATTAGAAGCATGGTCTCTACCCAAAGCAACCAGACTACTTCATTTCTTTCCATGTAACTGTATTTTTCGTGGATAGTCCCTGTTTTCAAATTTCCACTTGTTTACCCTCATTGGCATAGATCATCAAGAGTTGCCGCGTTGGGGTGATTATAGGGTGCCAGAAGTTATATAACGCACACTCTGTTGTCTATGAGGTAATAGCCCCAGGAGGCCCCACCACTGCTATGTTATATTACAGGGTGGCTATTTCTTAACCTCTTTGGAATTGACTCAGAATCTCTTAACGAACTACATAGGAATTTTAGTCATTATTTGTCTTCTAGTCATGAATAAAATTACTCAAAACCTGTTACTCACCTTTCTCACTACTCTTGGCTTCTCATGACCTCATATTTGTTTCCATAATCAGAATAATAGGAAACAATTCTAAACCAGGAGTTCTATAAACGGATTCAGCTGTGAGAGTAAAATAGGAGTAATTTCATAGCTTCTCCGTATAATTGCACTGTATCTGTAAGAGTAGAAGACTTCAATCTTAAAAGATTTGAGGAGGTTATTTCCACACATTAAAAGGTAAAGTTAAGTATCATTCATTTTTCAGAGGTAAATAACGATAAATAAAGAAATAGAGATATACATCACGATATTAAAAAGGACTTTAATGTTATAACTTAAAAAGTCTCTAAACACACATATAAACTTTATATGTGTGTTGACCGTGTGTCCTGTGCTTTAAATCTTCAAGTATATTATCTGTGCTCACTTTGGCTATCTATTTTCAGACCATCCAGTTTCGGATTTTGTATGGAGATGTTTCTCTGGACCATCACCCTACTCCCCAGAGTTTCTATTTCTAACTCATGACCTTGTTTCCTTCCTCCACCTTCAACCTGTTATAATTTCCTAAATACTTTGCACATTTACCTGTGTATTTTAAAATGTGCATTTTAGTGGTGTATAAAAGGAAAATAACAACTGGAATAAATTTACATATTGATTTGTGGAGAAGTCACATCTTATCCCAAAATCATGATATTATCAATTAATACCGCTATCATAAAACTGAATGATTTAAAAATGAAAGAGCATTTAATATTTTTCACCAAATTTAATAGGCTGATAAGTGGTTTACCTCTGTTTTGAATCAATTTAGATTCATAAGTTTGAATCTCATTTGTGCCTTTAAAAAATTATTTAATTTCTTTTTAAATAACTTAATGTATTGAAATTACACCTAATGGCTAATTTGTAATGAAATTATTCAAAATACTTACAAAGTTTACTATAAAGTGATCTGAAATACAGATTTATTTATTCAATGTTAACATGAAGTTTTGAGAAATATGTTAAGAAAGTACCAAAGTAAAATCCTAGTATTTTATGATGAACGTTTACACTTAAAAACTTTGAGAGTGCATTATTATAAAATTCACAATAAAGTGTAGTGTAAAGTCCAGTAAGAAACTTATTAAGTATATTCATGACATAATGGTGAACTAACTTCTAGGGTTCCAACTAAATGTACAATTAGTAGGTTATGGTTTCCATCTTTGACAATTACATGTTCCACTGTTTATAGATGTACTACAATAAACATTCCTAAAATACTGGTCATGATGAATTAGCAAACAAATCAATTGAACAATTTTTAAAAGATGTGTGCTACTATAACTTCTGCAAATATTCATTAGGAAATAAATGAAATCTTTTTTTTTTCAAAGAAGATGTGAGAAACAGTTTCTGATAAGAAATGTCTGGTGTCTGCTGCTACTCTCCTGCCACTCTGCCCCCATATCTGTTTTCATTTGCCTTTACAACAAATCTTTAGGCTAACTCAGCTCAAAAATTGGATCTCATCAAGCAAGGGGAGTGGAATGGGCTTGATCTATCAAATTAAGGCAGCCACCGAAGATGACTTAAGCCTCACCTCTCTCTGCTCTAGAGTTAGGTACCATTAAGCCTCCTATTGTACTTGTGTGGATCACTCAGACTCGTATCCCAACTTCACCCTGCACTGCCCTATCCAGGGGAATTCAGGCCTTTGCCTTTTGTTCCTGTATTAAACTGAAGTTTGTTTTGAAAGTTGACAGTTCAGGAATAAGAAAATTGAAAACCACCACTAGATAAATGCTATAGAAATAGTTATTGATAGCAAGATCTGCCAGTGGGTGTTAAAATAAATGGATAAGAGATGAAGGAGAAATAGAATGTTTATATTGTCTCAAAGTATTTCACCTAAGGTATTTATTAATTATGAAGAAAAATATAGTCACTTTACAGTGGAAAAACCAAGCAGGCACCAGCTGATGATTCAGTTAATGTCAGCAGTAACAGGATACATGTATATCAAATGATTGAGGTTAATATCAACAGTAATAAAATATATCCCTATTACATTTCCTAATGTAATAATAGTAGGACATGTTGAAATCATGTATCCCTATATGATGGTATTCATGTTAATAATGCATAATCTTAATCTAATGAGAAAATATCAGATAAGTGCAAGCTGAGAAACATTTTACAAAGTAACTGATTAGTAATCTTCAAAAATTTCAAGATTTCATGATCTTCAAAAATTTCAAGATCATGAAAGGCAAGGAAAGACCAAGAGGCACATTGGAGGAGATTAAGGAGATTTGATGAGCAATTACAATATGGGATCTTGGTTTGGATCCTGGAACAGAATATGGACATTATTGAAAAACTTTGAAATTCAAAGAAAATTCGTAGTTAGTTAATACTATAATAATATTAATTCCTTGGTTTTGATAAATGTACTATGATTATATAAGAAGTTGATATCGGGAAGGCTGGGGAAAGTGTATAGAAACTGTCCTATACACTATAGTATAGGGTGTACAATTTTGGCTTCTTTTTCTATAATTCTAGAATGAGTTCAAAATTTAAAAAGTTATTTCTTAAAAAAGGAAAGTTGACAGCCCAAATCAATATAATTCAACTGCATTGACTAAACATAATTACTGAGCATCAACTCTGTGGTAAGCATTGTAGAGGATACGATGATGAGAAAACAGAATTTCTGCCTTCAAACAATTTACAGTTTGGTGAGAGCAATGAAATAAATTAAGGTAGCTATATGAGAGTTGGCACAAAAAGGACATAAATGACCTACTGTTGGGACTCTGTGTTTGTGTGTGTGTGAATGTGTGTATATGTGTGTGTGTTTTGGGTGAGGTGGTAGGTTTAGAAAAGTTTTTTGTGAGCATAACATGAAATAGAACTTGATTACTCCAGGTGTAACCAGAACTTGGTTACTCCAGGTGATTCATTAGTGGATGTCTTGGTCAGGTTAGGCTGCCATAACAAAGTTCCGTAGACTGGATGGCTTAAACAGTGGAAACCTCATAGTTCTGGAGGCTGGAAGATTCAGATCTTGGTGCTGGCTGATGTGGCTACTGGGGAGGCCCTCTTTCTGGGAGCTCATGTGCTCTCTCTCCACCATGTAAGAACATGGCAAGAAGGCAGCCACCTACAAACCAGAAAGAGGGCCTCCCCAGTAGCCACATCAGCCAACACCAAGATCTGAAACTTCCGCCTTCTTAGAAGGATATTAGTCCTATTGGATTATGGCCAGGCCCTAAAGACCTTCTTTAACCTTAATTACCTTCATACAGGCCCTGTTTTCAAATACATTCATTGGGAATAGGGACTTCAATGTATGAATTATGGAGGGACACAAGCATTTAGTCTGTGACATTCCACCCCTGGCCCCCCAAAATTTATGTCCTTTCATTTAAAATGCATTCATTCCATCCTATCAGCCCCAAAAGTCTTAATGCATCAAGCATCAACTCTAAAGTCTAAATTCTAAAATCTCATCTAAATATTATTTAAGTCAGATGGATGAGACTCAAGGTATGATTCATCCTGAGGCAAAATTCCTCTCCAGCTGTGAACCTGTGAAACCAGACAAGCTAATGGGCTTCCAAAATACAATGATGAGAACAGTTATAGGATAGACATTCCCATCACAAAAGGGAAAAATCGGAAGGAATGAAGGAGTGATGGATCCCAAACAAGTCAAACCTAGCAAGGCAAATTTCCATTTGATCTTAAGGTTGGAGAATAATTGTCTTTGGCTTGAATAATCCTCTTTGCCTTGAATAATCCTTGTTGACTTTCCAGGCCTACTGGGGTGGCAGCATCACTGCCACAGTTCTGTAGGGTGGCCCCACCTTGTGGGTCTCTTGAGGCAGCTCCACTCTCTGAAACCAAGCAGGAAGGAGCCTTACCCACCTGTCTTCCCCTCCCCGTGGGCCTGTGGTGGGAGTGGCAGTCCTGATCATCTCTGAATTGCTTTCAGAGTCATTCTTCCCTTTCTTTGAAGACTAGTTCATGTTCATAGACAAAGAGCTCTATGGTCTGGTCCTGTAGAACCCAAGAAGTTTGACAACCTTCTGTTATTCCATCCCATTTTCTGTCTCCCCTGTTCTTCAAATGGGCAGAGTCTCTGCTGGGGTAATCCTATTCCTAGCTCTGCTGAGATGACTGAATTCATTCATGAATTGCACCTGTGATCTCTATCAAACAGTTGTTCAGCCATACCCTTAGTGCTTAGTGTTCTCTTCAAAACAAACTTCTTTCTTTCTTTCTTTCTTTTTTTTGGGGGGAATGTTGATGGGCTGAGAAATTTCCAAATCTCTGAGTTCTGGTTTCTTTATACTTAACAGTTCCTTCCTCCATTCATCTCTTTCCTCTCGAATTTGACTATAAGCAGTGAGAACCAAACCTACACGCTTAATACTGTGCTGAATGTCCAGTTTTATTGCTCACAGTTTCTACTTTCCACAAAACACTAAAGCACAATTCAGGCAAGGTCTTTGCTACTTTATAACAAGGATCAATTTTCCTCCAAGTTTTAATCACCTGTTCCTCATTTCCATCTGGGTCCTCATCAGAATGACCTTTAACGTCCATATTTTTGCTAACATTCAGTTCATAGTTATCTATGTATTCGCTAGGAAGATGAAAGCCTTCTCTCCAGCTCTCCTCTTTTCTTTGTGAGCTCTCACCAGTGTTGCCTTTAATGTTCATATTTCTACCTACAGCTCCCTTATGACAATCTTGGAGGCATGCACCTCCAACTCTTGCAGCCTCTACCCATCACTGAGTTCCAAAGCCGCTTTAGAACTTCTAGAGTTTTTTTGGTTTGTTTGTTTTTAGGTACTTTTTTACAGCTTTACCCTGCTTCTTAATCCCAAAATCTATCATAATCAGTTCAGGCTGCCATAATAAAATGCCATAGTGGTATTAAACAACAGAATAAGTGACTTAAACAACATGAATTTATTTTCTCACAGTTCTGGATGCTAGAAGTCCCAGAGTGAGGTGCCAGCCAGTTTGGTTCTTGGCTTTCTTCCTGGTACAGACAGCCACCTTCTTGCTGTGTGCTCCTGTGGTGGGAGAGACAGTGTGAGATCTCTCATGTCTCTTCTTATAAGGACACGAATCTTATAGGATCAGAGCCTCACTCTTACGTTCTTGTTTAACCTTACTTACATCCACAGGTAAGAACGTAAGAGTGGGGCTGTGATCCTATAGTTCAGATCCTGTAGGCCCCATAGCGCCTCCAAAGGCCCTATCTCTAAATAGTCATATTGGGGGTTGGATATTCAACATTCAAAACACTAGAGCACAATTCAGGCAAGTTCTTTGCCAGCTTATAACAAGGATCACCTTTTCTCCCAAGTTTTTATGACCTGCTGCTCATTTCCATCTGGGTCCTCATCCAAATGACCTTTAACGCACGTATTTCAACCAACATTTAGTTCATGATTGTTTAGTATTCACTAAGGAGATGAAAGCTTTCTCGCAGGCATTCTCCCTTTTCTTTCCGAGCTCTCAGATTTGAGGGATTTTGAGGGGATACAACATTAAGTTAATAAGAGTAGACAGCCTTTACTTTGGGAAAACTGAGTGACTCACTTGCTCAGGAGAAAGGAATAGGGATACTGATGAGTTTCATAGGGAGTCTACAGTGAGGGCTTGCAGGGCTGTGTGGAAGGCATAGATGTGTTTATTGTCAGAATAGCAAGAAGGATTTCTCATAGTTATGCTACTAGCATTTTGATAAAGTCTCAATAATTGCAACTACTGAGGTTTTCATAAACTTTATTCCAAACCATATACCTTTGTGGTTTTCACTTGAATCTTGTTTTCTAAAGAGACAAGATAATGACAATGAACACATTTTTATTCATCACTTTAAACTTGTGCTGCCTCTTGGGCTTAAATTTTCCAATATTATTTATTTAAGAAAAAGCACCAATTTTATACAGAATGTAATACTTTCACCTTTATACATGACAAAGTATTAGGATTATCAAAAATGTAACCATGACAACAGGCTTCCTTGCAACCTAGTTCATGATAGCAGAGTACATGGGCACTCAGATTCTTGGCAAGAAATATTTTTTGGTGGTATATGTATACACATAGATACGCATAAATATACACATATATATCACCAGAATTTTTTGTTTGTTTGTTTGTTGTTTTGAGACAGTCTTGCTTTGTCACTCAGGCTGGAGTACAGTGGCACGATCTCGGCTCACTGCAACCTCCTCCTCCTGGGTTCACCCCATTCTCCTGCCTCAGCCTCCTGAGTAACTGGGACTACAGGCACCTGCCACCACGCCTGGCTAAATTTTTGTATTTTTAGTAGAGATGGGGTTTAACCATATTAGCCAGGATGGTCTCGATCTTCTGACCTCATGATTTGCCCGCCTTGGCCTCCCAAAGTGCTGGAATTACAGGTATGAGCCACTGCACCTGGCCTAATTTTTTTTTTTTTTTTTTTTTTTGAGACAAAGTCTATTCTGTCACCCTGGCTGGAGTGCAGTGACATGATCTCGGCTCATTGCAACCTCTGCCTCCCAAGTTCAAGATATTCTCATGCCTCAGCCTCCCAAGTAGCTAGGGACCACAGACATGTGCCACTATGCCTGACTAATTTTTGTATTTTTTGTAGAGCTGGAGTTTCGCCATGTTGGGCAGACTTGTCTCGAACTCCTGACCTTGAGTGATCCACCCACCTCTGCCTCCCAAGTGCTGGGATTATAGGGGTGAGCCACTGCGCCCAGCCTTCACCAGAAAATTTTATATTTATATGTATATAAACATAGAGTAAGCATTTTTTAATAGAAGAAAGTTAAAAAGACACACTAAGATCCACTAAGATTATTTCATAGACTTAAGTAGACAGCGTAGGGTTTTTTAAAATTAAATTATATAAGTTTTGGAGTCAGAAGTCCCAGTTTCTGATATAGTCTTTGGCACTTTCTGGCTATATATGCTTTGGAAAGTGACAACTTCCTAGGGCTTCAATTTCCTCATCTGAGGAAAATGGAAGCTTTATCCCCTGCCATACCTACCTTACAAAATTGTCAGAATCAGAAGATGTCATGCCCAAGAAAGGACTTTGTAAAGTATTGATTTCACTCATTATTTCATTACTATAATAGTGGTTATTTTCTAGTATTTATCACTTTCATTTCATAACTAAAGATGATAGGAAAATCTAGAAGTATCAGAGTTAGAGTAAAAAAAAATAGGAATGATAAAAAGCACTTGTGAAAAGATTAAATGATTTGCAGTGATTATGCATGAGAAAGAGAAGGCTAGTTGGTAATCCAATAATTGTCTTCAAGCCCTTAAAAACTACTCCAGCGAGTTAATACTGATGACCAGACTGGGAAAGTTCAGCATGAGTTATTTAGGCTAACTAAACCAAATAACTTCACAGTAGTGAGGTTACTACAAAGCAGAATTGGCCTCTGGGGAGATTGTGGAATCCCATTTGTGACAGCTGTCCCATTGCCTGGGGATAGCTAACCTCCAGTCTTGCCTGGAGTCAAGGACTATAACTCCAGAGACTCAGGGCTTCCACCCCTTCAGCTTTGTGCTCTGTGCCTCTGTATGGATCTAGGGTGTTGGGTTAGTGTGCAAGGGAACTTCTTATTTTCCTGGTCATAATTGTTTACTTACAGAAGAAGAAGCAATCTGTTGAAAGACACACCCTAAATATACAATGTATCAAGTGTATTTTCTTTCTTGAAATAACACTTTACTTTTCTTTGAAAAGTAAAGTGTCCGATTTTTATTTTAAAATGTTGGAAACAATATTATTTACTGAGTATGTTAAACAGCAGAACATACTTCTTTCCAAGGTTATTTTCATTTAAAGTGATTGAGATGTGAAAGAAGACAAGAAAAAAGAGGTAGACTAGGAAGAGAGGGGGCAAAGGAAAGGAGTCTGGAGTGGAGGGATTCAGACAGGCAAAAGCAGTGACCCATGGGGAGGAGTGGAGGAGATGGAGAGAGAAGGCAAGGAAGGAGGATGTGGAGTGGGAATATTTTAGGTTTAGTAAAGGGCACACCCCACTCTTCCTTTGAACTCTGGAGATTGGCATTGTTATCCTTTATCCTCTGCTTTCAAAGAGTTAGTTAGCTGGTTAATCACTATGTTCAGATCTTCAACTATCTGTTACCTTTACTTTGGTCCATTACTTGAGAGGGTCACCAGATTGGACACTGGAAGTTATTTTATATACTTTGGTAGCAGTGACAAAGCAGGTTTATTCAGATTAAATTGAACCAAATGTTCTCAAGCTAGAAGTTCTCCACTTCAACTGTATGGAGAGGATAACGTGAATCAACTTTTTTTATTTCTAGAATTTCAACCAGTATCAATATAATATGTTACTCTGAAAGCATTGCTTCATTATTTATTTTATTATTATAAAAATATTATCTTATAAACTACATTTCTAGCCTTAAAGACTTAAAGATTGAAACTGTGCCGTGAACAGTAAGTGTCACCATGGATCCTTTTTGGAAACAGGAGAAGGAAATATCTATCTGTATGTCTGCCTGTCTATCTGTCCATCATCCAGTGTTTTGATTTTTTTTTCAGAGAAATTATTTACCATTTTTCCAAAGCCTTGTTAATACTTAGAGTTAAATTTCTTAACTAGATTAATTGCAGAATGGATTCGAGAGATGCTAAATGGAGTTCCTTAAGAAAGTGGGCTATATATTGCGTACAGCGCACATTGCTCAGGTAACAGGTACAACAAAACCTCAGAAATCACCACTAAAGAACTTACCATACCCCCAAGAACCAACTGTACCCCCAAAACTGTTGAAATAAAAATTTAAAATTAAAAAAAAATTTATGTTAAAAAAAAAGAGACTGGGTATGGTGGCTCACACCTGTAATCCCAGCACTTTGGGAGGCCAAGGTGGGCAGATCACTTGAGCTCAGGGCTCGTGACCAGCCTGGCCAACATGGTGAAACCCCATCTCTACTAAAAATACAAAAATTAGCCGGGTGCTGTGGCATGTGCCTGTAGCCCCAGCTACTCAGGAGGCTGAGGCACCATAATTGCTTGAACCTGGGAGGCAGAGGGTGCAGTGAGCTGAGATCGCATCACTGCATTTCAGCCTGGGTAACAGGGTGAGATCCTGTCTCTAAATAAATAAATAAAGTTTTTTAAAAAAGAAAGTGGAAGTAGTTGTGGCAAATTATCTTGATGATCTAACTAAGGCTTTGCTATCAACTAATTTTGAGCTTCCACTTCAGAGAATAGCTCTATTTTATTATTCAGTGAATAAATATGTGTGTGGGCATAACTGCATGGATGCTATAGATCTCTTACTTTTTTTTTATATATATATTTTATTTTTTTTTATTATACTTTAAGTTCTAGGGTACATGTGCATA
Organism: Piliocolobus tephrosceles; assembly: GCF_002776525.5. NCBI lineage: Eukaryota > Metazoa > Chordata > Mammalia > Primates > Cercopithecidae > Piliocolobus > Piliocolobus tephrosceles. Next base: position 99,643,829 of record NC_045438.1, on the reverse strand, counting down.
ACGTGCAGGTTACATATGTATACATGTGCCATGTTGGTGTGCTGCACCCATCAACTCGTCAGCACCCATCAATTCATCATTTATATCAGGTATAACTCCCCAATGCAATCCCTCCCCCCTCCCAGATCTCTTACTTTAAGTAATGTAATTATTACATAAAGACTGCTTTGTAGAAAGTTCTTTGCTACATTGCACTTTAGATTTTTCATTACGTAAGGCATGGTAGTTCAGTCTTTAAAAAATTCAGTAGTTATTTTTTGCTTTGCTCAGGTCTTTTTGAGGCAAACAAAACCAACCAACCAAAAAACAAACAAAACAATTTTCTCTGGTTGTATTTCCCAGAAGACTTATATATTGGTACCTGGGGACTACTCAGTTTTCAAAACTGAGTATCCAAAGCAGTCTTGGGAACACATAAGGCTTAGTAGTCATGAACATATTTGTTAAGTTACCAAGTTAATTATACTTTCTATCCAGGGGACTTCTTAGAAACTACAAAATTGTCATTTATTGTAAAGGAAATTGTAGTTCCTAGGGAAAATTAGAGAAAGAGATTTAAATTGTATTAATTTATCTTGGAATTGAAGTAATATTTAAATTAAAACATTGTGCTTCTGAATTCTATTGTGGAAAACCAGTCTTTGCCTAGGGCCCACTGATTTCGATTTTCAGTTCTGTCCCTGGTGTCTGCCCCTACTTTGCCTTGCAGTCTTGCATTTTACCAGACAAACAATCTGAGATTAACTATCAGTGGTTAAGATTGAGTGACTGGACAATAGCGATAACTGCCAGTGAGATAATAACTGAACTTTCTTGGCATGCTTCTCATACCAGCTTTCTGAAGGTATATGTGACAGTTTTCCAGAATGACCCCCAGTGAAACGTTGTTTTTGTGGAATTCATGTCCCTTATTTCACTCTAGGTTTTTTTAAACTAAGCCTTAGGCTTTTATGTTCCTGTAGCCTTATACTATTAATATTTAGAAGGATTTTCCAGTGATTTATGAGATGGGAGCATTGGCTTAGAAAAATTGATCCATTTTAGAATTGAGGGAGTAAATCATTTTAATCTAGTTTACTAGACAGTCTCTTTCTTTAGTTTTTAAGTATATCCATTCTGAATCTTTTATTGATTTTGAAACTGGTTATTGCTCCTATGTAACTGTTTAAGTAAATTCAGAGCATTGTATCTTTGGAGGTATTATTATTGCAGGGTCTAATTTCATTAATTCTTGCAAAGACCTTTGAACTTTTGAGGTTACCAAAGCAGTGTTTTTGGATAATGGGAGGTGACTAACCTGCCTTAATCTACTGCAAATCCTATTTAGTACTTCATGAAAAAGGCTGGCTATTCTCTACTCTTATCTTGAACACAAAGACATATCAGCACGCACATCAGCATGTGAACTAGGAATGGGAGAAGTGTGTGGGAATGTAATGTATCTGAAAGAATGGAAAATTTTGTCTTTCTCTCCCTTTTTCTTGGATTGTTTAAATATTTTTTTATGTCACAAAGTAGCAGAATAAAATTTCCATCATAAAGTATTTTACTCTATTATAAACTCAATTTTACTGAGTCAGAATATGCTCAGCGCTGACACAGGAGGGAGAAGTTGTTTTCGTTGTATGGTAAGTCCGAGAAGAAGCAGGTTGGTACCTCTGTTCCCAGTTTCTGAAGTGATTTTCTGGAGTAAGAATCTCCAACATTCCTAAATTAAGAAAGAACATAAATATTTCGGTATGGAAATGTTAGAAAACAAGATTTTGGTAATTAGTATGAAATTTTACTATTCATCCCTTTAGATTGCCGTGGTTGCATTCATTGACCAACACTACTTTTTAAAAATGCCGTCACTTCTCCTTGTTTATATCTATTTTTGCTTTCTTCCATACATTTGACATTTTCTTTAAAATCTGGGCATAATCTTTGTTATACAAATTTTATTCTGGTTCCTTATAAAATGCTGATTAAAAATATTTTTATATGGAGATGAAATCAATGTGTCAAGATTCTTCATTTTATTTTCCTTCAAAAAAGGCTGCTGTAACATAGGACCAAATGTTAAGGGTGTTTGCTGGCCTAACTCCAAAGCAGTGTTTTTGGATAACAGGGAGTCTTTAATTCCCAGGTAGAATTGATATTTTTAGTTAGTACTTTTCTTTTCAGCTTTGTTTTTGGTTTGATTTGGAGTATATGTATGTACGTCTGTTTCCATAACAAGTTTTGAATTTTTGTGAAGACTTAGCTTCTTAGGCCACCAAACCAAATTAGTTCAGTAATTATAGTCTCAGTTTACCTTGTTTCCCTCTCAGTGGGTCAATCAAAACCTGGTTTGCAGGATCAAATGCACTGCATGGCGTACTACTCTCGGCCTCTACTACCCTGCTCCTCTGTGTTGACGTGTGGTCAGGCAAGCCAGGACTTACATCAGATACATCAGTTACTGGGGTAAGAAACTCTGGGCCTTTCAGATGCTGTCCTCCAGAAACACCAGCACCAGCTTTGGGTTTAAGATCACCTGGCAAGATTGATTATCTTTAGGGAATGGTACAGATGGGATAGTTCCTAAACAATTTGGGAACCTCAGGAATGGCAGTGTTTATATTAGGATACAAAAATAACTCTTTTTACCCCGGGGATCTTGCAGTAAAGATTATCATCACAGTTGGCCATACCATGAACTTTTCTAAGCTATTTAAATTTACCTTGAAATGTTATCCATGTCTGCTGTCACAGAGAATAAATGTATCTGGCATTAACATTTTACTGATGCTTGCCTTGCCTTTACTAAATCTTATCTTGTAATTGAAGAACGTGACTATTTTTAATTCTGAATACAATGTGCCTCAGAATAAGGTTTTAAGGTTTAGGTAAGGTAAAGTTTAACTTTAGTTTGTATCTGTGACACCTAACACAATACTAAGGAATTCAATTAAATGAGAAATTTATTCTAGGCATCCAACATGTTCAAAACATACTAAGTACCTAGGAATTACTTATAGAATAGATGTAACTCTATTGAACTGTAAATCAAATATCAACACACAAAGTTGAATGAGCAGACTTGTTTGCCTCTTTTCATTTTTTTCTTATACTGATGGATACCACATGTCTTAGGTGATTGGGGGTGTGGTGGCTAGTAATTACTGCTATTATTGCCTGTGATACAGCAGTGTTCAGATAGCAGCTATTCTGCTTATAATCAGATGAACAAGATATTATGTTTGGCTTTGTTTATGGAAAAAAAGACGTTTTATTAAATTGTGGTTAGTGGCCTGTTAGCATAAAGGATGAATGGTTTCTTGGAATTACAACTTGAATATTTTGAGAGAAACAAATGAAAAGTGTCTCACTGTAGGACTGAATTGGTTTGTGACCTTGCTTCTCTAGCTGAAATCTATTGACTCTCTCAGAAGTGTTGCTAGAAGAAGAAATAATCCTATAAAAGGACATTAAGCAATGCTAAGAAAAAGATGATGATAATAATAATGCTTTCAGCTCACCATGTGCCAAACATCATATTAAACACTTTAAGTGCATTATTGCATTGAATTCTCACAACCCTATACCATATCCTCATTTTACAGATGGAGAAATTTGAAGCCTAGAAAGATCAAGAAACTTTCTCCAGGCTGTAAATAGAGGAATCAGGATTCAAATCAGATAGACCCCAGGGTTTGTTCTCTTCAACACCACATTACTCCACATTATTATTCAATTATTAAATAAAATCTTGCATTAGTGGCATTTCCAAATGCATAACAAAAAAAGTAAAGAAAAAAGTAACACTGGTCATATGTATGTGTGCATTTTTTATAAAAATTACATTATCCCATTTGTTTTTCTGGAAATTTTTATTGCATTGAGTTGCTAGAATACCATAATATAAAACTTGGCATTTTCTCAGTAAATGTGTATGATGCTCTAGTAAGTGTTTAAGATGTCTTTGCAACAACATTTAATTTGCAAGATCTTTTTTATTAATGTGCTGAATTAAGTAATTATTTCTTTCCCACTTTGGGTATGTTCCATATTTGATTTTCTGCTGCTTTCAAGAAGCCATACAATAGAATTCTTAATCCCATTTTGACTCAACTTCATTCCAAAAATTAAAATAAAAAGCATGAAGCACTTCTTTTATCTTATTAGAAAAGCCAATAAAATGAAAGAATCCTCAAAGCAATTTTTTCAAAATATAAAATTGGCAGAGTATTTTGTTTATAAAACTATAGAACCCAAGTTGAGATTTATAAACAAGGACTTCAAAACTTGTTTTGCTAATGCAGTGTCACTCAAGAATTCACTGAACCTCACAAGGTAAACTTGCAGAGAATGTTTGTTTTGGGAAATGATGATATGACAGGCAAGAATTTTCCAGGTAGAAAATTGAATTTTAATTCAGATACCATACAATTCACTCTTTTAAAGTATGAAAGTCGGCCAGGCATGGTGGCTCACATCTGTAATCCCCACATTGGGAGGCTGAGGAGGGCAGATCACCTGAGGTCAGGAGTTCGAGACCAGCCTGGGCAACATGATGAAACTCTGTCTCTACTAAAATTATAAAAATTAGCCAGTTGTGGTGGCGTATGCCTGTAATCCCAGCTACTCAGAAGGCTGAGGCAGGAGAATAGCTTGAACATAGGAGGCAGAGGTTGCAGTGAGCCGAGATCGTGCCACTGCACTCCAGCCTGGGCTGGGTGACAGAGCAAGGATCTGTCTCAAAAATAAAAAATTTTTTAACAAGCATAAAATTTAGTGGGTTTTAGGATATCCACAGAGCTAAACAACCATTATCACTATGGAATTCTAAAAGATTTTTATAATTCTGAAAAAGAAGCCTCCTTGTCCATAAGCAGTACTCTGCATCCCCTACCACCACCCCTTTCCTAGGTAACCTTCTATCCATTTTTTATCTCTATGTATTTGCCTATTCTGGACATTTGGTATAAATGGAATCATGTAATATGTGGCCCTTTGTGCCTTTTCTTTCACTTAATGTTTTCAAGGTACATTCATGGTGTAGCATGTATGAATATTTCATTTCTTTTTGCTGCTAAATAATATTCAGTTGTGTGGATATACCACAGTTTGTTTATCCACCAATCGGTTAATGTGTGTTTGGATCGGCTTATTTTGTTTATACTAAAATTCTGAAGAGTAGGAGCAGGAATACCATCCATACTAGTTTCCAATTGGAGGATAACACTCTTGCCTTCTCTCTCAAATTAAACAAAATCACAGCCAATGAAATGAAGATACCTTTAGAAAGAAAAACCTTGACTTATTTAGGCAATAGATAATCGTTTTTTACTCATTAAAATGCTTCAGTAAGTTAATTTTGCTTCTCGTTACTTTGCCTAACATTTGGTAGTGTAAATTCATTGTCTAGAGCCCCCCCTCCAAATCCACATTAACAAAAATATAAGAGGAAATATCCCGTTTCAATTAAGTATAAAAATAACCAAGGTAGTGTTATGAAACTAAAAGTATACATTAGCCTTGTGTTTCCTCGTTGGCTTTGTTGGATTAGTCCCAAATAACCCAAAAGGAAACATAAATTTCAATTTGTAGTGAGTTTTGTGATCTGATACTTTTAAGTGGGTGTTTAGCAAGTGGCAACAGAAGAAAGAGCACTAGACTGCAATTACTTACTGCAAATCACAAGCTGCTGGAAACATTGCTTACTAATTGTATACCAAAGCGCTTGAGTAAAAAAGTGTGGAAGGGCTATGAAAGCCCTGCTTCTCCTGTTACTTGCTTCTGTAAACCAGGATGCAAGTTGAGTGAGCTGTGCATTTATTAGAGCTCTCAGAGAGCACGCAGATCCTGCATGTTTGGGAAGTTACATTGAGGACGTGAGAAGAAAGCGATGGGGGCTTTCTGTGTATGTGAGAAGAAAGCAATGGGAGCTTGCTGTGTGATGATGCTAGTCTGTAACTACTATTATGATAACAATAGCAATAATGATAAGAGATAATAACAGCTTTTATTCATTGAGTAATTATTCTCTGTTGGGCTCTTTGCATCTACATGTTACCTCTTAGCATCACAACCCTCCTGGATAAGTTTTATTATCTCTGTTTTACAGGCAAGAAAAGTGTGCCACTGAAGAGTGAAGTAATTTTTTCCTTGTATCATCTAGCTAATAAGTAGCAGAACTGAAATTCAAACCCAGATTCAAAATTTCTCTCTTTGAACTAGTCAAGGATGGATAATTAATGTTTGACATTAAAACTCTACGTAGATGCTTCAAATCCATAATATTGATGACAATATGACTTACGTGGCCCAAAAGATGCAGCCTCTGCATGCATGCCCTAAGTAAACCTGTTTTGCCAGCTTTTGTTCTGGATCTTGTGCCTTCACAGTTGCCCCTTTAAGCTTATCCCCACAGCTTATCACCATCGTAGTGTGATCCTAGAACATTCAGAAGATGTGATAGAGTTTTCATGGGATAAACCTGTGAACCATTCCCTTTCAATACCTTCAGTGCCCCTTTCTAACTTATAGAATATGGAGTCAGTCTAAAATATTTAAATTTTCCCTTGAGGTTTCTCTAGACCTATCCTAGACTTGCTCCTGGGTTGCCTTGGAGAATAAAATGAGTTCTTCCCTGAGGGGGAACTGAAAAAATCCTGGAGTTCCCCAGGACCGAGGATTTCCTGGAGTGACCTCCTTCTTGTGAAATCCTTCAGATCCACGGTCCCAGCTTTGCAGTATGTGGAGAAAAGAGTCTCAGCAGAGTTATCTCTGTCCAAGGCCGCATCGTAAAACATTTCCTTATGTATTTTAATGCTCAGCAGTCCCACCTGTAACATTACAGGGATTGGACAAATTCCTCGCATGGTTATGTTCTTTGGCCAGCACAGTATTAAAAAAAACAAAACAAAACAAAACAAAAAACCCTCTACATTGTTTTTAGGAACAAAATGCTTGCTCTAGTTCTCCATAGTCTCCTCCAATATCTACTGTATCACAACCAGCCAACTTCCCTGATTAACACTCCCTGCCTGACCCCTAGAAGTGTTTGCTTCTGAAGGTCCTGGAAGTGATAATCTTCTAAATTTCTTCCAGCTCTGCTATCCTCAGATTCTCTCCTTATTTTCAGTTTACAAAACAGGATTTGTCCCTTTTTTTTCCTTTGGCCCCTACACTTGTGTCTTCCTTGCTTCCTTCCATTCTGCTTTTCTGACCTTCCGTTCAGTGCTCAGATATCAAGTGCTTCAACCTACTCTTGGCCGTCCAAGTTCTCTGCCGTGGCCTCTTTCCCTCTCACAGGAATCCAGCCCTCAAAGTACTCCTCTTATACCCCTATTTTGCTCTTAATAAATGTTATATCTCTTTAAAGAATCTTGAAAGTAAGCTCTTCAAATTGATTCATAATGAAAATAGATTATTGTTCTATTTTACCATTAGGAAGGAGGGTAGAAGTGGGATGAAGAGGTGCTTAGGAGCTCCAATGAGTCTTTAATTGGTCAAGGCCAGGGTGGTGAGGATGAAAGGGTTGTGGAAGGGAAAGACCTAATCTGCTGATTTTTTAACACTTACCGAAGAGAGAGGAGAAAGGCTCCTCCAGGAGCCTCTTTACGTTTTTATGTTGAAAAGAGGAGCTGATGTCTACCCCACCTAGAGATGTCTCACTACCTTCTCTGGAGAAGACACCTTCTTTAAGGATAGCTCTGCCCTCAGTCATATGTGATTTGTTAACTCAGAGTGTCTTCCTTGGCCTGGATACAGAGGATGGAAGATGGAGTCCTTACTGCTTCACGTGTTTTACCACAATTTTGTAAGTGGAGAAATTTAGGGGTAATTAACTCAAGTTCATACAAATACTAAGTGTCAAAACTAGTTCTTGAACTAAAATGTGTCGGAACTTCAAAGCCAAGCCTTTGCTGTCAGACTTTCTGAGGCTCTCAGAATCCTGCATTTTCAGGTACCTGTAGTCAGAGGAGGGAGAAATCAACACACACATTCTTATGTACTCTTGGACTCTGGTCTTTGGTGGGAGCTTGAAGCAAGTGCTTGTTAGCCACATTTACTTTTTTTTTTTTTTTTTTCCTTGAGACAGAGTCTCGCTCTGTCGCCCAGGCTGGAGTGCAGTGGTGCAATCTCAGTTCACTGCAAGCTCTGCCTCCTGGGTTCATGCCATTCTCCTGTCTCAGCCTCCGGAGTAGCTGGGAATACATGTGCCCGCCACCACGCCCAGCAAATTTTTTGTATTTTTAGTAGAGATGGGGTTTCACCATGTTAGCCAGGATGGTCTCGATCTCTTGACGTCGTGACCCACCCGCCTCAGCCTCCCGAAGTGCTGGGATTGTAGGCATAAGCCACCGCACCCAGCCCACATATACTTCTACTCTTGCCCAGCTGATCTTAACCATACATGGTTTAGACGTCTCTTAGGAATGCCTGGGTTCAAGTGTTTGGTGTGGTTAAAAAAAAAGAAAAAGAATTCCATTTGTGTAACTGCTTACCAACTTGCCAAGTTATGATAAATAAAGTAATTATGTCAAAATTTTTAGGTTTACATTGTCTGGAGCTTATAATTTTATAATTGTTGTTAACAGCTAGTTTTTCTTTTATGTTTTCACATCATTTTCTGTCCTCATGGAAAGTCTTAACCTGTGACAAAGCCATCGGTATCTTTATTTTAGTAATAATGAAACTGAGACTTAGTTTACCAACCACATGGTCAATGTCAACACACAGGTCTTTTGATTCCAAACCCTACAAGAAAACTCTGTTCATGTATGTATAATCATTACCTATTATGCATATGGCATGATCACCTGGTCTCTATAAAGCAAAAACAAAAAGCCCAACGTTGTTCTCTCAGCCTTTCTATTCTGAATGAGTGTGGTTCCACCATCCATGGTCCCCAAAGTCCTTATTCATTCAAGATCCTTCCTCAGTCAGATCCTGAGGCTTTTGTGTACACTGGCAGCAATGGCATCCTACACTTCCCTGACACCGGAGGTTATCTACGGCAAAGATCCTAGTTGCTTGCCAATTTTAAGGCACATCCATGTAGTAGAGTGAGAGCCTGCACCGACAAAGTATTGTGGTTTCTTTCCAAGTAACTGTTTCTTAACTATTTTACATGGAAAACTCCATCCACAGAGGCAGACAGTAAAAGTTTCCAAAAATCTTTCATCAGCGTCTTTGAGATAGACTTGCCTCTGCCACCTGGGCATTAGTATCAGGCCCTGATATTGATCATTACCCATTGTATACATCTGTCAAAATATCACACTGTATCTCCAAAATAGGTACAATTGTCTGTCAATCAAAAATTATAATGCAAGAAAAAAAGTGTTGTTTTCATGCACTTTGAATGGGCCTTTACCCATGTTATCTATGTAATTCTATGCATTGTCATTTGGAAAGTTTTAGTTCACTAGTTATGAAAATCTTCCAAATATTGACATATTAATTTATGAAATAACAAAAAGTTACATTTGTTAATATGAATTAATAATGCTGGCATATGATAAAGAATGTGTGTATGCATGTGTGTCTGTGTGTGTGTATGCGTGTATTTCTGTGTGTATGCGTGTGTGTCTGTATGTGTATTTCTGAGGCCCCTAGGCATCATTCCATTTCTCCTCTCTATAATTCTTAAGAAACATTTCCATGGGCTGCATCTCTTGGCCTACACCATTGTCCCTCCCTCTATATTGTTTGTTTGTACTTCAGGCCAAAAACAAAACAAGCACAAATAAGCACACTAAACAAAAAAGAGCAAAGGTCATTAAAATGAGATAAAGAGAGAGGGTGTAGGGCTATGTGTTGTGCGGAATGATTGAATGAATCCAGGCAAACTCTGATTTGGTTCGTAAGTTCTATTTTATCTATTTTAGTAACCTGTATTTAAAGCCTGGACCCAAAGAGCTGAAGTCCTAATTCAATTGTTTCTGTCTGGATACAAAAAGTTTCTGGCTACTCACTAAGTAGTTTGCTTAGAATAAATCCCTCAGTCAAGGGAAACATACTGTTTTGAATAGAAGCTCAGTTTTTAGTTAACAAAATTATATGCATTCCAACATACACTGGTTTTGTTCCTTTTCTTTTGAACTGGATATATATGCATATAATACTAAATCAAAAGATATATGATGGTTAACAGTGAGAATTCTTCCACCCCATTCCTGGCCCCCTGACAACCAATTTCCTACTACAGAGACAATTACTATCCTTGCATTTTTTATATCCTTCAGAGATGTTGTATACATTATCACTATAGATGTAAGTTTTACTTCTTTTCATAAATGTTATATAATACACACTGTATTATGCCTTAGCAGTTTATACAGTATTGCCTTACTCATTTTCATAGTACACAGAATTCCATCAAATTGATATGAACTAAGTTATTTAACTGCCTTCAATTATTTCTAATATTGTCTATCATATTTCACTGAAAATGCTTATATGAATGTCATTTTACTTGTGTGTTAGTATATCAAGAGGATAACTTCCTATAAATGTATCTTGGGCTCCTCTAAGAAAATACCATTGCTGAGTGGCTTAAACAATAGACATTTATTTCTCACAGTTCTAGAGGCAGGAAAGTCCTAGATCAAGATGCCAACAGATTCGATTCTTAGTAAGGGTCCTCTTCCTAGCTTGCAGATAGTTGCCACCTAGCTGCGTGATCATGTGACCTCTTCTTTGTGCATGTTTAGAGAGCGAGAGCTGTGGTGTATCTTCTTTCTCAAGGATGTTGACCCCATTATGGGGCTTCATCTTCATGACCTCGTCGAAACCTGATTTACCTCCCAAATGTCCCACCTCCTAATAATATCACATTGGGGGTTTATGCTTCAACATACAGACTTTAATATGTTGAAAATTCAGTTCATAACATGACTGGGTCAAACTGTGTAAAATTTTGGCAGATTTGCTATTGCTTCACATGGGGTCCTACCCGTTTCCAATATAAGAAAGAATAAGACTTTGAACCTTGCCAACAAAGTATATTATCAAATTTTGTGATGTTCCCTTGAGCTGATAGGTCAAAATGATAGCTCAGTATAGTTTTAATTTACATTTCTCTTGTTAGTATATGAGGTTAATGAACATTTCATATGTTTAGTAACTATTAGCACTTTATTTTTCTAAGAAGTAGCTATTCACAGTCTACCCACTTTTCTGTTGGATTGATGATCCTTTTATTATTTCGTATGTGTATGTGAAAATTGTCATTTTTCTTTGCTGTAAGCTGTAAATACTTTTGCCAGTTTGTCTTGTGTCTTGATTTTTGTTAAGGGTGTTTTTATTTTTCATAATAACTTTTAAAAATGTGTCCTGTATTGCATCTCTAAGATGAAATTATAAATTACTTCACTGCCCATCTTTACTTTGAGAATCTTTATGGGTTTTTTTTTTTTCACTTTTAAGTCTTTGATACATTTGGGACTATTGTGGTACATGTTATGAGATAAGAATCCAATATCTTTGTTTGATTTTATTGTTTTGTTCCTTCTTTTAATGTTACTCAGGTGTTCTGTATCTGTTTATTTCTTCAGAAAAAAATAGGTTAGTCTATCAAATAAGGGAACACATCTCAGAAAGTCATAAAAGGGCTAAATGATATGATTCTATATAATTATCTACAGATTTTTGTCACTGTAAACGTAATTGGGATAATTCAGATTTAGAATGTGTGTGTGTAATTAAATATATTTTAGGACAGTTCTTAATTTATCAGTTAATTGTGTAACTCTTGTATTTAATTTACAGAATCTATAAATTACATTTATATAGTGAAGATGAGTTACCTTGAGCAGCCAGAAGTAGCATCAACACCAAGATTCTCCAAGGCTATGCATGAAGCTTTACTGAATACTTAAGCCAATATTGCTCTCTGCTCTGTTTCCACTGACATTGCCACATATTTGAGCCAAAAATCATCTTCCTCATTATGTTATTTCTATTGCATATGTCTTATCTACCTTCCGCAGAAAAGCTATGGACTCCTTAGCAGAGAGATCATGACCTATACTTCTATTTAATCTGTTCAGCAAACATATTGAGTGTCTACCATGCTCCAAACACTATCCTGAGGACAAGAGAGACAAAAGGAACCATAGGCCCTGCCTTCAAGAAGCACATGGCTAGTCGAGACAGTGAGTCGACAATGACAATACATGTGACCATATTTACAGCGCTCCAAGAAGTTCAGAAAAAAGCCATCTGATTTGGACCGGGAAGAACATTATGGGGATTTAAGGAGATAAAAAGTGAAAGCATACTTAAAGTGCTAGGCAAATGACAGATATAAAGTAAGTCTAGGAAAGTCCTGAGTAACATTTTACTTCTATTTATATTATAAGCATTGTGTCTCAAACTGTAGAATGATGTTTCATTTATTTGGCTTTTTCTAGGAAAAACAAATGAAATATTTTTCCTAAGACGTGAGAAGAAACCATAAGAGCTTCGATTTGCAAAATGCTAGCCATTTTATTGATCACTTTTTTTTTTTTTTTTTTTTTTTTTTTTTTTTTTTTTTTTTTTTTTTGATATGGAGTCTCTCTCTGTCACCCAGGCTGAAGTGCAGTGGCGCGATCTCAGCTCATTGCAACCTCTGCCTCCCAGTTCAAGCGATTCTCCTGCCTCAGCCTCCCAAGTAGCTGGGACTACCTGTGCACATCACCACCCCCAGCTAATTTTTGTATTTTTTAGTAGAGACGGGGTTTCACCATATTGGCCATGATGGTCTTGATTTCTTGACCTCGTGATCCACCTGCCTCGGCCTCCCAATATTGATCACTTTTTAAAGTGTTCTAAATGCATGTTACATTGCTTTCTTAATCTAACTACGCTGAACGGAGTTGATTTGAGGTTTCAGAAATAGCATTCAGAACATCTTCTTTTGTGCAACACAGCACCTTCAGGGGGTCTTCAAGATCTCCCAGATTACTAGGTTCTTAAAGTTCACTCTTTTAAGAGAGTTTCTTTCTTTCCCATTATCTAAGTCTAGACTAAGATCCAAGTTTACTTCCAGCATTTCTTTATCTTTATCCTTCTTCATTTGCAGCTTCTTATTGTTTATGCTTTGGGAAATCAGATGAAGAAACTGGTCCAAATTACAGTATACCTAAAAGGAGAATTTACAGGGTCTCTGTGGCAGCATGGAATTCCCGCTTGTAAATAAATATATAAGTTTTAGTGCCAAAACATATGCAATCAATTTTTACTATCATCATATCTGTTAAAATTACTGCTTATTTCTCTCAGCAATGTTCAATACAGTTGAGATTTCTGGATAAGTTATCTAAGTATATATGGAGTATGGCCATACATTAAAAAATACAAAAGGTTTCAGACAGCATTTAATGTCATTCTTCAAATTCTTTATTAAAATTGCATCGCATTTATCTATAGACAATATTTATCTACCTAACTTGTTTGAATGTTCTATAATAATGCGAAATGTCTATGATTGCAAGAAAAGTGAGTTTTTAAAATTTTTGGTCTTTTGGTGTGTTTTTTTCTCATTGTATCTGAGTTGCCCAAACATATAAGCTTGGTAAAAACTTATTACCTCAAGAAATATTTCATAGCAAAACAGAGCACATGTTAAAGTAAAAACAATTCTTTAGAGTGAGACAAACATTATAGCTGTGACAATAATTAAAGAGTTTTGACTATTAAACACGTAACCTTAAGTCGTTAAGTGTTCATTACTCACTCAAAGTTCTTGCAGTTGGGAATTTATTGATGGCCTATTTGCAGTTAATTTTGAGGTATGAAGTAAATGAACTTACCAGATATAAGTGTCTGGAGTCCTGGTTAGAAAACAAAAACCATGCAGCTACTCCCATAGCTCTACAAACCTGTGGTGCTTTCAAGCGTCAATGGCGGAACAGAATGAGTAAGAGCAGAGACGAGGGGACAGTGACTAAGGGACTTTAAGTCATGAGTCTAATTCTCCTGAGGCATAGCTAGCCTTCACACAGAAAAAGCAAAACAGAAAATCTCCACCAAAAAGAAGCATTCTTTGATCTCAAGCAACATCCCTAACTCATCCAAAGTGGTCATTCGTCCAAGGAGGACTGGATGAGGGAGCACCGACCCAGAAAAGTTAAGGAGCATCTGGCAGATGGGGAATCCCAAGCAGCAGCCTCGCTAACAGAGTAAAAGACATTTGTGAGAGACCCACACTGGAGCATTTCAGTCCCTTTAGAAAGTTTCAGAGGTGGCAGACTTTGTAGTAGCTGAGAATTTGTGTTTAACTAAAAATTGGAATAATATATATACTTATACTCACAAAGTATTAGGCAAATGGTAAAAGTTTTAAAATTATTGGTACTGTGGTAAAATTTACATACCTGAAACACATTATAATTCAGTGACATTGCATGCAGTTTAAAAATAACTTAGCTATATTTAGTTTTTCTAGTCAAAAACAAGTGTGTGTGTGTGTGTGTGTGTGTTTCAACCTCAGTGCAACAGGAAAGTGAAAAACAAAACAAAAACCCATAGTAAGTTGACAGTAATCTGATTGGGTAACTGATTTTTCTTCTGTTTCAAGGGTTATTTCGTTATTTAAGAGTTACTTAAAGAGTACAAGATTAAATTTGTAACTTGAATTTCCAGATTTAGCTGGAGTGGCTTACAAAAGCATGAAAACGGCCAGGCACGGTTGCTCACGCCTATAATCCCAGCACTTTGGGAGGCTGAGGTGAGTGGATCACTTGAGACCAGGAGTTTGACACCAGCCTGGCTAACATGGTGAAACCCCGTCTCTACTAAAAATATCAAAATTAGCCGGGTATGATGGCGGGTGCTGTAGTCTCAGCTACTCAGGAGCCTGAGGCAAGAGAATCACCTGAACCCAGGAGGCAGAGGTTGCAGTGAGCTGAGATCTCATTTTCAAAAAAACAAAAAAGAAAAGAAAAGAAAAGAAAAAAAAACATGCTGTTTCCACAGAATTAATTTGTTACAGTCAAACACAGTTGCTGTCCTATGTTTATTAATACAATTTCATCATCATCATCATCGTCATCATCATCATCATCATCATCATCATATTTTCAAGTTACTCTTCCTAAATTTTTTTTACCTTCTTTTGAATCTCTGTTCTTTGGTTCCCGCTCTTCTCTTTGCCTCATCTCCCTCACTGAATTGTGTGTTTCATGATAGGAAAGTTTGTTCCCTATTTACAGTTGTGGACAGAGGACTAGTAAAATTTCTTGTCACCTACTATTGAATCAAGTTTACTTAATGTAAAACATTGATGTTCCTAGTTACTTGTAAATCTACCAACGATTTACAGGAGAAGAGGCAAAGCCTGTGAAGTGTCAACATAAAGGCTGCTGCTGCTGTCAACATCTGTTCCCCCAACTACATGCAGAACCTCATATGGGACAGCCCATGCCTCCTGAAACCTGTTATCAAGGAAAAAAAAAAAAAAAAAGCCTAATAGTGCAATACTTTTTATTTCTTAAGCCACAACAATAGTGAAACTGTATGTGTTCTTTTGCAGTTTTTTTTCCATTCTTCATAGGAAAGATGCTAAAGTATAATTTCATTTAGAATACCACATATAAATTATATATAGATGTCCTTTAAGAATTATAAAAATAATGAAAATTATATGTATCCTTTATCTCTTATGTTTTCCTTAATATTTCCCAAAGAATTGTTATATATCAGAAAATGATTCAAAATATTCAGAATTATTAGCCTCTTAACCACTGTGTTTATTAGCTTAAACTAATAATAGAGAACAAACTGGCTTTACCTCTTAGCATAGGTTTTTGGAAACTTGAACTCAAAAATCAGTAAATTCAAAAGGAGTTATAGTTTCAGAGTATTTGGCATAATATATTTGAAAAGAATATTCCCTTCACTTATCTTTGTTTGCATTAGACTTGTGTTAATTATGTGATTCCTCTCCATAGCTCCAATAATAAAGAGATCTCAAGTTGGAATGTGTAGTTCTACTTTTCGTAAGTATCATTTAAAAACCAATTTATAAATCCTGTGACTTATGAAATATTTGTGAACGAAACACCCAATGCCACTGGAATAATTCAAATGAAAGAGGGTCTTACATTGAGCAATTTGCCAGTTTCATACCTGCCCTTTAAAATTGCTCTGCAGTTGACCCTTTAGTCCTATTTTGAGTTAGCAGATGAAAATAAAGTTTCCCTTCAAGTAGTGGTTGCTAAGGGCAACTGGTACTGACGCCAAAGACGAATACTCTACCTCCTTAGTATAATGCCTACTTTGTGAGCTAAATAAAGAGCTAAATTGTAGAGAAGGAAGTTGCACAAATGTGAAATATCAAGAAAGGAACAGAAACAGGAATATTAGAGATGGGAAAATAAGAAAAAGAATTACTATAATCACTTTTTTGGTAACTGCCTGGCATTTTGGACAGATGTCCTTATCTCCTGGGCACTCTGCATTTCCACCTTTCATAGCTAGAAAATTAACACTGTTCACTGGGGCAAGACTTTCTTTTGTAATATGAATTCATGTAATTAGTTCTTAGTGGATTTTGACAAAATGGAAATGAGACTGTGATAGAAATATTTGTCAGCTTTTTAAGCTTGGATTTTCAAGCATAAATATTTTGTGTCAGTAGAATTGCTTTATGCTATTTGGAGAACTTGTAGTGTCCGGGGTCAGTTATCTCTAACTCCATGTCAGTACAGATTGTTTTATGAACACGTTGGTTTAATGAGAGAGTCTTCATATAGAATGTGTTATAACAGTGTTCATAATTTCTTCGACCAAATTGCACTTAATGTATTCATTGCTATGATTTCAGAAAGGTTTTTAAAAACTTTATAGTATCCTAGGCAATGCTGTTTCTAAAGGGTGAGTTCATTACTCCTTTAGGAGCATCTGCTCGATGCCAGGTGTTTTGCCTGTCTACAAGGAGCTCACAGACTGGGAAGATGGACATAAAATCAAGTAATTACAGATAAGTATACTGTGGGCTATAATCAAGGCATAAATTTGATGTTATAGGAGCACAGAGTGAGAAACTTATTCACTGAGTAAGTCACATTTAGCTTGCAGGATGGTTTGGAGTTTGCAGGTTGTGTGAGAAACATCTGCCTGCAGCAGCATTCCTTCCTTGATTATCAATGTTCATGCAACTGATCTGTTTCATTGCATGTATTTGAATGTCTCTTTTCTTCCTCTACACTTCTAGAATTAATTTGTTGGTTAAGGAAGATAACTCAGCTAGAGGAATATTTTTCTTCTTACCGTGGGTTTTTTTTTTTTTTAATATGAGATTCTGCAAATACATTCCATGTAAGTGTGAACATTTTGAAATTTTCTAAGATGATGAAGAACAAAATGAAACTCTGTAGGCACAGCTAGGAATGGCCTCTGCAGGAAAGTGTCAACTTAATGTTCCCGGTTTCTCTGGACAGTCTAGACTCCAAGTGAGTCCTTTTACCCTGGTAGAAATTTGCGTATCAGACCTTATGTCCTGATGCTCTTGATCATAGAAATTTGGTCAATGTAGCAAAGACACAAAGGAATGAAGGAGGGCTGGTGAGGCCCTGCTGTAATATGGTGCAGGATTTATGAGACTACAAAAGTATGTAAGGACATACTGTAGAATGTTTTGTATGCAACACTAAGAAATTTGCACTTTGTCCTCCTGGCAAAGGAGCCATCACATTTTTCAAAAAGGAATGAGAAGGTGGAATTATTTTTATAATTTATTTTCTGTATATAAATTGGCTGGAAAGGGATTATTTTTAAAAAAGAATATTTCTAATAGCAATACAGAGAATGGATTGGGCTTAAGTTTTCAAGAAAGAGACTAACTTTGAAGTATAGATTTATGTGGTACTAACTTATAGATAATAATTAAAGCCTTAGGAAATGGGTAGGAGAACCCAAAGGAAGCATGTGGAATAAGAAGACAGCAGGAAGAAGGAAGGAATCATTAAAAGCATATATGAATATGAAAAAGAGGAGAAACATGCACACGAGACTTGGAACGAATGTTTGGAGAGTTAGAAGAGAATCAGGAGAGTGTGTTTGGGAGCAAAATGTGAAGACATTTTAAGATAGAAGGGTTGATAAGGAGTGCCAAATCCTGCTAGGGCTGTAGGGTGAGACTTGAAAAAGTGGATTTGGCAAGTAGGCCATTTGAACCTTAGTGCTCTTAAGGTTCACTTCGTAAGGTCTCCTTTGTTAGAAAACAAAACATAACAAAGCTGTTAGTAATAGGATACAGGATTCTTTAGCAGGGCAAGGGAGTAAAAGTTTTTCTCTGGAGGAAAAAAAAGGGGAAGATTGCAGGAAAATGAAATAAATATTAGGGCCCAGTAAAGGAAGCCCT
This sequence comes from Piliocolobus tephrosceles, assembly GCF_002776525.5. Classification (NCBI taxonomy): domain Eukaryota; kingdom Metazoa; phylum Chordata; class Mammalia; order Primates; family Cercopithecidae; genus Piliocolobus; species Piliocolobus tephrosceles. The sequence goes on along the minus strand of NC_045438.1, from coordinate 99,625,504 downwards.
AATCATAGAATTGTAGGACTAGCTATTACTGGTTGTTTAAATTGTACCACCATAGGTCAAAACTCCACCTAAACTATTCCAGAGAGGTGAATATTGTAATTGCTTATACAGAATCCTAATTATGAGCTAATAAGAAGAGGCATTAAAACTAGCACCCCACTGATTTAATTTGGAGAGAGACATTTATATTAGCTCTTTCTAAGACTTATCTTTTAATTCTTCCCAAAATCAGTTATTTCACAGTTGGTTCACAGTTTTGAAAGTAGAACTGCTAGAGTAAAGAAAGAAATTTACAGCTTCAGATGTTTTAGTTTCTGAAGGTGTCAGAATCCCATGTTTCTCTTTTATTTATTTTTCACTGAATTTTGGAGAACACTGATTAACTTAAAGTTTTAGATTTAATTTTTCCTATGGGTCATTACACATGAATGCCAGCTGTCTTCTGCCAAGCAAAAACTAGGACAGTCCCATTCCAGCCTACCCTGTTTCAAGCTACAGGGTCACTGAGGATGTAGTAAGAAATTATACATTTTTTTGATCATGTAAATGGATCCTTTTTTCCTAGTAATTACTCTCTTCCATATTTCACAATTTATCATTTCTATGAGGAATAGTAGCACAAGAAATATGCAACATCTGTGTCCCTTAGAGGGGCCCTCAGAGAGGCCTTGCCTAGGGTTTTGCCCCCCTTCTGGCTGGGCAGGAAGACTTGGTCTGCAGATAAACTAGCTGCATAATGGATGGTTTCTGTTATCTTGGTCTGAAGGCTTGATATGTAACAGATGCATCCTTACTTTGTGCCTGTCCTTTCTTCTCATAGATTGAGAGATGCAGAGGGGTTGTGTGGCAGAGTTAGGAGAAAAAGCATTGGCCTAGGGAGGAGTTCTGGACTCTAGTGTTGACCTGGGCCCAAATTAACTCTACAGCTGATGGTGGGCAAGTAGATGAAGCTCACTGAGGCTGAATTTCCTCATGTATAAGATAAAGGTGGTTGTGCCACCCTGACTACTTCATAGAATGGCAGTGAGGACCAAGGCAAGAATACCTGGACAGACTACCTCAAGAAATGTGATATTGTCATGATACTGGAACTACATCTTTTTAAAAATAATTTCAACTTTTATTTTAGATGCAGGGCATACATATGTGGGTTTGTTGCATGAGTATGTTGCATGATGCTGAAGTTTGGGATGCAAATAATTCCACCACCCAGGTACTGAGCATAGTACCCAACAGTTTTAAAACCTTTCCCTGCTCTATTAGTTCCCCATGTCTGTTGATGCCATCTTTATGACCATCAGTACCCAAAGTTTAGCTCCCACTTATAAATCTCACTGAGAATTTGTGGTATTGGTTTTTTATTTCTGAGTTAATTCACTTAGGAAAATAGCCTCCAGCTGCATCTGTATTGCTGCAAAGGATATGGTTTCATTCATTTTTATGGCTGTGTAGTATTCCATGACATGTATGTACCACATTTTTTTTAATCCAATCCACCGATGGTGGGCATCTAGGTCGATTCTATGTCTTTGCTATTGTGATTAGTGCTGCATTGTACATATACTTCTATATTCTAGGACAACTTGCCATCAAGATATTTGTACACATAAATGACCATTGTTGTAAAACAGCATCATGTGTCTATATCTCATGACTTAAATGCTATTTCAAAAGGACCTTAGTTTTTACCTAAACTCAAAACATTTTTATTTCTATTTTTGCTTTATGATTTTTTAAGCTTACTGCAAAGTACAGAAAACAATAAATGTGCTCGTACTTCCCTCTTATATAAAATGGTGCCACCATCTTGTCACATTTCCTTCAGATTTTCTTACAGCAGAACAAAGCTTACAGAGGTTGCTGAAACCCCACCTCTCCATCCCATTCACCTCTTTTCCTCTCTGAATGTTTCTATCTTTAAATGTTCACACAATGACAAAAATCATCTAACAACACTTCTCAGAACTTATACATGCCATTTAGCTGTGCATGACCGTGTTTATAATATATGTTATTACTTATATTGGATTATCAGTATTATGTATGATTTTATATAAATATATATGTGTACACATACACATATACACACATACACTTGTTTTGGGAAGATTTAAACTTGTACTTAAATTGCTTCATTCGAAAATAAGGTTTTCAAGAGCTGGGTGAGGTGCCTCATGCATCTAATCCCAGCTATTCAGGAATCTAAGGTGGGAGGATAGCTTGAGCCCAGAAGTTCAAGTCCAGCCTGGGCAACATAGCAAGTTTCTGTCTCTAAAAAACTAAAAAATAAAGAAAGGGTAACAATTTTTTAAAAAGTGAGCCAAAAGTAATGTTTTGAGAGATTCAGCCATATTGATGCTTGCAGTTTTAATTTATTTTAACTTGAGAAGAGAATGTGGCTATTAAATTGCTGGTAAGAAGGTACAAATATCTAGTAGACCAATTTGGAAGAAACAAATAAATTTGGGAGAATGTATATCCTATGGCCCAGCAATTTCACTTCTCTGCATGAGAAATTCTTACACATGTGCACAAAAATATCTACAAGGTTGTTCGCAGCAATGACTTTAATAGTGAAAACCTGGAAGTAATTTAAGTGGCCCTCATTAGTAACATGGGCAAACAGTGGAATATTATACAGCAGTGAAAATAGCATTTTAATAAAATGAATTATGGTAATCAGAAAAATTGTCAAACTATTAACCACATATAAATCTACAAACAATACTTGATAAAATAGGGGTGGAAAAATATTTTTAATATTAGGCACTTTATGAAGCAAGATGTTTTATACCCTATTCATCATAATTTTTACATAATCTGTTTCTTTTTTAAATGAATATGTTAGGCTTGCATGAGATAATTACAGAAGAATAATAAGACATTTTCAAAAAAAGATGCAGGTTAATAAATAGGCAAGATCTATTTTGCAATTTTTCTCCAACATTTTTGTGTGATGCTGAGTGGCAACTCTTTATATTATCTCTTAATGGGCCACAATCAAAGAACTGCATAAATTAGTGTTATTTATGGGTTATCTGCTTTAAGAAAATCTGGCATATTAAAACATAGACTTAAAAATATATAGTAAGCTGGGGATTTTTAAAAATAGAGGTATACTTGGATTTATAATTGGAAACACCTTTGCATAGGAACACTCCCAGTATCTTAAATATGGCTTACTATATGAAATTTATTTTTTCAAAGCTTCAAGAATACATCTGTTGCATAAAGAAGAAAAACATATTCATAGTAGTAATTTTAGCACTAAATAATGATTGACACTTCAATGCCACATATTAGTAGCTCTAGTGATAAAACTCTTTCAAAGATGAAGATAATCAATCAGTTTACTGCTCCCCCTTCCAAAGTCTGATATTTATTTGAGGTTAATCGTGGTATCATTCTTTAATTTCATATCTTGTCATGTTCATCACAGTGAAGTTGAGGTAAAATTCTTTTAACTCATTCTGTAAAACTGTTCAGCTATAAGTCAGATGTTCGTTAAAGTCAAGTAGAGTTCAGTTTTGTGATTTCATTCTCCTCAAGAATCATTGAGCAATCTTTTCCCTGTGAAACAAGTACTTCAATGAGGATTGATTTTGCAGCTCAAATAGGATGGTTATTTTTACTGGCCATTCACCATGTTCATTTATCCTAGATTTTACCAGTTACGCACTTCTGGGTACCATCTGAACTGTGGAAGGAGCAAATGGGATGCCAGGGAAGAGGAAAGGGCCATATAGAAGTTAAAGGACACAATAATTCATGGTGGGTCACAACTTTATTTATTGCAGCAGCTTCTTCTCTGAAATGTGGTATACAAATTCTAGATGTATTCCTAGATTTAAACCTTAAACTATATATGGTGAAAGCAGCTGACGGTGGTAAGACAAACTGTAATCTAAGATGAATTTCAGAATGAGAAAGCTTAGAAGAAATTAGGATACAATTCTTTAGGCTTCTGTGAAAAATAAGCAAGGCAGGAGTGATGAACAAATATTTGATAATGAAAGTCAAGAGAATTACAATAAAATAAATTACTCAGGACATGAGTTTAGTTACTGCAGTTTTATGTGGATGTTTACATTTTTAATTATTTTACCTGTTATGTTGTTTTATTAAAAGGGTTCCTTTTTTCAGCTTTATTGAGGTGTAATTGGTAAATGGATATATTAATTAGCTTGATTATGGCGATTATTTCACAATGTTTACATAGATCTAAATATCAAGTTGTATACCTTAAACATATACAATTTTTACTAAAGAAGTTCTTGGTAAAACAAAATACATTTTCAAAGTGTATCAGCTGGGGACAGTTGCTCATGCCTGTAATCCCAGTACTTTGGGAGGCTGAGGTGGGAGGATTACTTGAGGCCAGGTGTTCAATATGAGCCTGGGCTGCATAGTGAGACCCTGTCTCTACAAAAATAAACAAATAAATAATAAAAGTGTGTCCATTGATGTTTGTAATTGATTTCCACTCAAGTAATCAAGTCAGAGTTTCAGAATAAAGTTATTCCTTATTTTAAAACCCAAATATGTAAAGCAACAGTGACAATGAATGTATTTAGACATTTTTTCTTTTTGAGGCAGAGTTTCACTCTTGTTGCCTAGGTTGGAGTACAATGAGGTGATCTCGGCTCACCCCGCAACCTCCGCCTCCCGGTTTCAAGCGATTCTCCTTCTTCAGCATCCTGAGTAGGTGGGATTATGGGCATGTGCCACCACGCCTGGATAATTTTGTGTTTTGAGTAGAGATGGGGTTTCTCATTATTGTTCAGGCTGATCTCGAACTCCCGACCTCAGATGATCCACCCGCTTCAGCCTCCCAAAATGCTGGGATTGCAGGCATGAGCCACTGCACCTGGCTGGTTTTGTTTGTTTTTCTAATGTTGCAATTATGGGGGGATATTCTGGGCCTTATATGAACAGATTGAAAGGTGTTTAAATAGGGAAAAGAGAAAAGAGAATAAATGTTCCGTGATAATTTGGAAATAGATCTATGTTTTCTTCTTCTTCTTCTTTTAGAGATAAGATATCACTCTGTTGCCCAGGCAGTAGTGCTGGAGTGCAGTGGCCTGATCATAACTCACTGCAACCTGGGCTCAGGCAATCCTCCTGTCTCAGTATCCTGAGTAGCTAGGACTGCAGGCATGCACTTCCATGCCTGGCTAATTTTTTTTTTTTTTAATTTTTATTGTTGTAGAGATGGGGTCTTGCTATGTTGCCCAGGCTGGTCTCAAACTTATTGCCTCAAGCTGTCATCCTGCCTCGGCCGCCGGCAGTGCTGGGGTTACAGGTGTAAGTCACCATGCCCAACTTACTTAAGTTTTCTTAAGGATTTATTATACTTTAAAAGGCAGAATAGAGTTAACAGTAACACAGTCTCATAACTAGAGATTATATTGATTTCTTGTTGGAAGTGCCAGAAGGTACCCATTCTAACACTGTTTTGGCTGAATCTTATAGATATGGATGGCACTTTGGAAAAACTAAGGGTAAGATGGTACATGAATGGTTAAAAATCTGAATCAGCTATTAGAGCTGAAATCAGGTGGGACCTTCTAAATTTTAGATTCAGATTCTCTTTTAAGGAATAGCTTTTATGGAAAGGGAAGTGAAAATACTTTTCTCTAGTCTGCTTTGTGGTATGAAATACTGTCGATCAGATAACTGCTCAGGTTCAAATTAACAGTGACTAAAGATGAGATCAGTGGTTAAATGCTGACAAACTGTCATTTAGAGATTCACAAATTGCTCCAATGACCAAAAAGGAATTTAATTTTTTTTTATTTTTATCAGCTGAGTAAGACCTTTCTTGACTCTTCTCTTGACCTCTAGAATGAATAATTTAAGTTTAATGTTTTTTCTTACCGTGAGAGTTACATTATCCTACTTAGCTGCTTATATCAAGTTAATTAGAAGATTGCCAATTTCCCCACTCTATTAGAAGTTATATAAATATCACAATTAAAGGACAAATGATGGCTCTGTTAATCTCAAGAATTTATAATTTGATGATCTGAAGGTTTATTTAATACAAGAATACTTTAACAACATAAATTTTTGTTCTTAGCCACTTAGTTTAGTTCATGTTGGGATGAAATGGCCAATTTGGATTTTGATTAATTTGAAAATGTAGCATAATACAGTTTAGACTTAAGTACTCTTATTTTGGAGTACTGTTCATTACTTAGATGTTAAATTAAGCTTCTGTGAGCAAAGCAGTTAACATTTATTGAAACTATGTTTCGGGTATCAAGCTTTCCATGCAACACACCTTACTTCTCATGCATAATTAATTGTTCCTTGTTGTTCCTTCTTCATCTGTAAAATAAGGATAAGAACTAGACCCATTTCAAAGGCTTGTTTGAGGATTAAATGAAATTTATAGAAAGCACTTAAAACATTATAGAGTAAGCGCTCAGTAAATGTAAAATATTAAAATCAGCTGCTTTGGCCATCAAAACAGTCATATGTTTTGTCACGTTATTATTATGTTTAGGCATTATTGTTATCCCAACTCTTAAATGGGCAGGAAGCTCACATAACTAATAACTAACAAAGCTGGGATACAAATTCGGTTCTGTTTGGTTTTAGGGTCCAGTCTTTTATCTGCATTCAAAGAGATAAATGGCCAATCTGTATATGTATATCTACATATCTACATCTATCTGTCTGTCTGTCTATCTATCTATCTATCTATCTATCTATCTATCTATCTATCTATCCTAGTTTAAGGTATTCTGAATTCTTCAAACAATTTCTGCCATGAATAATTCCATCCCTACCATCACTGTTCTGGCTCAGGCCCATTCAACTTTTTTCCATTCTTTTTTATTTTTTTAAGATTGATTAGGTTTTGGTGGAGTGTCTACTCTTAAAACACCATATCCAGTTCTGTGGTTCTGAACCACAGTGAAAATTGCTTGATGTGTCACAAGTAACTTTTTTCAAGCCAGTAACATAGTACAATAAAAATCTAAAGTTTAGAAATTACTTTTTAAACCTAAATTCTAGCAGATAGAAGATTATTCCTAAAATAGCGACCCATTCACTCCGCCATGATCCTATACACTTTCTTGAGGGGGAAAGCAACGGTGGAGCTGCAGCCAGTCCTCCAGCAATCTTACACAAGGCAGAGACCAAGCACTGGCACATTCCCAGCACAGGCTCTTTCATTCCATCATGGAGGCCAGGTGAAAGGCCCAGAATGGCTGAGCAAACCCATCCTTTGGCTAAGCCTCTGTGGAGGTTTTCTTTCTACTTTAATTGACCAGGTGAAAAAGAAGTATTAATATTACCTAGAATCGTCAGATACCCTGTAATTTTAAGAGCAAATCACATAGTTTTCACTCTTCCGTCCTGCGACTACATTGCTGTTTACTAAGTTCATTGTAGACATGCAACAGCAACAACAACAGCAACAAAATTTCCAGATGGGACTTTAATACCAGAGATAGGAGGGGAAATTTCTAGTAGCTTGAATTACTAAAATGACTCTTTGAGAGATTAATAAATTGTATTTTGGTGTACTTTGTATAGAAGGCTATTTGTTTAATACCAGCTCAAGGTAAAAGGATGTTTAATTAAAGCTTCATATTCATGAAAATTTAACAAAACAATCAGCCAAATTGTCTTACTGTAGTTGTGCAACAGTTAACTGAAACTCATATAATGTTTAAGGCTTTTTACCCCAAATTCAGACGCTCTGAAATAAACTCCGCTTGGTTTAACCTCAAAAATACTGCTTTAGACAATTTTTTTAACTTCTGAAGAGCAAGAAGCAAATTTTATGATATCAGTTTTGCCAATAAAATATTGTCAAAGAATGAATAAAAAATTTGTTAATTTTGTAAATTGATAGTATTACAAATTCTAAAGCTAAGAATTACTTTGTACTCCATGCATATGAAGAAAAGAAATAGAGATTTGTGGGGCCGGTTCTTTTTTTGAATTTTGTTTTGTTTTGTTTAGAGTTAGGGGTCTCATTCTGTTGCCCAGGCTGGAGTGCAGTGGCACCATCATGACTCACTGCCTCAAACTCCTGATCTCAAGCAATTCTCCCACCTCCACCAGGCCTGGCTAATTTATTTTTATTTTTAATTTTTTGAGACAGAGTCTCACTCTGTCATCAAGGCTGCAGTGCAATGCTACGATCTTGGCTCACTGCAACCCCCACCTCTGGGGCTCAAGTGATCCTCCCAAGTAGCTTGGTGTGCACCGTCTGGCTAATTTTTGTATTTTTGGTAGAGACAAGGTTTTGCCATGTTGCCCAGGGTGGTCTCCAGCTCCTGGGATCAAGCGATCTGCCAGCCTCGCCTCCCAAAGTGCTGGCATTACAGGTGTGAGTCACCATGCCCAGCTAATATTTTTTAATTTTTGTGGGATGGTTTTTGATGTATTTAAATAAACTCCACATTACATCTTCATACATCATTATCAGAGAGAATGCTCAACTAAATTGTTACATTCTTTCCACAGCACAATAGAATTACAGAATAATTCAAAGCAAATACAAATTATTTCTTCTTAGCCCATCTTCTTAATTTGTAATGTTGTCCCAGAATACCCTTTCAGAATAAATTAACATTTACAAACAAATGAGTTTTCAATAAGGATACATTATGAATGTGAGGCTGAGCAAAGATAAAATACTAACATTTATGTATCAATGTGAAGGGCTGCTTAGATAACGGTAGGAACCAAATACACAATCACGAATTCATGTGGCTCAAGGGAAATAAATATGAGCATTCCTGAGTTATTGGCCAAGATCAAGGAAATACAAGTTTTGCTTTTTGTTTGTTTTGTTTTGTTTTGTTTTTTCTTAAGGAGTATGAAAAGGTTTAGGAAACAGGTAATTTTTTGCAAGTGATAAAACACTATTAAATGCCTGGAATGTTGGAATAAATCGCTATGATCGAAGTAGATAAAGATGTGTTTTTAAGGAACAAAAGCTCCCTTTGTTTTGTTCCACTTTCTGTGGAAATGCTTTAAGACTTGGCCCTGAGGACTGTGAAGCATCAGATAAGTTGTGATGTTCTCCCATGTCCTCAGCATGTGACCCATTCACACAGAATATTCAGATACAAATATGGGTTCTAATTGCCAAGTAGTATACATTTCCCTAGACTTCATTGCAGTTGATTTAAAAAAAAATGGCAACTTTACAGTATGATTTCACTTCATGAAGGTACACTTTTGGCAGATTCAGGTAAAAAGAAATCATTCATATTTATTATCATTCTGCGTGTTCAGCCTTTTTCCTTCCTTAGAATCAGTCTTGATTACTTTTAAGGGGACTTTACTAATCTTTATCTTCCTCTCCATCCTGCCATCACTGACCTGCCTCAATCCCTGTTCAACTCTCTCTTATTCAGTCTCCTATGTGGATTGTTCCCCTGCTTTCCGTCCTCTGCACAGCCACAAGGCAGTCTATTAAGGATGCATAACTTTCTGTCACCCTGCTGCTAGACCCCTGCAATGGCTCCTCACAACTAGCCTATAGCAGACAAGCTTTTATTAGAGCAGACTATATTCCTTGTGGGCAAAAGTGGTGGTTGTTTGTCATCTACTCTGCCCTTGAGACTCTCAACTCCACTCCAGCAACTCTGAACTTCTTGCAGTATCCTGCCCTTCCCAGCATCTTATGCTGCTCCTTAACTTTCGCCCTCTTTGCTCTTACTCTAACTTCTTCTTTTAGACTCAGCTCCCACATCACCTCCTCCAGACATTTGTTGAATGACCTTTGTCAATGAGCCCACATCCGGGGCATATCTGAATTACTGCACCTCTATGGTTTTTTTTTTTTTGTTTGTTTGTTTGTTTTGTTTTGTTTTTGTTTTTTTGTAATTAAGTGTCTACCTCCTCCAGTAAACTGTTAATTTCTGAGGGATTGGAACAATGTCATACTAATCCAACAAAACCAGAAGGGCTGAAAATAGTTAGTTAAACCATTTCTTAAAAAATATTTTATTTGGCCAGAACCAAGGTACACAGATGTAAGTTCCTATAAAGAAGCACTTGCAAAGAACCCAGTTCAGTCTATAAAGCAGCAAGTTTAGGTGGTTTAATGTATATCAGTATTTTTAAGAATTCCTTCATATGGTCTGGTTTTTTAAAAAACATTTTCTGTTTATCCAATTCAGTTTGTGATGTGTGCTTCAATTTTCAGCTAGATTGCAAGAATGTATATGGCCCTGCAAAGAAAATAATTACCTAGGATGAAGACAGTTGATATATTTGCTGTTCCTGTGAAATTTTAAAACTACTCATTCTAAGACATTTTCTCTTAAAATGAGATTTTTAGAAAGGGAAAATTCATTAAATAGTTTACTTGTGGCTGCTTTTAAATACTAACATTTTGTGTGATAATTTGTGTGCCTTAAAAATTTGGCAAACCATATTTTTCTATGAAAATAAAAATGAGTCGTAACTAAGTTCTTTCTTAATACTGATAATTGCACCTAACATAGGTGTTAATTTTGTTTTGGAATTTTTAACAACAGTTTCTATTCTAGGGTTGAACTTCACATTTTCAAATATGATTTTATTATTAAAAATCAGGCTTTGGGGAAGGTCATTTCCTGTTTTCCTCTCCTTTATGTATGTAATTACAAATCTTTAGAGAAATATTCCTCCCTATGTTTATGGAGTAACAGTAAAATCATGTTAAATTCATTTTTTAAAATTGTTTTCTAAAACCTCCAAAAGCAGGCTGAAATATTTGCGGGTTTATTATTTAAATCTTTAAATAATACATTCACAATATGCATGCTCTTTTTGTCTTTATAAATTACTCTGTTTTTTTTCCCAATTTCTCAGAAATTATCCAGTGAGAACTCTGCAGGACTGCATGCAGAGATACTCAGTAAGTTAGTTTAGGCAACTGCAGTAATGGCTTTCTTTGCTTAGCACGATATATTAAATATTTTGCAAAAAATAAAATTACATGTAGATGACATATGCCTATAGAAATTCTGTAATTTGATGGGTTCCTTCCTAAGGAAAAGGGGATATTAATTGTTATAAATGATAAAAAAAAAGTTACTTCCATTCATGTAAAATATAAAATTTCCTCTTTGCTTAGAATTACCTTTTAAAATATGGAGTGTTACTATTTGATCTTTATGTATCTTAACCCTATTGCAAATCTTTTGATTTGGTGATACAGCAAAGAACATGCTATGTCTTTCCCTACACCACTAAGTTTATTACATTTAAAAGATAATTATAATGCTGTTGCATTAAATGTATAAGTTGTTTACAGAGAAAATGTTACCTTTGTAAATTTTATTATGCCCTCCTCAGTTCAGAAATGTAGAGGCACACCACTGACTACACAATAGCTTAGGCCCACCTTTCAAGTTATTTCTAATATGACCCTTTCATGGTGTCTTTGCTCCAAATAAACTGAACTAGTCAGTGTTTCTCCAATAATTTTTATTCTTTTCTGCCTCTCTGACTTTGCTCAATCTATTTTTCCACCTGATATTCTTTCCTTGGTGTTCAGTCCAAATCCCAAACACATCATTCCCCTTAACCACATAGGGAGGTGGTGACATTCTTGCTACTTCCACCATGGGGCGTACTAAATAACTGCTTATTCACTTCAGTCTATATTGTCAAGTTGTGAGAACTGATATCCTGGATCATTAGAATTCACTGCGTGTCTGTCAGTTATCAATAGGCTAAACCGCAGAAAATAAAGCTAGAATATGTCTTTGTATTGAATCCATTTACTCTTTTCTCAATGTTTGACATGTATAAATAATACAGATATCCTTTGCCAAGATACAGATGTTGTTCCATAGAGTAAAAGAAATGCAAGTTGCTTCTTTGTGGAAGCTTTGTGCTTTCTTAAAATAGGAAACTTTAAGTAGGTGCAGATTGGCATGCTGAAGCATTTTGGTGTAACTATTCTTAAAAATGCCTAGAGCTTTTACTGTCCAAGTTTTTTTGCTTTTGTTTTTGTTTTTTGTTTTGTTTTTGGGTTTTTTTTTTTTTTTTTTTTTTTTTTTTTTTTTTTTTTTTTTTTTTTGCTAAAACACAGCTAATAAGATAAATCAAAATTCGTAAAATGTAATCTCTTCCCCTGTAGGATTTTGTGATCCCTTTAAAAAATAAGGTAGAGAAGAAAATTTCAAAGCAATTATCAGACCTAATTTTTAACACAAAAGAGCTGTCAGATTTCATACCCTTGTTACTTTAATCTGGGAGGTAATTTGTTATATTGTTATAATGTTGACAGGCTCAAATTCCCTGAAATAACTTATCAAAATAAGAAATGTAGTATAAGATAGAAAAATCTATTCTTTTTGGTATTGCTTCTTACCAAAAAGAAATGAGGTTTGTGTGTGTGTGTGTGTGTGTGTGTGTGAACATTTAAACAAAAGAAAAAATAACAAACTATTAAAATGAAGTATTATGTTTGCATACATTGATTTTGCAATAAACATTGGACAAATCTTTGCTGCACGAAGAGCTGGTTAATTTATTTCGGAATTTTGATTAAATGAGGCAGCAAAAGTCAGAAATATTAAGCACTATTAAAATCAAATTTGATTAAAATATCACTTAAAGTACAGTTGTGTTTTTTCTTTTTATCATGAATTATTGAATGGATCAAAACAGAAGCATCTTATCTACCACTGTAAATCTAGCCATTATTATTTCTTATTTTATTAAAGCGGAAACATTAACATGTTTTGAGTACAAATTCTGAAGTGGAAAGGATGTTTTCTGTAAGATGAGGGATTCTGATAAATTTAATATTTTATAAAATATCTTGTTACAATTAAAATTTAAAAGATAGCTTACTTTGCTCATGGCCCTGTGGTGGGTACTAAAGTATTTATTATGTGAATAATATGTTCATATATATGCATAATTTTATAATTGAAGAATCTGAGTCCATATGAGAATGTATGTATTTACATATTTTTAATCAGCTTAAGAATATCAATCTGTAACTGTTTGTTTCTTATTATTCCCATGCTCAAATCACTTCTTGGTATTGGCTTAAGTGAATGACAAAATATTAACTACTTTAAGTGATAGATTCTTTACCTTAGTCAGTTCCTAATATGGCAACCTAAATTGATATCATAGAGGCCTTGAAAGCATCAAGGTGCCTTTTACATACCTGAATGAAAACAAAAGCATAATTTAACCAAAAAGGAGACTGTGACTACTGCAAATGTTCATAAAAAGAACAGAATAGTTTTCTATAGTAATCTACACCCTCTGTGATTATAAAGTGTCATCTTTATCTATTCTCTCTTGTCAAAAGAATAATACTTAGAACCACATGTAATAATTTTTCATGCTCATTCATATTCATAAACATGAAGACACGTATACCAACATAATCATTCTACTAGTATTTACTTTTAGGGAAAATTTATTAACTTAATTGTTTCTTGGTTTTTATATCAGGGGCAAAGATGTTTAGCTAACATGATCATACAAACTACGAGTGTGCATATATGTGTGTACACCCATTTAGGCATGTGCACCAACCAAGGTTTTCAATTGGAAATGACAATTAGCTACTTCATAAATGCTTTTGGCTATGCATGCATATTCAAAAAGTCACCCGCTTTTTAAAAGTATTGAACATTTTCATTACTAAATTGCAAATTTGAATTTTACGAATGTTGCCTATCCTACTGGAGACCGGTGTTGACTAATACTCTTTTAAATATCAAGGCAGAAAGCCCAAATTAATAATAGTATAATTAACATAAATCAGTATTAATTTGTATTGATAATAGGACTGTTCTGTATGTGATCATTGTGTCCTGTGTCCTCACCTACAGGCATTATCCTTATATGTGTGTACGTATATGTTTGTTTCAGAATTTTAAAACTAACGGTGTTATACTTTATATCTGGATTCAGTAGGGAATGAAACAAAGTTTATATTTGTTAATTGAAATGCATAATATTGAAAACTATCCAAAAAATGCCTTGAGAAAACTTATAGCCAAGATAAAATGCTTAAATGTTCAATTTATTTCATGATCCTTGAATCTCCTGGAACTTAAATTATATATTAACCTGATAATAGTTAACTTAGGACAGAATGTAAACTAGATCCCAATTATAAATTATAAATTTTATGTGTACATGTTTAACCATTCATCAGACACAGAATTCTTTTTTTTTTTTTTTTTTTTTTTTTGAGACAGTCTTGCTCTGCCACCCAGGCTGGAGTGCAGTGGTACAATCATAGCTCCCTGCAACCTCGAAATCTTGGGTTCAAAAGACCCTCCTACATCAGCCTTCTGAGTAGCTGGGACCACATGTGCCACCACAACCGGCTAATGGTTTTATTTTGTAGGCTGGTCTCAAACTGCTGGCTTCAAGCTGTCCTCCCACCTTGGCTTTCAAAGTGTTGGGATTACAGGCATGAGCCACTGCCTCAAGCCAGAATGTCTTGATGAAATCTGAATTAAAAAGATTTTGTTTCCACCAGCTATCCAGAGCAAAACAGAGTAGGAATACAGTAATCCTTGTTAGTAGCTCTCTTTATTCTTCCTAGATTTACTCTTTGATCTGTGCTTCTCAGTAGTCTTTACTTTCTTAATCATATGACTTCCTACAATAAGGTTTTTGTTTTATTTGGGTTTTTGCCAATGTATTTGTTGATATTTAAATTTTAATTACAATAAAATGAAGTTAATTACAACAAAACTTCATGAATTTTATTTTTTTCAAATAATTTTTCACATGAAGACATATTTTATATGTATTAAGACATGAGATGAAAAGAGGGTGGAGAAATATTTGGAAAAATGTGATTATATGTATTAGAATGTGAAATGGAAAAGAGGGTGGAGAAAATTTTGGAAAAAAATTTGAAGTATAAAAGGGAAACTTCTTTTAGATGTTCTTAAAGACATGAAATGACTTCGAATTTTACCGTATTGCAAAGAGAAGAAAGAGCTACATTTGAGCTTATTAAACATGTAATTTTTGTCGGTGGAGGGGGACAGGGTCTCACTCTGTTGCCCAGACTAGAGTGCAGTGCTGCAGTCCACACCTCACTGCAACCTCTGCCTCATGGGCTCAAGCAGCCCTCCCACATCAGCCTCCTGAGCAGCTGGGATTATAAGCCCACACCACCCTGCCCAGCTAATTTTTGTATTTTTTGTAGAGACGGGGTCTAGCCATGTTGCCCCACCTGGTCTCCTGAGCTCAAGTGATCCACTTCCCTTGGCCTTCTGAAGTGCTGGGATTATAAAAGTGAGCCACTGCACCCAGTCCACAAATAATTTTTTTTTTCAAACTTTTCCCTAGGTTGAAAAACAAATCAAAATGACAATAGGTATAACTACTCTTTTGGCTCAAGTACTTTTCAGGAAGCATTCAGGTTCCTACCATGATATTTTGGAAGAGAAAGATCACAATTCTCTAAGAATTTGCAAATGTGATATATATATATAGTTTTTATTAAGTTACTTCTACTTTTTGACAAATTCCAAAATAATCTAACTGTAATGTTGACTAGTTTTATCAAACTCCTATCCTCAAGTGATCCACACACCTTGGCCTTACAAAGGTGCTGAGATTACAGGCATGAGCCACCATGCCCAGTGATCAGTTTTCCTTCCTTTTAAGATTCTCTAAAAATGAAACACGCATAGAAAATAGAGCCACTTTCTTAATAACACTTGGTTTGAAGTCGAAGTTATTCTCAAAGTGTGCTTTTATTGCCTTGTTTTTAGGACATTTATTTCAATCCATACAAAACATCCAAATAATTTGGTCTTGGAATCCCATTCATTAGTAAACTAAAGGACCATCCAAAAAAATAACAATCTGGGGTTACACTTGATCCTTGGAGAGTAAATGATTCTGGAAATAAGTTCTGTCATTCTCTTTTCTCCTGTAACATACATAACACTCTGATGGCGGTTGTATGGCCACAACAGAGATTTGGCCCAGAAAAGACATGCTTAAACTGAGGGTATACCCCTGCTAAGTCAAAATGAATTGTGAAATCACTAGAAATGGCTACAACTTCTTCATGTTCCACAAATTGTTTCAACATGTTTTCTATAAACTTTCACTACTTTTGCTTTTTTTTCTTTCATTTAAAAAATATTTACTCAGAACATACCATGTGCTAGCCACTAGATCTTAAGTGCCAAGTCACTGGTGAGCCTAACAGACATTCTTCCTGTACTACAGAGATTACCCTCAGGTGGAGAAAACAGTAAGAATCAAATAACCATACAAATAAATACACCCATTATTCAAAAAATATGTATTGAGTGCTCCCCATGTTGTGAATCTGTACTAGATTTGTGGAATAGAGTACCTGAACCCATGAATCTTACATTCTGGTGCACAAATTAAACAGTAAGCAAATAAACAAGTAAGTAAATATTATATGGCAGGTGGTGCCATGAAGAAAAATAAAGCTGTATAAGGGCATAGAAAATTTGAGGGGTTGGGATAACATGTTTATAGAGGAATGGAGTGAGTGAGGGAAAGAATAGTAACAGATAAGGTCAGTGAGATAGGAAAAGGCCTGGTCTTCTACATGGCAAACAGTGCTTGTTATTACAAATGGCGAAAGTGCTCTGTAACAAATACAAGATGTTAAGAGAATGGATAACTGGGAGCCTACCACCCAAGGGAATCAGAGGAAGCTTCTATTAAGAACTGAATTGTGTCCCCCACAAAATTCAAAATTTATTTAACTCTCAATGTAACAATCAGAAATCAATTAATAAGCTGGCATTGGTAAGTTCTTAACCTTCAGTAATTACTTTGAATGTAAATGGATTAAATTATCCAATCAAAAGGCATAGAGTGGATGAATGGATTAAAAAAATGTAAAAAGCAAAACAAAACACGACCCAACTGTATGCTGCCTACAAGAGACTAATTTCACCTTAAAATACACTCAGACTGAAAGTGCAGGAATGGGATAAATAATTACGTTTCAATGGAAATAAAAAGAGAAGAGGGGTAGTTATACTTATTTCAGACAAAATAGGCTTTTGGTCAAAAACTGTAAAAGGGTACAAAGGAGGTTATTATGTGGTGATAAAAGGATCAGTTGATTAAGAGAATATAGCACTTGTAAATACATATGCATCCAACATTGGAGCATCTAAATGTATAAAGCAGACATGAAGAGATTTGAAGAGAGACGTAGACTGCAACAAAATAATAGTGAGGGACATCAATACCCCACTTTTAGCATTTAGCATTGGACATATCATTCAGACATAAAATCAATAAAGAAACATTGGACTTGAATTATACTTTGGGCCAAATGGACCTAACAGACATATACAGAATATTCTACCCAATACGTTCTTCTGAAGTATACACAGAACGTTCTGCAGAATACATAGTAGGTTAGGCCACAAAACAAGATCAAAATTAAGATCCAAATCATATTGAAAATATTTTCTGACCATAGTAGTAGAAAACTAGAAATCAATAACAGGAAGAATCATGGAAAATTAGCAAATATGTGGAAATTAATTCCCCATGTGACTATATTTGGAAATGGAGACTTTAAAGAAGTAACTAAGGTAAAATTAGGTTGTAAGAGTGGGACCTTAATCCAATAGGACTGGTGTCCTCCTTGTCAGAAGAAGAGACATTAAGAATAAATGTACACAGAGAAAAGACCATGTGAGGACACAGCAAGAAATAAGCATTTACAAACCAAGCAGAGAGACCTCAGGAGAAACCAACCCTGCCAACACCATGATCTTGGACTTCCCGCCTCCAGAACTGTGAGAAAATAAATTTCTGTTTTTTAAGCTACCTAGTCTGTGGCATTTTGTTAAGGCAGCAATAGCAGACTGATAAAAAAAAGAGTTAACCCCTTGAAAAGAAGCATACAGGAACAACGTGTGCAAAGCACTTGGTGCATTTGAGAATCCGAAAGAAAGCCGAAGCTAGAGATGACACATGAGAGTGGTGCCTGGGGAGATGAGAGAGGTAGAGGGAAGCCAAATCATACAAGGTCTGGCGTACTCTGCGAAGGATTTTTGCCTTTATTCTAAAGGGCTGACATGATTTGATCTGCATTTTTAAACATCATCTGACTGTGGAGAATTGGAGTAGGGAAAGTGTAGGTGCAGGGAGACCTATCCAAAGGTCCCAGGTGATAAAGTATGCTAGATTTGGGATGGTGACAGTGGAGTTGGAGAGAAGCAGATTGATCTTTAAGAATGAAGTTGATAGGAGAAGGATTACTTCTACATTTCTGGGTTTTTCAGATGGAAGGAAGTTGGTTCCATTTTAGAAGTGGAAAACATTGGACTCATAATTTTATCCCCAACTTGACAGTTCCATTCTGGCCATGCTGAATTTGAGATGCTTCTGAAACATCCAAGTGAAGAATCAGTCAGTGAATGAATCTGGAGCTCAGAGAACAGATGGACTGGAAATATAAACTTGGGGGTCAAAAGCATATGTATAGTAATCAAAATATGCTACAGTTTTAGTTCTCTGTAGACAGGGATTTTATCTGTTTTGTTCACTGATGTATCTCAAATGCATGGAACAGGCTGGTATTACAGGAGGTACTGAATACATGTTTGTTTTAGGAATGAATGAATGATGGATAAATTACCTAGGAAAGAGTTTGACATAAAAAGAGAAACAGATCTAGAATAAAACCCTAGGGAACACCTACATTTATAGGCTTGGAAGAAGGGAATGAGCTTACAAAGAAATAGCAAAGGAATAGTGACAGAGAAATTCGTAGAGTCCCAGGTTTAAGAAGCCAGTAAAGAAGGTGCTTCAAGAAAGAAAGAGAATATATCCTCTGAAGTAAGTAGCATAGAGCAGCAAGCCTAGCATACGAATGAACACTTCTGAATCCTAAAAGCAAGACCAGCTTTAAAATACTTGAATCTGTTTGTCACTGTTGTCAGTCTTTGAATCTAATAAGATTTAATTTATTTTGTGTAATATTTACTTCAGGTAATAGCCGCTTGGAACTACCTTTGAAAGCACATCTGACACATTCTCAGCATGGGTGGATATACGATAACATCATCATACTTTGTATTAAATTATGACCATAATGACAGTTGGGAAAAAATGTAAGCAACTAATAGAACATCAGTAGGTTTTCTTGAAAACCTCACTTGGAGAATCCTCTCTGGATGAAAGCTCAATAATTTTTTGCTTTACTACCTCCTCCTGTTACTTTACTCTGTACTCCCCTATATGTCTGCATTAGAAAAACTTTATTAATTTCATGCATAACCACATAATGAGTCATAATTAAGATTCAGAGGAGCAGTAAAACAATTTTATACTACCACCTGTATATACCTTCTAAAAATAGATGTTTATTAGTTACTTAGTTTTGGTCAGTATTCCCTTGGAAGATAATCTACCTGGGAACAATAGGAAAGATAATCTCCTGTTTGCCACATTCCCAAACCAAAAACTGTGCTTGACGTATTGTAGGTGCTCAGTAATATGTACATAATAAATAAATGAATACATGCTTAAAGTCACATGGCAGGAGGTAGATATAAAAATGTTGGTTGGGTTTGCAGTTTAGTCAGAGATGCAGTTCCTAATATCAAGTTACGCATTTGAAATTCAGGCAAACATCTTGACTTGCAACATCTCTAGCTGACTTTTAAGCCCCAGCCCCATTTCGGATGTTTCCACGTTAAAGTCAAACAGGCATTTTGAACTGTAGGTGTCCCAAGCATGATTCTTTCCTTTTCTTCCTGCACCACCCTTCCCCAGCCCTCACACCGTCGCCTCTTCAAGGCTTTTCTTATCTTTGAGAGAACAAAAATTTTCTACCTTCATCAGAAGTCCAGCCAATCACCAAATTCTATTAATTCGGCTTCTACAATTTCTTTCACATCCACCTTCCAAATCATCTTCGTTCATAGAATGACTTGCATTTTCCTAGCAGTTGCAGTGAACTCCTAGGAATTCTGGTGCCTCTAGCCTCTCTCTTCTTCATTCAATATTCCATATCGTCAGTCAAGATTTGCTAAAATAAGCAATTGATACAAATCCTCATTAACCAACAAGACAACATGAGTTATGTTCCTTTTATGCATCTATTCTAGGCTTAAGGAATAAGTGCTTGAAGCCCACAGAGGGTTCTTTGTCTTATAGAGGGGCATAGAGACTAGATAGGCTTATGTCATTGCCCTTCTCAGACTTCTCCTTTACCGTAGAGTAAAACTTAACCACTTAAGATGATATTCCCAGACCTTTAAGTGCAGACTCTCTTGCCTTTCTAGCTTCATCCCACATCATTTCCAAAACCCTAAATACAGTCTACCTGGATCCTGTATTGTGTCGAGAGAGTTATGCACTTCCATCCTGAGTTATGCCTTTTCATCTCATTTCCCTGACTGGAATGAGTTTCCCTTTCCCCTACACACAAGATAAGATGCCATTCATTCTTCGAATCTCAGCTCAAACGTTAGCTCACCTATGTGTCCTTACCCATTACACACACTTCATTTATTTCTCTGTAAGAACAAAGACAACCGCTGTGGAGCAGATTCTGAGCAACACAGAGACATATGTTCCTAGTGAGTCCATTTATTGTTGAAGGCCTCTTATTACTAAGTCTTAATCTCTACCTAATTCACTATTTTAGGTATTAAGTTCATATCAACTACTATGTTTGTAAGAATTTCCTAGGTTCCATACTTTATGCTCTCTAAAGCATTACCCATCATTGTGCAATGCTGCAATAGCTGCTGTGTTCTTTATGTATAAAGTTCTTGTCTCTGATCTGTAGCAATGGAGGAGCTTTTCAGAACCCCTTTGGTAGAAAAGCTCATGCCGTCTTTGGAGTTCAAGATGGAAATGGGTCCTCTACTAAACTGAAAAAAAAAAAGAAAAAGAAAAAGCCTTTATAACACATCCCATGCAATATTGTTAAATATTTTGTTTTTCCTTTGCTCTCTGATATGGCTCAGGGGAACAGTTGCTTGTGTAATTCATGCTTAATATTGTGTGAGTTACAAAAGGACATGAAAATATCTTTTTATCATGAGTATGGATAGTTACCTTGGGTATTGTTTGATAGCTAAAGTGCTTTCACTGATGACCATCCAACTCAGTTTAATTGTCAGCTGATACATGTTAGAACTCCTTCATATACTGGCTAATTTCCGCCAGTTTATAAATGATGACTGCTAATGTCAAGGCGGTTCAAAAATAGCAAAAACTTGATTTCCCCTTAATATCCTGAGGATCATATTCATGGGCACCGGGAGTCTGGACAACAAATCTAATGGATTTTTGTCATCATATTTAGAATAAACAAATCAATGCTAGAAATTGTTTCTAACAGGAGATAATAAAGGAAATGGGCAAACAAAAATAACACAGTCTCTGTGAGCCAATTGTTTTCTGTAAACTGGATGAGATTTTTTTAATGTGGGCAAGAATTCTAAAATTATACAGTTAAGCTAAATAACATAGTATTTACTCCTGTCATTAATTGACTTTCAATTGGGACCAAAATTGGTGTTTGAATGTTATATTATAAGGAAGTACATGCAAATTATTTACTAGTGAATATTTATTTAATTGGACAGAAGTAAGTGAGAGTGTTATTTATCCTTAGCATGGCCAATTTTAGGCAAGTAATTGCAGGATGAGGAGTCCCTGTATCTGCGGTGAGATCACTGAAGAACTCAGTGTTTGTAGCACACAGAATGGCCACGTTTACATACCTGAGTGCATTCACAGTATAACCAAGCCCAAATCCTCAGCCAAATCCCTAAGGGAATCTGGGTTTTACCTTGCAAACTTTGGCTGCTAGGCACAGTTACAGAGCCTTGTTATGCTGTAGGCTCTCAATAAAAATGTTTGCCTTGGATTATTACAAAGGCTTTCTTGGTACAGAAATTCAGACAAGATCCGGAAGCATAGGGTGAAAATACAGGAATGAGCAGAAGGAGCCAATTCTAAAGTTTTCTGAAGTCTGCTCATGCCTTCATATAACAGTGAGCCTCCTTAGTCCCTCACTCAAACAAAAAAGATGGACATGTAATTTACCTAGAAATATGGATGCCTCTAAATTTTAAAAAGGAAAATCATTTAAAACATGACATTTATAAAGTATCTTAAAATAATATTTGGTTTTATACTATGGTATTTTAATGATAGAGAAATTCAGTGCTATGACATTCTAATGATATTCCAATATTAACTAGGATAATTATTTTATAAAATCTGAATATATTAATATAATCTCCATTTTTCATTTTTTAAGAAATATTATATCTAAATATAATAATTTTCCTTTGTTATATGTATCAAAATTCAAATGTTTGTGATATTTATGTTATACTTTTTACTGTTGATCTTAACAATAATCACTCTAATAAGCTTTCTACTTAAGTCAGTGACAATATTACAGAGTTCTTCTTCTAGATTTGCCTTTGTAATCAGGTTATGAGCCACATAAAAATTCCTAATATGTTATAGTTGCATCTTGTTCTTAACTCAAATGTCATTGCCCATCTTGATTATTTATGTTGTTTATCATAAGGAATTCCAACTGATTTTTCACAGCCCCTCAAAATAAAGTTTATCTTTTAAGTTTATTTAAAAGAATAGTACATACTTCTGAAAAAAGTAAAAATTGAATCTGAAATATTTAAATGACTGTTCACAAGAATAAATGCATAACTTCACAAAGTGACTATTTCATACAAGAAAGCAATTATTTGGATATGTAAGGCATGGTATGTGTGGTCATATTTTTTATCTATTTACTTATGAATGAATTACCATATTAGCATGAAAAGCTATCCTTAGCATCAAGGAGGCTTTTGTTTTAATTCCTGGTTTTAAGTTCATTTGCTTAGTTGAATATTCATTTGGCTTTTGTAGTACCAAAAGCAGGGGGCGAAATGTGGCTCTAGGGGCTTCTTCATGGCCTTTAATTGTTTCAGGAGAAGCTTTACTTTTTATCAATTAATCCTGGGTACCATATTTTGTATAGAAGATTGAATTTTTTTTTTTTTTTTTTACACAGGAAAGACTGGTTTAGTGACTTATGGCCATGTATATAGTAGGTGTTTAATTACTATCTATTAAGTGGATGTTGGATGTCAGACATGAACTGTCATATTTAGGTTTTCTGACATTTGAGAGAAGCATTCAACTTTGGTGAGACAAGAGAGAAGATTGTGTTTTCCCAAAAGCACCCTTTAGAGAACAGATTGTAGGGATGTGTATTCATAAAGTGACGTATGAACTTTTTGCTCAGCTTAAACCACTTTCCTCAATGCTATCTCAAAGCAGCAACTTAAATTCAATCATGCGTTTGATCAACACAATGTTTATTAAACACCTATTACATGCCAGAGTCTTCCAGGGATGGGAAAAACAGGTCCTGTGGAGTTTGCGTTCTAATGGAGGGAGTGATAATAATTCCCAAAGATGTTGAAATTCATTTGTGAGCATGTTTCTGATTCTCGACAAAATGTGAGTCATGGTCCCCATGTAGTGGAATCTCACTGGCGTAATCTGATGAACTTCATAAACTGTGTCACAGCAGGATGTGCCAATTATTTAGTTTGAGCAGATCTAGACAATTTGAATGTCTAACACCTAGTCTTCTTTCACCCAGCAGATCTAGACAATTTGAGTGTCTAACACCTAGTCTTCTTTCACCCAGGTTGTAAGTGGCCTGCTTAAGAGGAATGGTTGAGCCAATCAACAGTAAGGTACTGTGTATCTCAAAACTGCTAGAAGAAGGGACTTTTTATGTTCCCACCATAAAGAAATGATAAATGTTTAAGGTGATGGATATGCTAATTACCCTGATTTGATGATTATACAACATATACATGCATTGAAACATACTGTATTTCATAAATATGTACAATTATTATGTGTCAAAATTTTTTTAAATGTTTTAAAAAGAGAGGGAAATGGTTGACCACTCTAGATTTCACAGGAATTAATTACCAAATAACATATCATGACAGAACATTCTTGGATGTTATTTTAGAAAATAACACATGTATTGTCAAAACACTTATTTTTAGTACAGTCTTTAATAAAGCCTTCATTCACTTATTTGGGGCTTTGGGGCTCTCAATCTTAGCATTAACCACATAAATAAGGGGTGATAGGCACAACATAAATTAAGTCATTAGTTTAGAATCGCTCTCCATGAGGCTGCCTGTAGATTTTTTTTATCATCCATCTAAACCACAGAAATAAAAATTGAGTGAATACTTTTCTTTATGTACCATGAATCCATTTCCCAAAAGCATGAAAAATATTCCAAGCACTAAGGAGGTGTTTGAAAAATTTATTTATTAAGGACCATTTGTTAAGTGGAATATTCACTCAGCTTTTACAGTACAGTAGTACCAAGAGTAGCTAGATTTCTGCCTTGGAGTCTTGCATAGTATGACCTCACACAGCTCTTTCTTCCAAACATCATATGCCAGTCATTACCTGCAATGTCTAAGAGGGCAAGGATTCCCACCCTCTATGGCCACCCAAAAGCATACATACCTCATGCATGAGGTTCATTTACATTCTTACAAATTGACTTTGGGTGAAGAGTTATGAAAAGCCTTCTCTTCTTTACCCTGTATTGCTAAACATTTGCCTTGAATGACTTTCCTGAGAAACTGAGGTTCCCCTGGCAGTCAGTATTTACTGATTCTAAATTCCTTTAGAAATCCATGGTCTTCTAAGAAAGTTCCTCCAAGTTGATCCTAAAAAGGTATGAATAGTTAATTATGTTACAATGTATGCCTCTCTCTTTGCTGGTCTGCATGTTCTGCTTGCCAGTTTTCCATCTGCAGTTGGTGGCATTAAGCAGCAGCTGCATTCCTTTTATCTTGGTTTTCAATTGCAGATTCAGGAACTAAGCCAGGTCTTGCGATTCTTCCTTTCTGCTCTTTTTTTTTTTTTTTTTTTCGTTTGTTTTTGTTTTTTGACAGAGTCTCACTCTGTTGCCAGGCTGGAGTGCAGTGGTGTGATCTCTGCTCACTGCAACCTCCGCCTCCCGGGTTCAAGCGATTCTCCTGCCTCAGCCTCCCAAGTAGCTGGGACTGCAGGTATATGCCACCATGCCCGGCTAATTTTTGTATTTTTAGTAGAGATGGGGTTTCACCATGTTGGCCAGGGTGGTCTCGATCTCTTGACCTCATGATCCGCCCACCTCAGCCTCCCAAAGTGCTGGGATTACAGGCATGAGCCACCGCACCCAGCCTCTGCTCCATCTTACAGTCTTATTTGAAATATTTTCATGGATTTGGGGTACCTAGACAAGGAGAGACTAAACAAATGATAGTTTCTCCTCGGTTTCCATTATAGGTTCCATTTTAAGCCTGCTATTGTATATCAATTGCTCTTTTTGTATTGAAATGTAAAGATAGTTTAAATTTGTTTTATAAAAATAACTCCTAACAAATTGTTGAAACATGGATGTAAAATGCTGTCAATGGAAAAAACAGAGAGAGGTAGAGGTATTTATATTTAGCATTTATTTATTTATTCATTCAATAACTGTTTACTGAGAATATCCTATTTGTTGGGATCTGTGGGGCATAAATAGATAAGAGATAATTCTACTTCCTTAGAACCTGCAGTCTAAATTGGAAAATTCTTATCTTGCCCTGAACCAGCAGGAATCTGAATGCCCGTTCGGATATTTAGACCAACTTTTCTGATGGAAAAGAGTTCTGTCTTCACTGTGAAGCTTATTTTGAAAGACTGACAATGCTCATTGAGGTGGAAGACTGAGGCAGAGATCTCTCTGCATGAGGCATCCCTTGCTGCTTCCATTCTACCTGCTGTTTCCAAAGATAACTACACTCAGAAACACTTCTCTCATGGGTTTCTCTGAGTACATCCCAATATTCTTAAATAATGATGAAGTAACAGGGAAAAAAATTAATAACCAAAGTTCAGCTGCATACCAGCAATATTCCATTTAATTCTCTTAACAATGAGATGATATAGATATTTGGCTAATGAAAAACTTGGATACTAAATGGCCAAGCCAAGCCAGGATTCAAAGCCAGGTCTACGTGACTCCATAGCCTTGCACTTTTAAAGTCCTAATTTTAGAGCCTCTTGCTTAGGGATCTTTCTCTGTGAAGGTGGCACCTATTCTTGGCAGTGGTGGCCTATTGGGCCCTTTGTGGGTAGCTCCCATAGGTTCCTCTCTTGACTCTCTGATAACTCCTTTGCTTCCTCAAACAACTCCTCAGGGATTGGACAGTGCAGTGTCGCTCTCTCAGCACCAGCTCCAGAACCCTCTAGTGCAGGCAGTTCTCTAGACCGCTTCCGAGGCACTTACTCAGGGACTGACACCCCAGACTTGGGGCCCTCTGTCTTGAGACCACAGAGCTGGAGTCTATCACCAGTGTCTCAGGTCATCGAATAATTTGGCAAAATCTCATATTTCACTTCATCCTCATCCTTTCTATGCCTGATATGTACACTAAACTTTGGTGGGGACTCAGCAAACATTTGAGTCAATGTTAGAGATGTGACCCGCCGCCATATCTGTTAGGCATGCACAAGGCAGTGCTCATCATCACGCCACCATGTGGCCTCTGGCAGTGTCCTTTGTCCCATACTGAGGAACTGCAGACACTGTGCACAGTGCCTCAACTTTTTGTAGTTGTAGTATCGTCTCCATTGCTTTTTATTGCTCTAAGTGCACAGTCCACTTAACCTTCTGGCAAGTTAGCTGCTTTTAACCTGCCATGGAATGGATACTCAAGTATTACAAAGCTTTTTTTACATTATATGTAAAAAGACAGATGACAAAACTCCCAGAAAAGGACTTCTCTATGAATTAGTGCATTTGTTTCAGTTTTGAATCTACCAAATTAATTGTTGCCAGTTCTAAGGGCATTTTTGATTCCTCCGTGGTTCTCACCTATATCATGTTATTTGTGTTGCTGAGTCCTTGGAAAAAGTGATTGCAAAGGCTATTTTCTTTTCCCTTGTTCCCACAGATTCTAGAGGGGGTTTGACCTAGATTTTCTGCAGTTTCTTTCCTACTTAGCCATTTTTCAGCCAAAGAAGTTTCTGCTAACATGTAGAATTCCTTCTATGAGGAATCCATGCTATCATCAGTGCAGAGTGATATGTGAGTCATAATTACTATACTCATAAAACTCCTAGAAATGTAGAATGATAAGATATTTTAAGGATTAGTTTGTCTCGTCTTCTTATGTTCAGACTGAGAAAATGCAGATCATGGAGATTAAGGGATTTGTTCACAGTCCCAGAGATAGTGGGCTCCAAATCAGAAGAAAATCCCAACTTCTAGTTCTAACTCCATTGCTTTTCCCTCTCTCAATACCCATTGCTGCTGCTTCTTAAAAGAATCATAAATATCTATTAAATGATTGTAGATTTTATATTTAAGTTTTTGAGTAGTTAGTCTCCTGTAGATGAGCATTCTTTGAAAGACAAAGCAGCAAAGTCAAAAGTGTATGAATTTAGAAGCCAGATAGACAATAACCAAATAGAAGTTCTATCATTTTCTACCTATGTGATAATGGAAAAGCTATTTAATCCCTCTATACCTCAGCTTTCTGATCCATAAAAACAGATTGTAACATCAACATGTAGGGTTACTGTGAGGATTTTAAAAATTAATATTATATAGTGCTTGGAACAGTACCCAGCACATAGTAAATATTCAGTCAGTGAGACATGTAATTCTCAGATGTCTTCTTCCCCTTTATCAGAAATAGGTAACGTTTTTTTCCCTTTATGCCTAAAAGAGTGAATTTTGTTGCATTGTTATTATTTCAGATTTGTGATAAATCTTACAGACAAACTAATGTAAAAACAAGCTTAAAATACACATTTGATTTTCACTTTTTGTTTTTTTAAGTCCTGATCTCATTCCCCTCATGGACTGGGGAAAGAGTGAATGTAGGTTTATGAAGACATTTACATGTCATAGTCCAGCATTTCCCAAACCATGATCTTTGACCACCTGCATCAGAATCATCTGTGGGGATTGTTTAAAGAAGAAGATTCCTGGACTCCACCACAGACCCATAAATACTGTATCTTCATCACAGATTCAGTGATGAAGAGGCCCAGGAACCTCTGTGTTATAACAAACACAAAATGTGTTTTTATACACTAATTTTTGAGAATCACTGCTGTAGATGAATCGCCAGTTAAACCCCAGGTTACTTGACCAAAAATATTACTTTAATCATGATAATTCCCTGTTTTCTCACTTGTCTTCAATTGGGTAAGGAGGGCTATCAGGCTGTGTGAACCTTATGGCTGTCCTACCTTATGGTAGGCTGAAAATATGCCCCCAAAAATGGCCGTATGCTTGTCCTCAGGGTCTGGGAATAGGGTACTTTATTTGGCAAAGGAACTTTGCAGATGTGTCTAAATTAAAGATCTTGAGATGCAAAGACTATTCTGGATTTTCCAGGTGGGCCAAGTGTCATCACAAGGGACTTCAAAAGAGAAGGAAGGAGAATCAGAGTTAATACATGATGACAGAAGCAAGAGACTGGAGTGATACAAGGAAGGGGTCCTGAGCCAAGAAAGCTGAAAAAGGAAAGGAAACTAATTGTCCTTTCAGAGTCTTCAGAAGGAACCAGCCCTGCTGGTATCTTGACTTTAGCCCAGGGAGACTGATT
Organism: Piliocolobus tephrosceles; assembly: GCF_002776525.5. NCBI lineage: Eukaryota > Metazoa > Chordata > Mammalia > Primates > Cercopithecidae > Piliocolobus > Piliocolobus tephrosceles. Next base: position 99,596,849 of record NC_045438.1, on the reverse strand, counting down.
TTGGACTTCTGATCTCCAGAACTATAAGATAATACAAGGCATACTGTCCCTTTGCTCCACCTCTGTCCACTAGTTCTATGAATTTTTCAAAGTTCTGGGCCATCCTTGACCCTTCCAGCCAAGAGTTATTTCCCCTTCTCTGAAGTTCTAAGCCAATCATAATCTGCAATTTATTGTGCATCCAGTTGTGATTCCTGATTTTGGTAGACTTTTGTTTCTGTTCTAGCTTTGCAATTTACTGGAATGTGAAAAGAAAACAACATATTTTATTCATATTTAAAATGGAAATAATAATGGTACTTACTCTTAAAAATTATTTTAGGATGAAGTAAGATTTCAGGATTAAAGTCCTAGAGCACCTAACACATAGTAAAAATTGAGTATGTGTTAACTTATTAACAGTAATTGGTATTTAATTTTCTTTTTTATTTGTTTCTATTCTATACCATGAATCTTGATATGCCTTTTACTTTATATATGGCAATAATATGAGAAACAGGAGGAAGAATACTGGATAAACATCTAATATTTAATGTTATGCTTTACTATGATATGCAATATAGGGTATAAATCTCACAGACAGTTAGGGTTTGCTGTTGGAGCAATGCTCACGCTATGAATGCATGCAAGGAACACATAAATCCTGCCTAGGAACCTCTCTTCTCCTCTCACTTTTTTTATTTCTTTCTTTTCTTTTTTCCTTCCTTTCTTTTTTTCATCACAGGTGATCATATAAGTAGTTTGGTATCTTAAGTACTTTAAAATCCATTGGATTTTGGAGCAATTTTTCAAAAAAAATCTATGATTCAATACATTGCCATTCATCATTACCTTCCCTTTACAACCTTTCTGGCTATTTTAGTGCAGATGAGAACTCTCCTATCGTAGCTAATTTGAATTCGTTTTTCAAACGAGAATTCACGAGCTACTATGCTAAAATTAAGGTCTATTACATCTTCTGCTCTTCCACTGTCTGCTAATGTTGTAATATGATTTTTAAGTAATTAACTTTCTTTTGACATGCTTTCTTATTTAGAAACTCAGGTTTATTTGCAAGTCGGTTATCTCTATAGATGTTTATGTATTTTATATAGATGTTTTCTCTGTGGTTTTCTCCCTAATTATTTTAGAGAGACTTGGAATTACTCATTTTTATGTAAGACATATGACCAAGGAAATGTGACACAAAAATGCTAGGAAAACTTGGTAGTAATACTACTTTTGTGGTTAAAGGCAAGGAAAGGAAAATCAAGCCAATTCCTATAAGAAGAAAAAAGTATACTTGAATATACTAAGTAGATGCTTCTTGTCATCTAATATTTTTAAAGCAAAGAAAAATTTCCTGTTCTTTTTTCTTTTGCTTCTTTTATTCAAAGAAAGACATAATTTTATAAATAACTTGCAGGATTAAACTTACTTGAAAGGCAATGGGGAGTTTCCCCTCTGACCTGTAGGATAGTCAGTTCTTTGTGTATTCTTCCTAGAATACAAAAGGGGTAATTGCAGCAGTTGTAAGTGCCCTCTGGAAACTTTTTCTAGTAGCCCAGTGCTTGGAAATTGTCCATGGACTTACACACACACACCACGTGTGAATTTAATATGAGAAATGGAGGATTCCTTTGAAAAGCTATAAAACATGTGCTCTGTTGAGAGCTTTATACCCCTTGTGTCCCTCCTTGGCCACCGTGCATGAGTGCCATGGCTGAGAAGTAAAAGTCAAAGCTGAATGAAGCCCACATTACTTTATAGACTTGAGGACCTGTGGTTTTACTCATGAATAAGCAACAGCTCATGCTTGTACAAAATGCCCGTCTGTCTGGGTCTCTCTCAGTTAAAAAGAGGTATTTTAAATCAAATAGAAAATATATTGTTTAACTTACCATAGGCTTCAGTGCAGAAATACAAGTTATATATTCATAACATGGTTGCATTAGAGAAGGGAAACCATATAAACAATTCAACATAATTCTAATAATGTATTGGTTCACCCATGATAAAATTAACCACCTATATTAAAGAATAAACTACGTTAAAAATTTATTTCTTATGTACTAAAGTGAGGATGTATTTATTACTTAGAATTTTTTCTCTGTTTTTCCCCAAAGTGTGGTTTCTATTAAGAAAAAAACTTAATAGAGAATTTGGTATCCTTTCAAATAGACTTTTTAATGCAGTATGAAATTATATTATAATCTAGTTGATGGCAAAATTACATTGAGTTATATTAATTATTAATTCATCTGTTCCCCAAATCTGTAAACTCTTAGTATCTTTAATGAAGATCAAGTAGTAATCATTTAATCATTTTTCCTATGCGTGTACAAGTTTCCCCAAAACTGATTAATCATATTAGTTGTTGTTTTGGGGGGAATTCCACAGATTAATTTAAAAGTAGTATATGTGGGGGACATGGCTTGTTTTGAAGAAGCATAGTAGAAAAAGAGAATTTGTATAAGAATTATTTTTAAAGTTGAACTCACAGAAGTAGAGAGTAGAATGGTGGTTGCCAGAGGCTGAGGGAGGGAGATGGAAAGGGAAGGAGGAGATGTTGATCAAAGAGTACACAATTTCAATTAGGCAAGAGGAATAAGCTTTAGTGGGCTGTTGTGCAGAATGGTGACTATAATAAAGATGCATTGTATGTTTCAAACTTGCTGAAAGATGAGATTTTAAATGTTTTTACCGCAAAAAAGTGGTCAGTATGTAAGGTGGCAGTTTTGTTCATTAGCTTGATATAATCATTCCACAGTGTAAACATATATCAAAACATCACATTGTCTCCCATAAATATACACAGTTATTACTTGTCAATTAAACATTTTTAAAATGATTGTGTTTAATCACCAAAGATAGTATGTGTCTTGTATTTTTAGTAACAACCTCCATTTTGGATTAGAATATTTGAATTTTATAGTGAAAATAATCTACAAAATCAGTTATACATTTATCAGATAGTTTATAACAAAAATGGACACATCACAGTCATAGCTTTCTTAGCACAGTTTTCTAAAATGACTTAATCCCAAAGTAATTTACAGGCAGAATAAATGGATTTATTATGTATAAAAATCCTCATCTCACATTATCTAAAAAAAATTGATGTTTGGTTTAAAAAAAATAATTCACAATAATAACATGAGCCCTTACACTTACCAGAAAAACCCAGGTATTTACAAAGTATAGATAAAAATCTGTCTTTTAATATTGCCATATTCTCACAACAAACAGCTTCTTTTCATAAATTTTAAAGTTCAAGGTAAACAGGGCACCTTTAAAAAATCTTGTGAAAGGTGACTGCCGGTGCAGGCATGGCAAATAGGGGAGATGATCAGATGATTAAAAAAAATGGAGAACAGATTATGAATGTTGCTGAATAAACGCAAAGAAAATTTAATATTCTCTTTAATTCTCTTTCATAGTTAAAGGAAAGGAAGAACAGTGAGGAATAAAATAGAGAGGATACAAAAAGCAGGAGCAAAAAAAGATGAAAGCCTTAGTTCTAATGCTTTTTAAATATTTTCAAATTGTTTTACAGATGGGGTCTCACTGTGTCACCCAGGTTGGAGCGCAGTGGCGTGATCAAATCTCACTGCAGCCTTAACCTCCTGGGCTCAAGCAATCTTGAGGCTTACTTATTAAAGATAAACCATTGAGATCACTCTCAGTTGTGACATGCAGAGAAGTGGATTTTTTGTTGTTGGAATACAAGTCAGTTGGTTAACTACTATAATACTTCAGTCCTTAAATATGAAAACAGTTTCTTGAAATGGAGTAAATGTAACCATTAATTTTTAAACTGTGATGAACCATATGCCCCATGTAGCACAGCGGGGTCTCGGTATGACCTGCCTCTGGGGCAAGAGGGACAAAAAGTGAAAGGTGTTCTGAGCAGTAACTTCTCACATAGTCACTTTTAGCTCCTAGGCTGGAGATTCCTACTTTACATCTTGATCAAGATTTATGGGGAAATTAAAAATGCAGAAAATGTCAAGCCCATCTCTGAAGTATGATTACCAGTTTGTGTAAGATTGTCATCTCATAATATCTAAACATTATTCTTCATATTAAGTTAAAAATGTTTTCATATGAAAATTCAATGATGGCATTTATGTACTCAGTGTCCACCTCTCTCAAAGAATATCCCCGTTGTTTTCTGAGGGCAGCTACTTTGATTTCACAATTTTCCTGGATTTCTTTTTTACTTTTGTAGACATATAGCAGTGATTTGCAATGATTGCTTCTAAAATAATTTAGAATCAATAGCTAGCAACTGGTATTCCTTCAATAATGCCTTAGCTTTCTGGATTGGTATGTGAGTTAGCTGTTGCCACAATAATACTGCACAATATATTACCTAAACCTGAGAGGTATTCAGGAAGTATTTATTTCTTCCTCTTAGTTTGGCTGGTGTCAGCTGAGGTTTGGCTTATCTAGGCTGCCTTCAGTTGGGCATAGCCATAAGTTGCAGGTTGGATGTAGATCTACTGCAACTTGATTTCGTTCTTCTCGGACCAAGAGCTCTATAAGGCAGAGTCTTCTCATGGCCTTAAGTTGCAGGTTGGGTCTATGTCCACTGCACCTTTCTTTCATTCTTCTTGGACCAGGAGCTATATGAGGCAGGGTCTTCTTATGGCAAAAGGCAGAGTAAATACACCAAAGCCCAACCTGGCAATAACATTTTAATCCTCTGCTAGTGTACTTCTGCTAACATACTAATTGTCAGCAAAAGTCACATGGCCAAGCCTAATATCAGTGAGGAAGGAAAATATCCTTTGATTCTAGTGCTAGGTTATGCAAAGTCATATAGCATATGGTATAGTTATGGGGAAGGAGTATTAGAAACAATAATGCAATATACCATGTTCCACCTTCTAGATCACAATTATTCACATGCCACCCACACACAAAATAGCTTATTTCTGTCTCATTTTATATATAAATATAATTTTGGGAAATTCTCATACTTTTAATAATAAGTATGAAATCAAGTTCAAACTCCAGGATCTTGTTATTTATACCTGTTCCAGATGCAGTTCTTCTTGATCTGGAGGCCTGTTAGTTTAAAAGACAAGTTATCTAATGCCCCCCAACACACACTCCCAACATGTAATAGTGGAGTACTTTGGTCTGTGTGCCTCTCATTGTCCACCTTTTGAATAGAATGTTCATTGTGATTATCCTGTGAACACGCCATTCAAAAAGGGGGACAATGAGAGGTACACAGAAGTCATTGGTCCATAGTAATTCTGAAAAGTGCCAGGTCTTCCTACTCTGGAGGAAGTTACGTAATGTTCTTTGATTAGGTATTACTTCTGTTCCCTGGAAATTAGCTAGAGAGAAAAAAAGATTGTATCAACACTTGCCTTGGTGAATGTATTCAGAAGCCATCAGGGTCTTCAAGACAAGCAAAGAAAGAAATTTCCTTTTATTTTTGACATTTTCTGTACTTCATTAATATGACATCTCCTGGTACATAATTACACAGGTCTTGAGATTTCTGAAGTTCTCAGTGATATGATATTTTCTTTCTTTATCTTACTAATAAATACTTATTTAGGTTTTTGCCTAGGTAGCATATTTTAAGGACCCAAGCATCAAAAAGTATGCAATGTATAAAGTGAACATGTACTTCCCAATATATTTTTATTTTTCTTATCTTTTTTTACACACACAATAGTAGTATATTATAAGTACTGTACAGTGTTCTTTTTTTCACTTAATATATATCATAGATTTTTCCGTATCAGTGCATTAAGAGCTCCCTCATTTTTTAGAGCTATGTATTATTCCATTTAATGAATATCCATTATTTATTAAAGGACAATTAAGGTGTTTCCAGTGTTTTTCTCTTATAGATAATTGTTGCAATGACTAATCTTGTAGTGTGTCCTTTTGCACATGGGTTAATATATTTGTAAGAAAAAATTATAAAAGTGGAAATGTAAAGTCAAAGCATTTAGGAGTTTTGTTTTGTTTTGTTTTGTTTTCTGTCACCCAGGGTGGAATGCAGTGGCATGATCTTGGCTCATGGCAACCTCTGCCTCCTGGGTTCAAGTGATTCTCCTGCCTCAGCCTCCCGAGTAGATGGGACTACAGGGGCATACCACCACACCCAGCTAATTTTTGCATTTTTGATGGAAATAGGGTTTCACCATGTTGGCCAGGCTGGTCTCAAACTCCTGACTTCAGGTGATCCTCCTGCCTTGGCCTCCCAAAGTGCTGGGATTACAGGCATAAGCCACGATGCCTGGCCTGGTTTATGAATTTTTAATTTTAAAAGAAACTACTGAATTGCCTTCAATAGAATTTCTAGCAGTACTTGCTTCCACCAATAATATAAAGAGGGTTTCTTTATCTACAATCTTGTCAACTCTGTGTTAATAAACTTTTGGAATTTGCTCAATGAAGTGAAAATGAAGTTGCTTTTCCTTTTTATGCATGAGAGAGGACTTATTTCAGGTATTAAAGAAGTTTTTGTATTTTTCTAAACAAATTTACTTTCTTATACTAGACCTATATTTTATTGGGTTGTTGGATTTTACTGCCTTCAGTAGATATTAAGGCCAGGCACAGTGGCTCACACTTGTAATCCCAGCATTTTGGGAGGCTGAGGTGGGAGAAACCTTTGAGACCAGGAGTTTGAGACCAGCCTGGGCAACATAGTAAAATCCTATCTCTACAATTAAAGAGTTAGCCATGCCTGGTGATGTGAACCTGTACTCCTAGCTACTCAGGAGGCTGAGGTGGAACGATCACTTGAGCCCAGTAGTTCAAGGCTGCAGTGAGCTATGAACACACCACTGCACTGTAGCCTGGGTGACAGAGCAAGACCCTGTCACTATATAAAGAAAGAAAAAATAAATAAATAAATAATAAATAAATAAATAAATAAATAAAAGTGAATATTTTGTAGGAGCTGCATATATGCCAAGGAAATTAGTCCTTTTTAGGTTAATTGAATTGTAAATATTTTTCATATTATTGACTTTACTTATATTTTAAACAACTATTTAGAATTTTTTTGTTTTTCTTTAATATGGATTAATTTATTAGTTTTTCTATTATGGCGTTTACATTTTAGGTAATAGAAAGGCCTTCCACCACTTTGAGGTTATAAAAAGAATTCTCCTGTACATTTATTCTAGTACTTTTGTTTTTTTGTTTTGTTACATTACTATCTGATCCTTTTAGAATTTGCTCTGGTGTAATGTAAGACAGGGATTCAACTTTTTTCTGTATGGCCACCCAGTTTTCTTAGCATCATTTATTGTATAGCTCATCTTTTCTGTACAGATATGAAATGCCACTTTTATCATATACCAAAATTTCATGTATTTTTTGTGTCTGTAACTGTATATTTTGCTTCTTAAATTTACATCTCTATTCATGTGGTAGCTTCATATCATTTTAATTACTGAGGCTTTATGGTGTTTTTATGTGGTAAAGTTACTCATTCCTCATTACACTTTTTTTCAGAATTTTCCTGGCTTCTCTTGTTTGTTTCCTTTTCCATATAAACTTTAGAATGAGTTTATTTTGTTCTGGGGGAAAAAAAAGTATTGACTTTCAGGGTGCTATTACATTTACAAATTAGCTGAAAGGATGAATGTTTTTATGGTACATTTTCTTATCCAAGAACATAGTATGCATTTTTATTTATGTATTTTATGTCCCTTAGAAGCATCTTAAAAGCTTTCTTCATATGGTTCTTGCATATTTCTCATTAAGTGTTTTTCTCTTTCTCATTCTATTTATGGCTTAACATATGTGATACTGAAAAGGAGGGACTCCAGCTGTTTTAACCATGGCTTTACCTCTGAATTCCCACAGATTAGAAGAAGCAGATAGATGTTATAAGTAAGCAGATAAAAGTTTTAAGTGAAAATGAGGGTTCAGGTGGGTAGAGATAGCATATTGGGTGCTAACTAGTTTTTCTCATCCTATCCAAGGAAAGCCACAAGATTTGTCTGGCACACACAACACGGGCAAAGCACAATGGAGATGGAAAGGTCTCAGAAGGCAGAGCAGTTGTCATTTAGAAGCAGAAAAGCAGTGGATCCAAGAATTTTTATTAGACTTGGCTCCATATGAAAGCTATCCCAAATAACAGTGTCTTTCAGCACAATAAAGGTTTATTTTTCTCTCATGTAAATGAGTTATGGGTATAGGCATTCCAACACTGTTATGGGAATAACTTACACATCTGTGATTCAGGCTGCTTTTATCCCCCTCTTTACTATCTTTAGTGTGTGATTTCCATCCTCAAGTTTGCCTCATGGTTCATGATGGCTGCTTAAGCTCTCACCAACATGCACATTTCAGGCATGAGGACAAAGAAAAGAGGAGTAAGGAAAAATGTGTGTGCCTTCAAGCGAAGCCAGTTCTCTTCTAGTACTTTTCAAGAAGCCCCACTCTCATTCGTCTCCTCGTTAAGTGTACAAGAGGTTGCTCCCAACAATATAGAGATTCTGTTACTAAGGAACAAGGAGAGAATGGATTTTGGGGAGACAACTTCCAGTCCTTCCACAAGGAACAAACTTTTAAAAAACTATATCCTCCAAACGTGTTGAGAAGTGAGAAGGAAAATATCAAGAAGAAAATAGGAAGGTGAGTAAATGAGTACAGTTCAGTTAGTTATCATGTTTTAGAATAATTTAACACAAACTAGTGCTCAGAAAAACCTAAGCTAGATATTGCTGCTTTGATTTTGTAGTTTTTGAACTTGAAGATGTTTTCAAGAGTAATTGAATCACATGTTCCCTTTTTTTCTTTGGAATTGGAACCTCAGTAAGGGGTTAAAATACAATCCCCAACAACTACAGTTGGTATAGGGGTCACAAAGATGATTAAGACATAGTCCCTGCCTTAAGTAATATGAAATCTAGTGTGGAAGGCAAATAGATACAGAGATACTTCTAGTGCAGAGTGAAGAGTGATCTGACAGAGGTGGGCTCAGGGTAAGAGGGACCACATACTACAGGAACCTGAGGAAGCCTGAGTGGGGGAGTAGCATTAGGAAGGGGAGGGGAAGTGGAAATTGGGCTTAGTCCCAAAGGATCAGTTGCAGGGGAGGGTGTGGATGTATATGTGGGGAGGGGAGGAGGTGGTGGGAGGATAGAATTAGTTAGCTAAAGAGAAGTGCCAATAGGCAGAGAACTTGCCCAGCAAGAACAGAGTATGTGAAGTCTAGCAAGTGAAAGAGAGCACTGTTTATTTAAGGGCTTTGCCTGCTCTTATGTCTATCTTCAGTTAGGAATGACTGAAGAGATGAAAGTGGAGAGGAAACCACTGGGACTAGATCATAAAGGGCCTTTGGGTCAAACTAATTGGTTTTTCCATAATGCTTGAGTGCAGGAATCACTGGAGGACTTGAAGCAGGGATGTGATGTGCTCAGACTTGCATTTCAGAAAAATGATTATAGAGTCACAGTGAGAATGGATTGGAGGTCAGCAAGATTCAAAGAAAAGAGTACTAAAGAGGCACATTAGACAAGAAATGATGAGGGCTTAAACAAAGTAAAGTGTGGCAAGTGACTTACAAGTCCTTAAAGTGGGAGAAGGGGGAAGAAACTACAGTATTTAGCATGGACTGAATCAGGAGGTGGGGAAAATGGGGGAAAGAGAGGAGGAGAATGCTCTATTTTCTGTCCTGGACAACTATGGGAAAAGTATTACCCTTCACTAAGATGTGAAAACAGGAAGGAAAGTAGATTTTGTAGCAAAAATAAGGTGTGTTCAGTTTTCTGTGAAATGGGGTTAAGATGCTAGTTGGACATTCACATGGGACTAGAGAGGGTTTGAACTTAGGAAAAGAACTGGGCTGGAGAAATAAGTTTAAGGGTAGCCTTAAGCCATGCTGTGACTAAGCCACAGTGAGTAGCGTAGGGTGAAAAGAGGACAGAACTATGAATAATACAACACTTAGGAACAGGAGGATGAGTGAATAAAGGAGACAGAGAAGGAACCAAAAATCAGGAGAAGTGAAACTAGGCGATACCAGCACCGTAGAAGTAAAGAAAAACACTTCAAAGTCTATAGATGTCAAGTAAAGTAAGAGCCGCCATACTTACTGGATTTAGCCGTATAAAGATCATTGAGGAACAACACAAGGTAGCTTTAGTGGAAAGTTAAGGATGAGGAGTGCGTGAGCACCAAGGAAGATAAACGTAAAATACTTTCAAGCAGTGATGCTCATTGAGTTAGGGAGAAGTTAGACTTTATGTCTATCTTTTTAAAAATGGAAGAGTCATGAGCAAGTTTAAAGCCATACAAAGGTAAGAGACAGACAGTATAAGAAAGAGAGGAGATGCTGAAGCAAGCTTCTGAGAAGTCAGCAGCAAGAGGAATTTGGAGAATATGTGAAAGGATTAACCTTGAACCTCCACTGTAAGAGGAAGAAAGAAAACCTGGATAAGTGTGGCTAAGAGGCTCCTAAGTGCTGAGGAGGACAACAAGGACAGCAACTGTATGTCTTAATGGTTTCTAATGGGTAATTAAGGAATGAGTTGCCTAGGAACAGATTCTGCATCAGCCCTGCAGCCCCATGAGGTTGAAGATTTCTAATTTGTACTTCCTCCAATCCACATGGCTGTGTCATTTTCTCCCTTAGTGCTCTGCTCAACACTTCAGGTATAAGGTAGCTGAGGAGGACAGTTTAATTTACACAGGGTTGAAGTTCTCCCAAATGGGTGTGAAGGGAGGACAAGGGGACAAGGAAGGACAAGAGACTTGTTGGTTTGGGCAATAAAGTGGCTACATTGGAAAGAGAATGAAAACAAAAGACCAACCTGGGTAATTCTGTGGGATGGGCTTGAGATTAGATCTTGTTGATATTTAAAAATTAATTAAAGTCAAAGTGAGAAGCGAGCTGTAAGTTTGATTTCAGAGGAGCTTCGTAATACTGTGATTTCCCTCTTAAGTTCAAGACTGAAAAATGTTATTTAATTGAATGTTAAGGTGTTGTTGCTTGACCCAAAATGAGTTAGTCTCATGAATAATCAAATATTATCATAGTATATTCATATTTAAAATATGGTATCAAGTGCTTAACACAAATTTTTTAAATCATGTTCAATAACTAGTATTTTTTTAATGTAGCATTGAAGTTATAGCTGATTTCATTTGATGTTTGAGACTTTTAGTTGTGCTGCGGTTTCAAATCCCCCTTTTGATACCCAGTTAAGATTAATCTTTTTTACTCACAAGCTATTATTCTACTTCATAGGCATATAACCTTTATTGCAGTAGAGCCCAGAAAAACTGATGGATGATATTGCAATTTATACATCACAAACTGCAATAATTTTAGGTTCTGTTATATAATTTTAGTAATTTAATTTAAAATTTAAGATTGCCCAGTTTAGGCCCTGTAGTAACCGAATAACTTCTTCAGAGATCAGTGTTCTTAGCTGTAAAATCAAGGGACTCTAATTCTATGATTCTTTATTTTAATCTTATTTTCAATTTCACTTCAACCTCATGATAATTCTAGTATCAATTAATTAACTGTGCACAGTTACAAATTCTGTAACTCAGCCTCTAAGCCTTCTACATTGGCACAAGAGGAAGGCCATTGGTCAGAAAAGAAGTCAAATGACTACTTGTGGATAGTTTGGCAAATATCTAACATACTGGAAAAAAATTCAAGATGCAAGACTTGCTGTTGGATAACTTGGTGATCAGAAAACTCTTTTCTTAGACTAAACAGCTAATGATAATTGATTATTATAACCTATATTTAAACTTAAAATCAACAGTATTTGTAGGATGGGTCTCCTGAAAGAATTACATAGTTCAAGATATGTATGGACAAAGCTGCACTTTCAGAATTATTTTATTTCAGCAGAATCCAATATGAGAATTACCATTTCTTTCAAGAAGAGTGTTGAAGACATTATTTGCATTTTAGATGCTTTCAAATGGCATATTTTGAAGATTAGGTTGAAGCCATTGTTATAATAAACAACTTCCAATGTTTCTCTTAAAAGAGTTATTCTTTTTGTATAAATAAATACAGACAATAAATTCTTTTTGTATAAAATAGAGAACTACTGATATTTTTAATGTCTTAATCATGCACTAAATACAGTGTCTTTAAATTATCTTCATAAAAATGACTATGTATCTTTCAATAATCAAAGAAAAATCTTAATTTTTAAGAATTATTTTTCATTTATTTTTAAAACTTAAAGTTTTGAATTAGTGAGTTTCAAGCACAATACAACTTGTCATTCCTCTAGATTTAGAATTCAGATTATTATTGGTGACTATTAGTTAGAAGGGTCTTCTATTAAGCAAATTGGATTGTTTTTATTTCTAAGAATTTTATAAATGTAGTTTTTTAGATTCTTTGAAAAATGAAGAAGCTTTCATTTCTCTTCTAATTTGTATAAAAGCTTTGTTTATATAACAAGTAGAAATTTAACATTTTTCTGGCATTTTAAAATAAATTTGAAAAACTACTTAGACAATATTATTTTTTATCTTTTTAAGCTAAATAACTTAAAAACAAATTTTTATGGCAGAGTGTGTATAACTAGCGTAGCAGCTTCAAAAATGGATATTTCTTTTATTTTTGTTTCTTCTTTTGTTAATAGTCTTTTTTAAGAAACATGAAACTCACAATTTAATATTCACACACGTGCATACACACACATACACACATACACACACACACACGGATTTCCCCAATTCAAATTTTTAACATAAGATTTGTGACACTGACAATTTTTGTCAGAATATATCAAAAGCTCCAAAATATATCATCCCTTTGACCCTTGAATTCTATTCCCAGGAGTATAACCCAAGAAAACAAGAAAAATGTTTCTGTACAAAGAATGTTAGCAGTGTTATGTATGATATTAAAAAGTGGCAGCAATCTCAGTGTCCACTAATAGGGGGCATAATTAAGTAAATTATGGTTCAATAGTAGTGTGGATTACACTGACAAAAAAAGATGAATATACATTGCTAAGAAAAGATGATAATCTGCTTATGAAGTAATGTAAAATGAGAAAGTGTAGAATTAACATAATATAAACTATGCTTACATGTAAAAAAGATTTCAAAGGAAAAAATTTACATAGGCAATGTGTAAAAGTGAAAGTATTATTTTCTTTTTAAAAATACTTTAAATTTGATGTGACAGTAAACATATTTGTAATACAGAGCTTTTAAAGAATGTCAACTGTATGATGAATAAACAAGGTTTCTTTTTTTTATTATTATACTTTAAGTTCTAGGGTACATGTGCACAATTTACAGGTTTGTTACATATGTATACTTGTGCCATGTGGGTGTGCTGCACCCATCAACTCGTCGGTACCCATAAACTCATCATTTACATCAGGTATAACTCCCAATGCAATCCATCCCCCCATAGTTTCTTTTTTTTGAGATGGAGTCTCACTCACTCCATCCCCCAGGCTGGAGAGCAGTGGCACCATCTCAGCTCACTGCAACCTCCTCCTCCCGGGTTCAAACGATTCTCCTGCCTCCGCCTCCCGAGTAGCTGGGATTACAGGCATCTGCCATCACGTCCAGCTAATTTTTATATTTTTAGCAGAGGTGGGATTTCACCATGTTGGCCGAGATGGTCTCGAACTCCTGGCCTCAAGTGATCTGCCCTCCTTGGCCTCCCAAATTTCTAGGATTACAGGTGATAGTCACCAAGCCCAGTCAGGTTTCATTTTTAGTAGTAACAGTTTGATCATAACTTTCATCATATGTATTATTTAATGTTAGTAAAATATTTATAATAAAATAAGAAAAAATATGTAATTGTTATGATATGTCTAATCAGCAATCAAACAAAGCTAGCACTGCCTCTGATGAGACAACAATATACCAAGGATAAAGGTATGTGACTCCTATCTGGAAAACACAGGTGATTTTTTTTTTTTTCTCTTGGAAAGCCACCAGCCTGGTGCAGTTAGAAGCATTTTCTGAGAGTGTCTGAGAGAAGGCTTGGGTGGACATTGGAGGGTGGTGTTCTACCTGTGAATTTTGGCTCATTAGTAGGGTTTGATATCAATTTAGTGGATAGAGAACTATATATTGGTTTTTGTTTATTTACTTTTGTATCATTTATTTTGGAAACATTTCCTTTTACATTTAAATGCTAATGAAATCACATTCCCTATTGACTTTCTTATATTTGTACTTTTCATAATACTTATGGGTAAGTATTGTTTCATGAAACTTGTCTCAGTTTTATCTGCAGGGAAGGTGCAAGGTGGAGAGGTAGAGGGGCAGAGGAGAGGAAAGGAGAGCAAGAATACAAAATTTGTTACTTATGGTTTGGGTGAAAAAAGTTTGAAAAATACTACCTTACAGGGCAAAAATAATCTGTTGACAAGAGAGGACTCAAAATGTTGACTTTCCAGGTTCCTCAGATTCAAAACAGCCTCAGGCCCTTGTGACCTCATTCACCAGGAGAAGTTCTTGGGCTGCTTTCAATTCCCAGAGACTTCATTATAGAATCCAGATATTCTGGTGTGTAAAAAAAATTATTCTCTAAATTACTATACATATATTGAAATATTATATTACACTTTAGGTTCTCAACTTTGTCTGTTTACTATTTTTTAGTATATCTGAAACAGTATGCTAATAAACTGTTAAGACTTTCGGTTCACATAATCTTTTTTTTTTTTTTATTATTATACTTTATGTTCTAGGGTACATGTGCACAACGTACAGGTTTGTTACATATGTAAGTTCACATATTCTTTATAATATCTTGTGTTTCTTTATTTCTTTCTGCTGTTGTATTGATTTATGACATTATTTTCCATGGTCAATTACAATAATTTGCATGGTAGCATAGAAAAGAAAATTAAGAAATTAGGGCAACCAAGATGTCCTTCAGTAGGTGAATGGGTTAATGAACTGTGGCACATTCAGACAATGGAATATTATTCAGGGCAAAAAATAAGGTATCGCGTCATGAAAAGACATGAAGGAATGTTCAATGCATATTACTAAGTGAAAGAAGCCAATCTGAAAAGGCTGTGTGCTGTATGATTCCAACTATATGACATTCTGGAAACGGCAAAACTATAGGGACAGTTAAAAGATTAGTGGTTGCCAGGGGTTAGGCAGAAGGAAGGATGATGAGGCAGAACCCAGAGGATTTTTAAGGCAATGAAACTACTCCATGTGATACTATTATTATGTAAATATGTTATACATTTGTCAAAACCCATATAACGTACACTACCAAGATTGAACCCTACTGTAAACCATGGACTTTGGGCGATAATGATGGGTCGGGGTAGGTTCGTTGATTGTAACCAGTGTTCCAGTTTGGTGGGGGATCTCAACAGTGGAGAAAGCTCTACCTTGTGTGGAGCCAGGGGATATATGGGAGCGCTATACTTCTGCTCAATTTTGCTGTGGACCTAAAAGTGCTCTTGAAAATAAAGTTTATTTTAAATAAAAAAAAAAGGAATTATGAATTAATGTGAGAATTGCAAAAAGGATATAATTGTGGGGGAATTATAGAAATCAGCTACATAATTCCTTGGAGTAGCTCTGCTGAAAGTCTAATAATAGTGCTACGTCCAAAGGACTGAAGCAACCATCTGTGGTGTGTTACAGGGCCAACACAAAAGACAAGGAAAAAAATCCTAAATTTTACCACATCCTGTTCTATCAATGACCTTTCCACTAACTGCTTATTTTACTTTTACTCTGCTTCATCTCTAGTGCTTCTGAACTTCCTTCATTTCATAACAGAGAGTCTGAGCCTTTGCTGCTTCACTAAATTTCATTTTAAAACCTATTCTTTCTTAGAAATGATAATACAGAAGCCACTTTTACAAATACAACACTTAAAGAAAATCACAGTCACCTAAATAATTTGTTTCTGTATCAGAGAAGGCAGTGGGGCTGCAGACGGTCTGTTCAGTCAGCTGAGGATTTAGGACTGAGGAACTGTTAATTCCCACAGCAGCTCTACTGACTATTCGAAAGTCCCAGGATCTGAAGTCTTTCAGAGTCTGCTTCATGCACTGTAAATCCATAAAATGAGAAAATAAAGTTAATTATTGTGTTTTCAGAATATTTCTAGCACTGTAAGTTTAGGCTATTATATTAATTATCTAGCTCTGGGTAACAAGATACCATAAACTTGGTGCCTCAGAACCACGCAAATTTATTATTTCACAGATTCTTGGGGTCTGGAGTGTAGGCAAGACTTATTTGAATTATCTGCTCAGGGTCTCACTTGGTTGAAATCAAGGTGTTGGCTACTAACAAACTGAGGTGCCAGAGAAATTGTTTTTCGAAGTGTTTATTACAGTAATCCCATAGCCTTCTCAATAAATTTCAGTGTCTTCCCTGGATAGTGACATTGCGGAGAGCTACTGTCATTTTTCCAACTATCTTCACTTCAAAAATATTTACTAAGTACTTCTTATTTGCCAGTTTAAAGCTTTGGAAGTAAGAGACAAATCAGAGGACCTGTTCTCAGGAAACATATGATCTACTAGCAAAGCAAATTGGGGGAACGATGTGAAGGGAGACCAAGTTTGAGTCATTCTGAGAAGAAGATGGAAATTCAGAGTGGCTGTCAGGTTCAATTTGTCTTGAGAGAAACTTCCCTACTGGTGAGTAACTGAAATTCTCTGCAAATGTTACATTTGCCTTGAGTACCTGTTACATTTGGAGATTGAAGAAGTCTGGGGAAGTTATCCGAATTGAAAGCTAAAATGAGATTCTCAAAGAAAGATTAAGTCCAAATAGCAATTTTATGGCAGGATTTGTGGAGGATCTGGGGAGAGATCGCAGGCAATGGATATAGTTGAGTGATAGAGTTATATTCACCCAGCCCATAAGGGAGATGAAATTCTCACAACTGTATCATAGGGTGAATGAAGACTTCTCCAAGCAGAGTTATGCAGATGAATGAAAAGATTCTAGGAAGTTGGATTGTGTGCTGAAAATGTCAGCAAGCTGCTGGTGCCATTTTATGCCCTGAACCCTATAGGTAGATCCCTAAGGATTTCAGCTGCTAAGCCCTTAAGTCCTGTTAGCGCTTGTCTCCTTCTCCAGTCTCCTTTACCTGCCCTCTAATTATGACTTTGTTGATGCTGATTGAGCATCTTTTGGGAGGGAGACCTGGGAATTGTTCTGAGTTGTTCAGTGTGTTTGCAGTGTAATGACCCTTGGTGCCAAAGTAACACCATTAGAGGGCTTTTTCCTGGGGAAAAACTTAAAAGTGTCAGGATAACATTGGTCACCTATAAATTAGGGAAGAGAGTGCAGGTGAGAATTCAGGTGAAGTCAGTGATGTCTTGCCCTTTTCCTGAGGGTGAAATACGGGAGTTGGGATGTTTAAAAAAGCTGAATAGGCAATGAATTGAACTTTGATTGGCATGAGCTTGAATGTCAGATTGCCCAGTGAAAGTGTTCTGAAAAGAAGTTCCATGGTTAAGGTGTCAAAGTGTCACATCAGAGAACACAATATTTCCTTTTCTGTGGCTTTTCTGATAATAATGAATAGCCAGGAAGATTTTGTGGTTTAGTTGCAGAGATGGCACCCCATGACTTTCTATCACCTTTGGGAGCCAGCCTGTAAGAAAGACAGTCCCAAAGGTGAAGAGATTCTCTCTCACCTGGGAGAGTAAGGGTCCTAGTGTCCCTTAGGGCAGTGTTTCTCACACTTACGTGAGCTTATGAATCACCTGGGATTATTAAGATGCAGGGTCTGATGTGGTAGGTTAGAGAGGTGGAGGAGGTGAAAATAAAAATTTGGATTTCAAACAAGCTTCCAAGTTATGCAAGTGCTTCTGGTCTATAATCTTCATTTTAAGTAACAAAATTTTGGAGCATTAGAATAGGAAAGACATACCTGAGATTATGTTATTGTGGTCTTGATATACTATAAAGCCACAAAATGAGAGGAAACGTAGCTTACCCCATTAGCTGATGTATGAACTAATAAAGGAATGATTCAGGATCACTTACAGATCTATGAGAAAAAAACAAAACCCAAGCAAACAAATACACTTCCTGGTGGTAGTTTCTGTCTTTTCTTAAGAATATGTTATGAAAGAACAGGAAATCTGGCAGTTGCTAGAAAAGCAGATAAACCTAATTGCATTGTCCCCTAAGTCTGAAGGACATAATCTTCTGTTTTAAGTTTTAGGGGTCACTTAATATCAGATGGTTAAGTAACTTGTTCATGCTACTACCCACAACCTACCCGCTTCATGTCCTGCCGATGAGCCTATATCTCCCACTGGCTCTCAACTGCCTTCATACAGTAATACTGGAAGCAACTGGGTTTATTGGCGTGGGGATGAATTCTAGGCTTGGTTATCAAGTATTCTAGAGTGACTTGTGGTGGGGGTAGGGGTAGAGAATCTCTCTAGGAGTGGAGTCACAGTGGAGCCCTGGTTAGAAGATAGCTTCAGTATTCTTTATTGTAAACAGGTCATTTGAATTTTTAATGTCATGCAATTCAAGGATCGCCAAATAATTTGTATTTCTCTTAAACTTAATGCAGTGAAACGTTCCTTGTGTAATAGATGCTTTTGTAATGCAATCTTGGAAATAGTTTTCAAAGTTCATAAGGGTTGCAAACATTCGGCTTGATCTGCTCACATATACAATTGTTCCTTTCCCTGCTCCTCTTTCTACTGCTATTTATATCTGCTGTCCTCCAGGAGATCAGTTTTCTTCTCAGTATCTGATATAAATAACCACAGTTCTCTAAGCATGGTCTGCTCAGAATTTCCAGGTAGTTCATGCACTGATGTCTGGTTAACTGTATTCATGATGTGGCAGTGATATGCATTTGTTATTAATATCTATTAATACTCTTTATATAAAATGCAATAACAGTTGCACCTGATCTCAATAATATTTTTATTAAAAACTCTGCTATTTTTAATGGACAGGTAAGATGAGTTTGGATACTGGAGGGTCATTCAGAAACAAGCAGCAGTGATATTCCTTTAGGCCATGCCCTTGAGTTGAAATTTTCCCTGAGAGTCAACTCCAAATGCAGAAATGAACATAATGTAGCCAGTGGAATGCAGCTGATTTGCCCCAAGCCTGTTCAATATCTTTCAAACCGAAGGAGTGGGGCTTCTGCTTATTTTCATGTTCCTTATACTGTAACTAAAAGAAGCCAGAAATATTCTTGCTTCTTTGAAAATATTACAGATAATAAAACTGGAATACAAAACTCTCTTTTTAGGGGTGAATATTGTTTTTAGTTTAAAATTGTTCATGTGAAAGGCTAGTCAGTCTAGCTTCTGCAAAAAATTCTGCAAAAACCTTTGATCATTTTAACCATTTTAGGTGTATTTTGAGCTAAAATGCACTCTGACTTCAGATAATGTAGCAGCAGCCATTAAATACTTAGAAGATTTAAAGGTCAAACTATAGAACAGAAGTAGAAGTTTTAACTATATAAATAACAGCATTAATAAATAGGCTTTAGTTTTTCTTCACTGGTAATGAGTTAAAATACTATTAAATATAATTAATGAAATATTTTATAATATACATTATGTGTTTTAAATATTTTTCATTTTAGTCGTCAAAACAATTTAATGATTTTAATAGAATTTTAACAGATTTAAGCTAACACTACCAAGCAGCTTCATAATTTAAATTTTAAAATGAATTTGTAGTAAATACAAATCCATTTTATTTTTATTTTATATTATACAATATAATGGATGACAACAGAATGCAATGACAGTTTTTCAAATCCAGTTTATTAGTGTCCCTAGGAGTGACTATGACAAGATTATGCTGCAGTAAACCCTTTTAAAATCTAAGTCCTCTCCTTACTATTAGGTCCATGCTTATATTCACTTTGTATCTATAACAAACAACTTATAAGGAAAGAATGCTGGAACTGGATTCAACCTCTGGTTTGTATTCTTATCAGGTCTGTTGACACTGAGCCTTAGCTTTCCCTTTGACGAACTGGGGACTCTAACCTGAACCTTGCCTATTTTTTGTAGTATTAACTGAGGTGAAAATAAAGTATTAGATGTGACGTGAATTTTTTTATTGTATCTTTCATGGTAGACTGACTAGGTTTTGCCGCAGTAACATAAGAAAAACAAAGCCCCAAGTCTCAGTGAATATAATCTTAGCCCATAGGCAGAAGTTCATTTCTCCCTCATGCTTCATGTCTACAGGAGCTCAGCTTATAATCCCTTTGAGACCCAGCCTCACAGAAACCCCATGTTAGCATGTGTTTTCATAATCACCAGGTCAGGGAAAAGATACTGGTAAATCATGCACTGGCACTTAAAACGTTCTTCCAGAAATGACACCTCTGCTCACACTGTGTTGGCCAAAGTCAGTCATATGGCCACACAGGTAAGCTCAGAGTAGGTGGGGAAGTGCATTTCTATCACGAGCCTAGAGGGAGAGGGGAACAGGCATATCTACAATGAAATCTAATGATGATCACAGGTATTTCAATGTAAAACTGTAATCTATTTATCTTGGTGAATTTAGTGGAGAAATTATTTCTGCCTTGCAATGGTAAGGAGGACTGTTATGTAACTTTCTACTATGGATTATAGATGTGTACTTCCAAGACTTGAGAAGGGGAGAAGTTCTGATATGAAATAAATAAACATCAGAATACTTTTTTCACAATATATGCACTACTATGTTTCTATCAGTAGGAACAGACAGCTATAACAAAAGTGAAATAGAAAAAAAATGGTAAGAGGGCCGGGCACAGTGGCTCATGCCTGTAATCCCAGTACTTTGCAAGGCTGAAGTGGGCGGATCACCTGAGGTCAGGAGTTCGAGACCAGCCTGGCCAACATGGTGAAACCCTGTCTCTACTATACATACAAAAATTAACTGGGTGTGGTGGCGGGAGCCTGTAGTCCCAGCTACTTGGGAGGCTGAGGCAGGAGAATCACTTGAACCCGGAAGGCAGAGGTTGCAGTGAGCCAAGATCACGCCACTGCACTCCAGCCTAGTGACAGAGCAAGACTCTGTCTCAAAAAAAAAAAAAAAAGACAGAAAAAGAAAAAATGGTAAGAAAGGCAGCAGCAGAGGTACAACAGACTTGCTGAGAAATCCTATAGTTAGAATGGGGAAGGTTTTTTGGGAAACATGAGTTGAGGACTGGATATTGAAGCCTGGAAGGGATATGAATTTATGGAAAGGAAAGGATGATCTATAATACAGAAAAGTATAATACAACACAGAAATTCTGATTTCCAGGCTATGACTGGACTACAGTATTTCCAGGCTATTAATGACTACATTTATGCTATTTTTGCTAAAATATCAAGACCTTTTAATCTAATGACTCAGCTCTTTTGTGTCTCTGTTTTTCTTGCACTTTGTCTTACTGCTTTGCCATTTAAAAATTCAGCCATGAAGGGAATTTTGGAAATTGTGTACTTTTCCATGTGTGTAATTACTCCTTAAAACTGAAAAGATCAATTAGGAAATTACTGGCTCCTTCATACTTCTTTTACCACCTCTATTTATTAATTGATCGAATTGGGTTCTCCAGGTTTAGCTCTTTAATATCAGCTCATTAAAAGATTAAATGGTTAAATTAAGTGAGCACATGTAACTTTCACACTCCTTGCAATTTCTAGGAGCCACCTCCAGTCATTCAGGGTTGTCAGTCAGTAATGGCAGCAATCAAGGCTAGAATCAGAGTACTTGCAACTTTTCATTCTTTTTCCTAAACTTCAGCCTACATTTATGGGATTAATAATGCAGTCATGCTTTCCTCAAACTCAGTTTATGTTTGAAATGAAAGCAGCTTTTTGAGACAGGAATTAAGATTGTTGCCCTGATGCTAGTCGAAGTGAATTTCTAACCCTTCTAACCCTTCTTAAAGGAGATGGTTGTATTTGTTTCCTTGGGCTGCTGTATCAAATTACCACAAACTGAGTGGTTTAAAATAACAGAAATGTATTCTCTCACAGTACGTGATGCCAGAAGTTTGAAGTCAAGGTGTGCCCAAAGGTGGTATTCTTTCTGAAGGCTCTAGGGAAGAAGTCTTCCTTGCCTCTTCCTGGCATCTAGTGGTCCCTAGCAATCCTTGACATGTGTTGGCGTGTAGCTGGCTCACTGTGGTCTCTGCCTCTGTCATCACATGGCTGTTTTCTCTCTGTCTCCCCTGTATCTCTAACTCCAAATTTCTCTCTCCCTATAAGGACACCAGTGGTTGAAATTAGGATCCACTGTAATCCAGTGTGATCACATCTTAATTACATCTGCAAAGACTCTATTTGCAAGAAAAGGGTCACATTCACAAATACCAGAGGTTAGGACTTCAACATATCTTTATAGGAGACACAAATCAACTCACAACAACGGCATTATTGAAACTTTTTTTGTAATTTTCTAGCATTTTATTGGCAGGATTCTGTGGGATACTTCCCCTCCCAGCCCAGAAATATATGCCAGTTACTAATTTCATCAAGATTATTCCCCTTGCTACCGATTGCCACCTTATTTAAAAGTCTGCATTATTGTTCACCTGCCCAAGACCTGGTTTCTTGATATCCAGTCTTCTCTTTCTCATGATTTTCTCCGTGTGACTTGTTAAACTTTTACCTTCTTTCAGAAAGCACTGGGAGGCAGTTCAGATGTACCAGGGTAGACACCCTAGTGATCAAGAGCGAGTCAGGGATTTGCTGACAGGTACTAATGGGAGCAGTCATTGAACTAAACCTGAAGCAATGGTGAAACAAAACAAGGTTTCCATCACTTCTAAAGAAGATACTTAGAACTGTTTTCTTCCTCTTGCTTCTACAACTACCTTGGATATATTTAGTTGAATGCTTTATTTCAACTCTAAGCAAAATCTCATAGCAACATCTTTTCTTTCAAAGTACCATTAATGTAATTTTGAGCACAGGAATAAGGAAAAAAGTTAGAAAATTCCATTAAGGATAATAAATTGAGACCAAGCACTACCAGATAATAAATCAAGAACATTAACATTAACAACATCCTTTTATGTTGTGCTACATTATTGTGTTAAATTAACGTGTACCATACATTATGGATACTAATGTAGTAGCTGCCGAAAATCATGAAGCTCTTTGATTCTACCTAGCAGAACTGCAAACTCTTAATTATGATAACAAAAGATTGTATGTTACACTCTAAGTCTTGCCTAGAATGATACGAAGATAGGGATTTTGAGTTATTTTAAGGATTATATTATAATCCTTATATTTATGTTCTAGTTCAAGGGTTGATAACCTAAGATCCAGAATTTGGATAGAAAAAAATGTATTTACTTTTCCTAACTCTAACTGATATTTGATATCTCCTTCAATTATTAATGTAAGCCACAAACCCCAGTGGTTTTGGCATCAATAGAAATCCTAGATTAATTTTAAATTACATCACAAGTATTGAATATATCTCAAACATAATTTATACTTAGCACTTCTTCAAAATTATGTTAGCTACTTAGACCTGCTGTGATACCTTATTTAATGCATTAATAAAGAATTCTTTTAATATTTTGATAACTCTTTCTATATAATCATTTTTCCTTATAATATTTTTATCTTATGCATTTTAAAACAATTTTGTTAAAAAGGGTTCCTCGGGCTTCATGGGACTGCCAAAGTGGCCCATGACACAGAATCGGATAAAAATTTCTATGCTAGTTTTAGTACCTTCTGTTTCATTATGGCAAATTAAAAGACAGGTTCAAATGTCAGCATTATATACTACAATTTTATTTCTTTTTCAGTCAGACAATTAGTAAATCATCTGATATTTTTTATAATACTCTACCTAACATGGGGCTAAATAACTGAAAAAAAACAGGGTTGTAAAAATAGAGGTATAGCATACATTCCTGTCCTCAATGATATTCAGTCTAGTTAGTTACATAGCATATGAATTGCCATTGTCTATATCATATCTTAAAATAATTCTTATATTGTATTTTTATAATGCTTTAAAACATGTACTCAAAATGCTGTCCTCCATAAGAACTCATTGAACACCATCAACAGGGTTGTTAAATTGGTAAAGCAAGATCCTGCTAAGTTTATAAATAAAGAAAAGGCTTTCCCTTAAGTAGTGAGAGATGAAGCAAGAAAACACTCAGCTCTTCCAAATTGTAGTTCAGTGGGACTTTCATTTCACATCATTTCCTTAGAAAAATCCTACATCAGAAAATCTTCAGTCTTCTTTGCTGTATAATCTATACATTTCCTAAAAGTGTAAGATGGCTTGTTAAGAATAAAGTGTGGTTTGGTTGTATACGACCAACCAGAAAGGGGAAAGAGAAGAGGGATGATGTTGAGAGTGGGAGAGTAGTTGCTGTCTGTGATCTTTTATACAGTTTATGTGCAATAGTTGTTTTTGTTTGTTTGGTTTTTTTTGTCATGTTTTGTTTTTATTCCAACCTGTTCTTAAATGCAAACACAAAAACTAGGGAAAGAGACAAAATCAAGCTAAGATTAAACTCAAAGTGACTTCAGTATCAACTGGTTGGTTGTATGTAGCCTTTCTGTCAAAGAACTGTGCCCCAGGTTCTTTTTACTCAAAAAGTATTCTGTCAACCCGCCTATTGGTGCATTACTTCACAGCCTGTTATAAATGAGAATCTTGAGTCCCACCCCAGATTTAATAAATCAGAATCTGCATGTTAACAAAATTCTCGAGTGACTTCAATACACACTAAAGTTTGAGAACCACAGATGACTTTTAATTCACCCATAATAACTAAGAAAAGACTATAAATTCCTACACCTTGTTCTTCCATAATTTAAGGAGTTTCTTGTTGTCATTTCTACCTTCATTAAGAGATATGAGGCCCATGATAAGAAAAATGCATTTAATGACTACTTTGAGTGAAAAATCTCACTAAATCAGGCAGTTGTTCCTAAAGAGGCTTTAAACAGATTTTCATCATAGAGAGCATGGTATCTGAGACAAACCTGCCCCTGTTGGTGCTGTACCAGGCGAACTCGGTGAATGTAAGTGGCAAATGTTTAGGGAGAACAAGAAGGCCCAAGTATTGCATTTAAGCAAATCATAAGTGCATAGCGTGCCAGAGAAAACAAATGTTTTTCCTGCACTGGCTCTGACACGTTCACACATGAATGTATTTCATTCAGAAAAAGTAAAGGCTCTAGAATGGCACAGTCTGGTTTTATGAGAAACAGATGTGTCATGGTTCACCCACTCCCTGACCACCTGTGGTTTGCCCATGACTCAACTTTCTTGAAAAAGGGGAGTTAACTCTTGGATCCTGAACAAACTCGAAATTACATATTTATTTTCTTCCTCCTCATACTTCTTTTCACCACTCATTGCAGTGACAGAACCTTACAATTCAGAGAAATTTGAATTCTCAACACTCCAAAACATTTTCATTTACAGTTGAATCCTTGCTAAAGGTGAATCCTTGTTCTGATATTTAGATTGAGATTCTGTTAAAAGTTCAAATGGAATACCAATTTATCCAGCCAGTTAGAGTGATTTTTTGTTTATATTTTAAAGCCACCTGGTTATGAGATATCTTTATTTACTGCCTATTTTGTTGGTTGAGGATAGGAATTATTACCAGTCAGAAATATGCTTTTGATGCCATTGGTTAGTCGCTTAATTTTCAGCTACCTCTGTTTATTGGAATATTGTGGACAAATTAAAAAAAATAATATCTCTCAAACTTTAGTTCAGGCAATACCTGCTGTTAAATGTTACTGTGAACTACTTCCTCCAGCTGCTCACAAGTAGCCAAAAGGAAGAATTTGAACTTCATTACATTTTCTCTCTCCTGCCATGTTCTGCCTTCCACTCCACAGAAAAGGGACAGGGAAATAGCCCAATCATAGGTAGGTGGATGGAAAAATACAAGGCACAAATAGCCCACATAGAGAATAATCATACCTTAAACAGTCACTGACAACATTAAAAAAAAAATTTTTTATTTCCATTTATGTAATCAACTTAGGGTTGTTTTGACCTACCACTGAGGCATTTGGTTTTCTTTTCATAGGATCTTTTTCATTTATTTCTTCAGGAGCATTATCTAATTAAAAACAAACATTTAAATTAACATGGCCTGTCAAGGAAGTATAAACCAGTCATGAGTTAAACTATAATTACAATGACAACAATGTCAAAAAGAAAAAGCAAAAACCTTTTTAAAAACCTGTAATTACTTCATTGTTTATAATTTTTAATTGGAATGCAAGTAACAGAGAATTCAAATTTCATAAAACTGGGGTCTGTATATCTTGTTATCAAAATACTATCCAAATAGCACATGGCAAAATGTAATTTTTTTATATGAATGGGGGAACTTATGAGACAATGAAGCAAAGAATCTGGCCACAATGTGAGTCTTTGGCAAAGCTTGGAAGGGAACTCCCAAGTGCATTTCCTAAAAGAGTACTTTGTGTGTTCAAATGTACTTATTCTATCCCGAGTGAAAGAATGCCTAGGAATGAATATTCTGCACAATCTGATAGGATTAAGTGTTCATTATTTGGGAGTAATATTTACTAGCAACCAATTTCAGTGTCATTTTGAGATTTGGTTTTCAGAAAGGAAAATACCCTGTTTTAATAGGCTTGGAAATGCAGGACTACTGCAAGTTTACTCGGATAAGATAACCCGTAATAAACTATATCAATGTACTTTGGGGTTTATTAATTTTATAAACAATAAAACTAGATGTTGCTAGGTTTCGGTTATAGACTGAGCTGTAGAAAATTAATGATCTTTTAAAAAGATAGTTGATTTTTCACATGGCCGCAGTATGATACGTTTTAAGTTCACTTGATTAAAAAGGTAACAATACAAACATTTCAAAATTTAAGTTATTCTATATGACCAAATATGGTTCTATTTAATACATTAAAATATCTTAATTTGAAGTTAAAAATGCTTTGAATTAAATAGATGTATAATAAAAATGTTGAATTTATGTGTCATGCATACTGATCTTTGTACCTTATAAGCAAAGCTACAGTGGTACTAACAGGGTGTAATTTGTTCAAAATAAATTTTTATATCAGATGATAGTAGCCTTAAAAAGGATTTTTATTGCTCAAGCCTTCCACTTCCATTCCTTTGACTTACTTAGTGAGTTTCATCAATTTAAGTCATTCAAAAAAATACATCTTCTGTGTATGCCAGTTGACCAAATCTATTATTTGGATGTTTGCTCAGACAGAGCTGGTACTGGGATGAAAAAAAAAAAATGGCTAAGATATGGTTCCTACCATTAAGAAGCCTATGATTTGGCTGAAGAGAAAAATCTATCCAAAACTAGGTTTAATGCAAGAAGGGTTATCCAGAGTACTGGTAAGGAGGGAGAAACATAGGAGAGTAAGAAGTAGCATTTGAATTGGATTTTAGGGGATAGGCAATGTTTTTTGATTGAAATATTGAAAGGCAATTTCAGAAAAAGGGTGCAGTGTGAGCCAAGGCAGGACTCAAGAAAGTACAGGATGAATTTAGGTAATGAATCATCTTTGTGATTTGGACTCAAAATGGAAAAAAAAAGTATTAGAAAATAAAAGATGACAACATAAGTCGAAGTCAGATTTGAGAAAGCTTAAACGATGTGCTATGGCATTGAAATGAGTCTTTAGATCATGAGGGACCAAGAAAAAAATGTATTTTTTTTTGTCATTAGGTAAAATTCATGTTGATTATTAAAAAGGAGAAATGTAAAGTAAATATGCATATTTAGAATACAAAAATAATCAAATACTTTGAACCACTTGAAACTGCCATTTTCAAAAGTCAACAGCAGTCAAATATCATCACTTTAATATAGCTCACCTTAATAATTGATTCTGGAATTAGAAATGTGCATTTCACCATGACTTGTTTTATGAAAATAAATTCTTAAAAAGCAGCATAATTAGAATGAATATATGCATTACTCTTATTTAGTTCAAAAAGCAATGGATCAATTCTACAATTTTTGACCACCTACTGTGTTCTGAGCATACTATAAGGCGCATTACCTACCATGAACAACCCATGCTCAAAAACGTGCTTACAAGCAAGTATCCTAATTACTCAATCAACTATAGAACGTAACTTAAACTTCCAAAAGTCAACTTCCTTCCCTAGGGATATCTACCAGTACTTTAAATCCTTTACAGTACATAGCACATTACGTCGTTCATCGAACATAGCACATTTACATTAAGTAAGTCCACATCTGCGCAACATTAACCTACCATGATCTTCACCACCAAAGAATGATTTTTTTAAAAATAAGCTAACATACAAACCCAACAAAATATATTTATTCATTATTACTCGAATCATTTTAATGATAAATGATGGTCAGAAAATATTTATATCGATTTTCCCAAATCATCTGCAAATAAATGATTTTTAACGATAGGAAAGAGATGCTCAGGATATTTACATACATTTATATAAATTTCACCAAGTAGCAAGTAAACGGTGGTGATGGGATTCAAATGTACATCTTTTGCTTTTTGTTTGTTTGGGGTTTGGATTTGGTTTTTGCTATATACCATACATTGCTTCACATTGGGGGTAAGCTATCTCCATATCATGACCAGCAATCCCCCAGTGAAAAGTCAAACATTTGTTGAGCACCTGTCTTGAAGGAGATCCCAAATCAGGTGCTGGGTGTAAGGGCAGTCAGCATGAAAGACATTGTCCTTTTTCTTATGGAGTTTATATTTGAGTTGGGAGACAGATACAAAACATTAGTTACAAACTAATTTCCCCCCTAAAGGCATGCTATGTGCAAGGAAATCAAGTACAGATGAGTTGAGGTTGTATAAGAGGAGGAAGTTAATCCCTAAAGCAGGAAAAATGACCTCAGACATTTAAGCTAATACCTGAAGGTAAGTAGAAGTTAATGAGTTAATGGAAATGAGAGAACTTTAGGTAAAGAAAATAGACTAGGTACAGATTTCTGCTTTCTTTAGGTATCAACTATATCTCAAGGTAAACAAGCTTGTAATAAAAAGCAGGGTCCTAAAGAATATAGTTTCACTCTGGCTCTGCCCCACCCATTGATATGTGCAATCAATCATCTTCAATTATTTCTGTGACTCTCCAGGTTGTATTCATACATGTTCACAACCACAGTCCATTAAACAATTTGGATCCTCACATTCTCCTGAATTGCCTAAATTCTAAAGTGTGCCCAGTTTAGGCTGACAAACGACAACAGCCAGTCCATGTAAAATAGGGGACTAGACTAAGTTATTTTGAAACTGTATTTCTGTCCTAATAACCTATCATATTGTGTTTCTGATTTTCTACAAGTATTAATACTATAAAATTAAATATTTGGTTTTATTAGAAACAGGGCATAGTGGATATGTACAGTGACAAAGGATAGGAATTGAACAATGAATTGATCGAGGTTCTTCTACATAGACCCTAAAAGAGTACTTCCAAGAGACAGGAAATATTGTATACCCATTGTCAATGTTTGAATATTATTATTAATGAATTAATAATTAAATTTTAATGCAAGTTTTTACTTGCCAAGAAGGCCTGTGCAGTCATGTAACAAACACCTTGATGAAGCTATAGAATGCTTCCATAACCCCCAAAATTTCTCCATTTCTCTTCCCTTGGTACTAGTTTCTGACAGTCACTGATCTGATTTCTGGCTCTACAGTTTGGCCTTTTCCAGAATGTCACAAAACAGGAATCATACAGTATGTAGCTTTTTATGATTGGCTTTTTTCACCTGGCATAATGCTTTTAAGATGAATCCATTTTGTTATGTGTATGATTCCCTTATTTCTTATGTTTTTGAGTTGGATACCATTTTACAGGTATACCATAAAAGGATAGTTTGTTTATTCTTTCATTAATTGTTGGATATTTGGTTTGGTGATTATGAATAAAATTGCTAAAAACTGTCTCAGATAGGTCTTTGTGTGGGGACTTTACTTGGATAAATATATAAGAGAGGGAGTCCTTGATTGTATAGTAGATCTATATTTAACTTTGTAAGAAAATGCCAAATGTTTTCCAAAGTTGCTGTACCATTTTACATTCTCTTCAGTAATGTGTGAGTTTCAGTTCAACATCTAAACCAATACTTGGTAGTGATTGTTTATGAATTTTAGCCATTCTGTTTGGCATCTACTAGTATCTTGCAGTTTTAATCTAATTTGCATTTTTCTAACACTTAATGATGGTGAACATCTTTTCACATGATATTTGCCGCTCATATGTAAAGTGATGTACCTTTTAAAATATTTTGACCAATTCTAAAAGGAAAATGGCTTGGTTTTCATTATTGAATTGTAAGAGCTCTTTATGAATTCAGGATGGAAGTTATTTTTGATGAGATAGGTATTTTACATATATTTTCTCTAAGTCTATGACTTGCCTTTTAATTTTGTTAGCATGTAGTACCTTTTAAGCTTGTGTAGATTCTTTGACATTTTCTACATAGACAATCATGTGGTCTGCAAATAAAAGACAGTTTCATTTATTCCTTTCTAATATGTACAATTTTGATTTCTTTTTTGTACTATATTACATTGGCTAGAACCTTCATTATGATGTTAAATAGGAATAATGAGAGCATTCTTGCTGTATTCCTGGTCTTAGGTAAAAACACTCATTCTTTCACCATTAAGTGTGATGTTACTTATAGGTTAACTTTAGGTGCCCTTTTTCAGGTTGAGGAATTTCCTTTCTATTCCAAATTTGATGACGGTTTTTATCATTAATGGATGCTAAATTTTGTCAAATGCTATTTTTATATCTATTGAGATGTTGATTTTTATTTGTGTAATAGTTGTTGTTGTTAATATGCTGAATATTGACCCAAACTTGCATTTCTGGGATAAGCTCACTTGGTCATGATGTGTTATCTTTTATCTGTATCATTAGATTTGATTTACTAAAATTTTGTTGTTGTTTGAGAGCGTAATTTATATCAGTGCTTCTCAACTAGGGACAGTTTTGCTCCCCAAACAACATTGGGAAGTGTCTGGAGGCATATTTAGTTGCCACATTTGAGGGAAGCGAGAGGATTTTCTACTGGCATCTAGCAGATAGGGACCAAGGATGCTGCCAAATATCCTAAATTGCATAGGAAAGCACCACACAACAAAGAATTATCTGGCCCCAGTGTTGATAGTGCAAGTTCAAGAAATGTTGCTGTATGGGATCTCAAAATATTTTAATTTGTTCAGATTTATTATTTTATGACCCAGAATATGACTATCTTGGTGAATGTTCAATGTACACTTGAAAACAATGTTTATCCTTTTAATATAGGGAAGAATATTGTATAAATGTCAATTAGGTCAAGTTGGTTGACAGTGTTGTTCAAATTTTTTATATCCTTACTGAATTTTATATCTACTTATTCTATAGATTACTGGAAGAAAAGTGTTGAAATTTCCAACTATAATTGTGAGTTTATCACTTTTTTGTAGTTCTGTCAGCTTTTTACTGTTTTTTTACATTTTATTTTATTCATGTCTATTAGTTTTTTGCTTCATGTATTATGAAGTTATGTTATTAAATATATTCAGGTTTTTATATAGTATTAAAGAATTGACTTCTTTACTATTATGTAATGTCTCTCTATTCTTAGTAATATTTCTTGTTCTGAAGTCTACTTTTTTTTATAGTAATACAGTCACTCCAGCTTTCTTTTTATTAGCGTTTGTGTGGTATATTTTTTCATCATTTAATTTTTAACCTATGCCTTTATATTTAAAGTATGTTTATTTATAACACATATAACACATATAAAGTGCATTTATTTACAGAGTTGGGACTTTCTTTAATTTAATTTGACAGTTTCTGTCTATTGATATTTTAGAGCATTTGCATTTAATGTGATTATCAATATGGCAAACTTAGTTGTTTACTATTGATTTAATATGTTCTTTGTTCCTTTTCCTTTTTTTCCTCCCTGTGGATTACCTAAACATTTTTATGATTCCATTTTTATCTACATTACTGACCTATAAGTTGTTCCTCTTTTCAAATATTTTTAGTAGTTGTTCTGACATTTACAGTAAATATCTTTAAGCTATCACAGACTATCTTCAAGTAATTTATATCATTTCACTTGTAGTATAAGGACCTCACAGCACATATTCCATTTACTCCTTCCCATTCTTTGTGTTATTATCATACATTTTACTTCTACTTATAAGCTTCACAATACATTGTTACTATGCTTGATTTAGATAGTCAATTATCTTTAAAAGTGATTAATAATTCAAAAAACATGTTTTATATGTACCTTTATTTCTAGCATTTTCAGTGCTATTTATTTCTTTACATAGCCTACAAGTTCCATCTGGTACCATATGCATTCTGTCTTAAGAACTTCCTTTAACTTTTCTTATAGCATAGGTCGGCTGGCTTCATGCCTGTCCTCCAGCAGCTGGCAGTTACCTCCCGCATGCCTCTGCCACAGCAGGGACCTCTCTCTCATTTCCTGCTCCCAGTCTTTCTCATAAGCACCTGACAGAGGCCTGTGCAAAAATTTATAAATAAGTGTGGGCTCCCCTCTGTGTGGAGTTCCTAGGTATTTCAAACTAATAATAGTTCTTACTTGTCTTTTAGAAATCTATGAAAATTTTAGCTAATTTTTTTCTACTCACGTTTGTAGGGAGGCCCCCTATTTTTCCCATGCTTTGCCAAAGATGAAATACTTTGTATGTCCCTCTTGAGGGGCATATCACTCTTTGGCCTTCCGTTTACTTGGTTGCCTTGCACCTCAACTCTCTAATGGGCTCAAGGAAAGTAGTAATTTTGTACATCTTCTGGGTTTTGTTCATTGTTAGCAGGAGCAACCTTCTCTTGTGTCTCTCTAGAACATCTATCAAAGTGGTACTCCTCTTTTCAGCATCTTAAACAAATTTTGGATTTGAAGTGGCTCAAAGCATTTGGGAACTCTATTTTACATATATTTTAAAATGAAGTTTCTATAAAGATGTGGTATCTTATATGATCTTAATTGTTAATTACTTAGAAGAATATGTGTCATCTATTAGTAACTTGTAGGGTTTTTGTTTTTAGAGATTATTTGGCATAACCCCAAAGGGTCTACTTCTACATAAGTATTGAAATCATTTTTCAAAAAGCAGCAATAGCAATAGCTGCTATAAATTTCATGGCTAAAAGTTGGGAGGTATTTGGGAGTGATAGTATCTGGTGATATTAACCTTGTGATCAGCCTAAATTCCTACTTACTACATTTTTACTTGTTTTTATTCCTATAAATATTATATATAAGATTAATAGTCAACTTATGGAACATTTGTCACTGGAACATATTTGTCATTCCCTGTTTATATATATACAAATGAAATAAACATACTTGATCAAAGTAAATGCCTTAAAAATAATCATTATCTTTAATTCCTTTGAATCTGGACTGCATACAAAAGATATATTTTTAGGATTCTCTACAAATTCTTAAGTATAATTAAATCAGAATTAAGGTGATCATCTACACACTGAAAGCTGCCTTCCAAATGAATGAAATGTAATGTAACATTTCAAATATAAAAGGAAATGTTGATGCCCATGAAATAATTTCACCTTCACTCATCTAGGATCAAATATTGTAAAGAAATTTAACATTATCTATGGATTAATATAAAGAGAAACGGGATGGGCTATAATTGAGCATTCAAATTAAGTTTTTCATACAGTGTGCTCATATGTTAGACCTTTAAAAAATGTGAATCAGATCTAATCATAGCAGCAGTGAGTGATAATGCAGTTTGCCGGCTAAGGCAAGGCACCCTAGGAAAATGCTATTCATATAATATTGCCTAATCAGTGTATATCTACGGTGTCTTGAAAGGAAAATGTAGATGCTCCTCCATTTATGATGGGGTTATGTCCAGATAAACTCATCGTAAGTTGAAAATAATATTAATCAAAAATAAATTTAAAACACTTAACTTCCCAAACATCATAGCTTAGCCTAACCTGATTTGTTTTTCTAAGACCACCAGAGTGGGCACAAAAGAACCAGTGAGTAGGCAAGGCTAAAAGCAAAACTGCAAATTTATTCTTTGGTCATCTAGCTTCAGGGACTGGAGCTGGGGTTGGGGGGGCGGAGTTTCTAATACAGTCCCGACAAGAGTGGGGGCTGAGAAAGCCCACCCCGGGCGCATCTGCTGGGAGTGACTTTTCTAGGAGTGGAAGGGCAATAGGCGGGGCACGGGCATGTCGGGGGAGGGGGGGCTCCGCAGGTGCCACCAGGTAAATCTTGGTCTCCTCGGATTGACATCACCTGGTGCATGCCTGATTAATCTTCACCTTCCCGGGCGTCAGCTGCATTCTCGCACACACGGGAAGAGTTGGTGGTGAAGAAGAACCCGGAAGTGAACCATCCTGCCTCTGTTCGTCCAAACATAACCTACCTTAAAAGTGCTCAGACATTTAACATTAGCCTACAGTTGGGCAAAATTATCTAACACAAAGCCTATTTTACAATGAAATGTTAAATATCTCATGGAATTTATTGAACGCTGTGCTGAAAGTAAAAGCAGAATGGCCGTATGGGTACTTGAGGTATGGTTTCTACTGTGTGCTTATTATTTTCATGGTGTCATAAAGTCAAAAAATCATAGCCTAACCCTGGTTAAGTCAGGGACCATCTGTATGTCCTTCATATACAAGATTTTATTATTTTACTTTTCAGAGCTTCTCACTGTGATGAAAGTAATGTAGTTAGGAAAATAATACTGGATTTAAATTCATTTCTAAGAACAGAAGAAAATTAAAGATATTAATTATGAAGTCACAAAACTTATCAATGAGCTCTTTTTGGAATTTGAGTTTAGTATTTGAATCAGAGTGATGTGAGAGATATTTATTTGCCAAGCATCGAGCAGATACTTCAGTGGCTGCAGTAGCATAGTATCTGCTCCCAAGTGGTTTCCAGTCTGGTAAAGGGATATACAGAGCCTCAGTCTAAGTGCTGCAGGAGGCATGGATAGGATTCAGAATGCCCAGAGGTCCCCCAGGCAGCCAGGGAAGGGGAACACTGAAGATGGAGATCACTGGAGGAGGATGGCATTGCAAGCAGAAGATAAGAAAGAATCCCTTCTTCTCATCCATATGACACATATCATAAGATTATATGGCCTCAAAATCATAGCTCTTCTTATTTTCCTTAAGAACATGGAGTTTCACATGCAATTAACTTAAATCTTCCCAGCCCTCCGTTCTCCCTTCACTAATTACCTTTCTATTCTATTTTGCTGTTCATCTAAGGTGCTTTGACACTATGCTATGTTAGAACTATTATTTCTATTCTGTTTATTTTCATACTTTTAAGAAATTTCTATTAGACGATTTTAGTAATTCATGTGAAAAAGCATAAATTTACCAGTCTATAGCAGCAGATAATCCAAGGGAGAGTTCATGCTAGAATTGGGGGACCAGGAGTAAATGTTCTCCTAATTAAGAGCTTAGGTCAAACTAGAATCCAAGAGAGTAGAGAGGTAAAGCCTGTGCTAAGAGCCAGAATATAGCAAGAAGCCTTTGATACTCTCAGCTGCCAACTAGGAAATGGGTGAGAACAAGCACACAAATGAGCAAAGGGATAGAAATGAGATTTACAGCAATTGTAATACATTTATTCAGTGCCTATAATCATCTTTGAATGTACTCCCTTATTTAGAGTGTGCATTCTGTGTTGAGTATTTGTTAACATTTTCATTAGTTTGCCATTGTAGAAACAAAACTAGTAAGTTATGTGTCTGTAAGAAGGAGACATGTCCTGCTAAGCCCTGTCCAGAGGTCTTACTAACTTGGCTGACTTAAAGATATGATTAAAGGAATAAAGCCATGTTAGGAAGAAGTGGCCATTAACATCACCCAGAATGCCAGAAATTTCAGCAGAAGTATTTATGAGAGAGAGAGAGTCCATTGAAACTACACATTTAGTCAAGGGAAACAAGATCTTTGGCTTTTGAGAACTTACTACTGGACAAAAAACGTTAAAGCCAAAAGCTGGTCAAAGGTGCCATGCAATACTTCTTGTTTCAGATACAGCTGGCTGTCTATCACAGAACCACCACTGCACAGCCTCCAGAGCTGGCATTAAATCCAAAAGCTTTGGAGATGAATGACTTCATTAAGATTCCTCTCTGGGAATGTGAAGAGATGGGGTCTAAGCTCAAAGACTCTGATCCATAAATTTTTGGAGCTGTAAGTCTGAGATCAAAAGACATGAATCTTAGGAAACAAATTTCCTTTTCTCCAGGGCTTCCTGTCTCTTTCCCTGTCCAGTTATAAGGAAAAAAAAGTATTACAGTAGAAGAAAAAATGGTCAGTGCAAGCTGATCTTGGCTAAGGTTAAAGGAGGGCCATACAATAACAGTCTGCCTCTTTCCGTTTTTTATTTAGCTTCCCAATAGAATAATGATCATGCTGTGGAATATTTCGGAATAATTATTTCTGGCAGAGGCACCACTCAGGTTTTACCTGTATGTAAATGGAGGACTGTTTCCTTGTGGGTAGATAACCATGCCTCCCAATTTACCTGGCACTGTCCCAGGTTGTGCCCCTTTCTTCTCAAAATACCATGATTGGGATGAAAATATAAATGGCCACCCTGTTAATGCACCACTCTTTTAGAGATGGCTCCCTCCCAGAAGGAAAGCTACCTAACTAAATGTACCCTCAGATGGTATTAAATATTAATGAAAAGTAAACTTTAAATATTTTCTAGTCACATTAAAATAACTAAAGTAAAAGAAGTGCAAATATCAGTAAAGGGATAATGCTTCACATACACATGCGTGCACACACACACATTCACACACACACTCTGGCCTAGTTTTCAAATGGAAGTGCCTGTGAGGCTTAGAAGTATGGTAAGAAGAAAAGGGAAGAAAATAGAAAAGATGTGCAAATGAGACAGCCCTTACTAAAAGAGTGAAGGGACAAGCAGAAGTACAGCCAATCCTGAGCAGAATGTACTGAAACACTCAGCATTTCTTCCCAGGATGACACGCTCCTCTGAAGAAATAATTTCATACGAAGGAGAAGGGTCCCCTTTCCAGATGACAGGCTTTCTCTTCAAAACGAGGGTATGCAACTACTGGACTTTGTCTATACTTGGTAACTTTTATAAATAAACCAAGTCTGGTAATTCATGCTGTACCAAGAAAGACTCTAGTTGGAAGAGTGGCATTAGCATTTTAGATTTTGGTCTAACAGACAGTGTATAGCAAGGTCTCCTGAGGAGAGTTTTAAGAGCAATTACAGCTAATAAAAAGACAGGCTTGTCAACACCTGAACAATGTGGAAAAGGAGAGCCAGTGGCTTGGCTTTTGATTTTGAACTGCACCCAAGTTAAAGCTAATACAATTGTTTTTTTCAGGAGTACGTGTGTGTTTGCGTGTATGTTTGTGTGTGTGTGTGTGCACGTGTGCACTTGTTTGTGTGTAGCTTGTGGGTGGGGTGAGGGGGTTCATAAACATAGATACAGTTCAGCTTTGGAATAAAAGTGAAAGGCATTTTTAGTTGCTTTCAAATCCTCTAAAAATAGCCACAAGTCTCTGCCAAAGCTAATATAGACAGGATTCCCATGGAAACCCTCTGGGCTAGAAGGGGCGGGTGTTATTTTTTCACTGGTTATTGGTTAAAAGACACCTACCCATTTTCTATAATGTAGGAGTGTGTTTACTGTCAAAACTGATGAACCAAATCTTAAAGGCACTTGCTTATCTGTTCTATTTATCTGAAGGGGAGAAAGTACAGCAGTGTCTGTACTTAATAAAAAATTTTCACAAGGAATGCTTTAGTTAAGAAAAAGAAAGTACCACCTTCTTTCACATTCTGTGCTTATATTTTCTGTAGCTAGTTTTTTAATTCCTACTTTGAGTCAATGGTCACAGCCAGATTTCATGATACTTTTACCCATATATTTATCTGTGATAACAGTCATCTTTTTTTACATTTTCTTATTTTGGGTGGTGCTTTATTTGGAAGTACGTGTCAATTCCGAGGAACCAAGAATTAAAGGATGTATGATCAGCCTAGACTTTGACATCGTGAAGTTAACCCTTAGGAATTTTCATTTTCTTCACTTTCAGATGGAAGATTAAAATTTCGAAAAATATTAAGAGCTAAGAATAATCAATTTATTTCTTTTCTTTTGAATTATAACACCTTGGGGAAAGTATTTTAACAAAATAATTAGCTGTTATCACTATCAGTTTACAAATACAGAGATAAGAAGAAAATATTTTTAAAGATTACAAAAAGCAAGAATACAATAGAATTATAAAAGTATTTTCCATATGTTTCAGTAGATTCAGATTATGACTAGTTAAATGATTAATTGATAGTTATTTTAAAAACTTTGATAGCTTTATTCTTTCATTTTATTCTTTTTCTTTCTAATAATGCATTTTCTAAACTGTATTATAAGTAATAATTAACATATGTACATGGTTCTTAATAACCTACTAAACACTTCCATGTAAATCATATTTAATCATCATAAATATAAACATAAAGGTTTATAAAGTCACCATTTTTATAATTATTCCATAATTATGAAATAAATATTCTTTACATGTCATTTCATTTTATTTCCTCATGTGGTTAATGTCATTTAACCTATAGTTCTAGAAAATGTTTTTGCAGTAGCTACAATATGCATTGTTTTTGCTTAGTATTTGACATCTTTAAGTAAAGATTGAGGAGGAAATGTAATACCCTAAACTATTGTAGCTCACCAAACATATCATGGAGTTATATTTTAGGATATTCTTAGTCCCAAATAGCAGTAGGAGTGGCTAGAAACAAACCTTTGATAAGTAGAAGTCCCCCAGATTCCTAGATAGTATCTGGAAGCATCCAGGGCCTGGTGCTGAAAGGATCTGGTTTTCCTCTCCTGTCGTAGTGGCTAAGAGGCCTATATAGAAAAACTTGTGGGTCTCACAGACAGTAGTCTTATCACTAGAGCTGGGTTAGGGACATATCCAGAAGGCATTTTCCTTCTTCTCAGCCCCACCTGCAAGAGACATTCACTGTACCCAGAGGGAACTCCAGTAGACGTGCCAGGCAAATCTGAAATACGTACTGCCATTCCATATAGGAAAAATTCAAAACATCACGTCAAATGTCTGGGGGAAAGGAAAGGAAAGGGTATCACAATCAGGAAATAACGTTTTTGTACTTAACTTTACAGATTTTAAATTGTTGGTTTTAGTTTTGTTAGACTAAAGGGAGGTAAAAAGGGAGAAGGGAGGTCCCCGTGTAAAAAGCGTAGGTTTTGGAATTACTCAGGCCTGGGTTTCAAACACAGCTTTGCCACCCAACTAGCCAATGACTTTAGAATACTTTAAAAAAAATAAAAACTTTTAAGTTTAGATCTTACACACTTTTTGATGGAAGACAGCAGAGTTTATTATATGAGATGGATCATGTATCATTTTAACCAGGCATCAGCTTTCACAATGGTTAAACAATGCTTGACACTGAAGGATTTTGAAAACATCAGGACAAAAAGGTGGTGTAGTATGGCCAAAAATTTGATACTGTTGTAATCTGCCAGAAAGCTGATTTAGCTTGGGCAGTGTTTCCTAGGTACTAGAATAAATACAACCTATTGTCCAGAAGAGAAGAGGATGACACTGTGTTGTGATTAAATGAGTAAAATACTTAACACATTGTTTGCTACTGTTTGAATAACTAACATTTACTGCTGTGTCTCATGAATTACTTAAGTATATTATATTCATCAATTTTAGTTAGATTTTCTCTTTATTTACAAATTTGGCCTATCATTGTCACTTAAATCTTATTTAAATATTGAGTCTCATCTTCCCAAGATACGATAGTAATTGGGCAGCACTGAGCCATTTTAGTAATGCTTGTAGTAAGCACACACATGCACACTGAAACCTATACGATTATATTGATAAACTGTTATCCAGAATCAGATCTGTTTTCACAAATAAAAATTTGTTGCATAAATGGTAGATTTTAGTTTACCTAGGGGTAAACTGTGAATCATGTAATGCATCACTTATTTATTACAAACATAAAAATTCACTTTTATATAAAGATATATCTTTACATTTATTTTTCTGAGAAAGTGCTAGCACTCTGGGCCCTGGGTATGTCACTTCCATAGCACACTGAACACTATTAACAAGCCTCACATTAATTATTTTTTAAACAGACATAATAGCACCACAGGCAGGATGTGTTGGCCTTAAAGGGCTGAGTTATTATAAACACTATCTGTGTAGACATTTGAAAGAAACAGTGTGGGAGTTAAAATTACAGGTTCAAGAACCTATTTTTCGTCTTTCTCCCACACATATACTCATCTCCTATCATATTCTTTCCCAAAAGTTTGCAAATTTCCAGTGTTTCTCCATAAATCCTTCTTTTAAATAAGTGTATAAAATGTCAATTACAAGTCATGCTTAGTGCCATTTATTGTCTTAAGATTCTTAATATCTGAATGCTTAGAATGTAAATTTTTATAATTCTAATACCTTAGTATTTGAAAACATTATGTTATGAGTACAAAGGTGTTCATTTGAAGACTGAAGCTTCTATTGTAATTTCTGTCCTAAAGGAAGCCCCCAGCCAGTGCTTTCTCTGAATTCCATAATATTCTAGTTAAGGGTTTGGCAAGTAAGGAGAGGGAAAGCCTAAAGAGGAAGATACATGAAAGAACAAAATTAATGCTTCATGTTTTCCAAGTAGTCCCCTGAGGGGTAAGCATGAGCTGTTGTAGAAAGAAAGAGGACTTTTCCGGGAGAAAAAACCCTGGGTTGAATTCTGACTCCACCATTTTGTTGTCCTGTGTCCTTGAGAAAGTATGTAATCCCTTTTCACTTTTGTCTCCATTTCAATATAGAACACTAATGAAAACAACTTTTTCTGAGCAGATCCAGTGCTCTCTTTTGTAAAATGACTCCGTAACTCTAAGTTACTGTGCAAGTATAAAGTTTTATAATTGTTATTTTGATAATAGCTACCAAGAATGAAGAAAGAAAATCTAAGTAGGCAAGTCACTAGAAAAGCTGCATTTGCCAAGGTCATTCTTAGAACACTGGGAAATGTTCATATGTGACATCTAATAATGAAAAAAAAAAAAAAAACACTCTGCTAGTTTAATTGTGAAATTAGGCTCAATTTTAACTTGTACTCATTTAGAACAGCAAAAACAAAAATAAAAACCAACCAGCCAACGAACAAACTGTATGAGACTTTATCAACATATATTCCCTTAACCCAGTAGGTAGAAATTGGTGATAAGACAAAAGAATATAAACTATTTGGTGTGACAAATAAATATTAAGCATCTACTATGTGCTGACTGCTATGGGAAGTGCTAGGGATACTGTTTTGAACAAGGAAAGCACAATCTCTGATCCCTGTTTTTTTTTTTTCTATTTTTAATTTTTGTGGGTAAGTAGTATGTGTATATATTTATGGGGTACATGAGATGTTTGATACAAGCATGCAATATTAAATAAGCACATCATGAAGAATGGGACATCCATCCCCTCAAGTATTTATCCATTGAGTTGCAAACAATCCAGTTATACTCTTTAAAAAGTTATTTTAAAATGTACAGTTATTATTGACTATAGTCACCCTTTTATGCTATCAAATAGTAGGCTTATTCATTCTATTTTTTGTACCCATTAACCATTCCTACTTCCCCCCACCCCAGTGCCCTACTACCCTTGTAAGCATCTACTAACCATCCTTCTAGTCTCTATGTCCATGAGTTCAATTATTTTGATTTTTAGACCCCAAACAAGTGAGTGAGAACATGCAATGTTTGTCTTTCTGTGCCTGGCTTATATCACTTCACCTAAGGATCTCCAATTCTGTCCATGTTGTTTCAAATGACTGGATCTCATTCATTTTTATGGCTGAGTAATACTCTGTTGTGTATATGTACAACTTTTTATTCATTTATCTGTTGTTGGACACTTAGGTTGCTTTCGCATCTTAGCTGTTGCAAACAGTGCTGCAACAACATAGGAATGCAGATATCTCCTCAATATACTGATTTCATTTCTTTTGGGTATACACCCAGTGCTGGATCATATGGTAGCTCAATTTTTAGTTTTTTGAGAATCCTTCGAACTGTTCTCCGTTAGTGGTTCTACTAATTTACATTCCCACCAACACTGTGCAAGGGTTCCCTTTTCTGCACATTCTCGCCAGCATGATCTGTTGAGTTTATATTCTGGTTGTGGGGGAACAGTGGGCAGGGTGGAAGAAGAAATCCAATGAATAATCAATAAATAAGAATCTCAGATCAAGATAAGGGCTATGCAGAAAGCTAAAACAGAGCAATGAGTCAAAATGACCAATGTCTACTTTACACTGGGTGGTCAGGAAAGTCCATGGTGATATTTAAGCAGAAGTCTTAATGATCAAAAACAAGCCAACACTTTGAAGACTGAAATAAGAGAGTTCCGTGAAGAGGGACCAGATATTATCAATAAAGATCCTAAGACAGAAGTGATGTAGAGGTTCTTGAGGATCAATATGGCTGGAGCATACCAGTAAGGCAGAAGTGTGACTCATGTACTGAGAAATAGGCAGGAGGCAGCTCATACCAACCTTCCTATATCACAGGTAAACCATTTAGATTGTATTATACGCATGATGAGTTACCACTATGGTGTTTTAGGCAGGAGAATGACTTGATCTGATTTCTATGTATACAAAACATAATGCTGTATGGAGATTAGACTGTATGTAGGAAACAAGAGTGGAAACTGGGAGACCTGCTAGGAGATTATTAGAGAAGAGACCTAGTGGCTTCAACCAGGATGGTAGTAACAAAGACATTAATTCATTCATCTATTTATGCTTTCAACAGATGTTCACTAATCTACTGTGTGCCAAGTCCTCTCTAGACATTAGGTATGCACCAAGGGTCAAAAGCAAAGAAACTGCCCTCATGTGGCTTATATTCAGTAGAGGACATAGACAATCAAGGAGAATGAAGAGTGATGGGTCTACTTTTAGATAATATGGTCAGGGAATACTTCTGCTCATACCTAAATATAGAGAGGGAGCAAGCATTGCAGTTGTCTGGGACAAAAGGAACTCAGACAGAGAGACAGCAAGAAGACCCTAGGATGGGAATGTGCTTGAGGAGTTGGAATAACAGCACTATGACTGGAGCACAGGTGGGTAGGAGGCAAATGGCAAGAGGTGAGATCTGGAGGCCAGCTAAAAACTAGATCATGCAAGGCTGGCTAGACCATAACAAGGCCTTTGAGTTTTGTTCTAAATTCACTGAAGGTGATCAAAAGGCTTTGAACAGGGAAGTGACTTGATCTGATCTACATTTAAAATAATCACTCTGGATGCTCTGGGAAAAAATAGATAATGGATGTCGGGGTACTAGAAAGGAAGCAGAAGAACCTATTTGGAGACCGTTGGACTAACCCAGGCAAAAGATGAGGGCAGACTGGCCTAGGCTGGTAGCAGTGGAAGTAGTAAGAAGTGGTCATTTTCCAGATACAATGTGAAGGTATAGCCTGCAGGATTTTCTAACATTTTATATGTTGGGTGTGAGAGTAAGGAGCCAAAAAAATTCCAAGGCTTTTGTCCTTAACAATTGAGCAAATGGTGGCACCATTTGCTGGAGATGATAGGGGGAAAATATTGTATGAAGGGGGAGTAAGGGAAAGTTGGAGATCAAATGTTTGCATTTGGGCATGTTAAGTTAGAGATGCCTATTGTGGAGTTTGCTAGTAGAAAGTTGTATATATAAGGCTAGAGTTTAGAGTAGAAGATGAACTTAGAGATATGTATGTGTGTCATCACAGCATAAAGATAGTATTTAAGCTATGTAACTAAATGAAATCACCTAGAAAACGAAGGTAGGTAGAAAAGAGGAGATGAAGAGAATGAATTTTAAAATGTGCTTTGAAGATAGAGATAAGAGAACTTGCTGAAGGGTCAGCATAAGGAACAATCATAGATAAATTTGTTTTTAACAGCTGAGTGGATAGGTACAATTCACTGAGTTGGGAGAGACTGGAGAAGGAGCAATAATAAGTTTGTGGGAAAGGAATGAAGAGTTGTCTTTTGCTATGTTAAATTTCATATACCTGTTAGAAATGCAAATGAACTTGCTAATCCATAATAGACATTTAAAATCAAGAGTGAAATCAGTTAATGGTGTTAGGGTAACTTGATAGCCACATGAAAAAGAACGAAATTGGAACTTTACCTCACATTATATGTAAAAATTAAGTCAAAATGGATCAAGACCTAAATGTAAGAGCTGAAACTGTAAAACTCTTAGAAGAAAACACAGGAGTAAATCATTATAATCTTAGTTTTGAAAAAGAATTATTAAATATGACACCAAAAGCCCAACAATAGAAGAATTTGATTTCATCAAAATTAA
Organism: Piliocolobus tephrosceles; assembly: GCF_002776525.5. NCBI lineage: Eukaryota > Metazoa > Chordata > Mammalia > Primates > Cercopithecidae > Piliocolobus > Piliocolobus tephrosceles. The sequence continues at coordinate 99,552,469 of NC_045438.1, read as the reverse complement.
AACACTTTTGTGCTTCAAAAGACACCATAAAGAAAGTGAAAAGAGAACCCACAGAATGGGAGAAAATATTTGCAAATTGCATATCTGATAAGAATATAACAACCAGAATATATTAAAAAGTCTTACAACTCAATAGTATAAAGACATTTCATTTTAACAAATGAGTAAAGGATCTAAGCAGACATTTCTCCAAAAAAGATATGCAGATGGGAAGTAATACTTCTGAAAAGATGTTTTATACTGTTAGCCATTAGTGAAATGCAAGACAAAAGCACAATGAGATACCACTTCACCCCAACTAGGATGGCTATAATAAAAAAGGCAGATGATGACATGTGGAGGGAAATATGGAAATACTGGAACCCTCATACATGCTGGTAGGAATGTAAAATGGTGCAGTAATTTTGGAAAACAGTCAAACAGTCTGGCAGCTTCTCAGAGGCTTAAATTTAATGTTACCATATGACCCAGCGATTCCACTCATTGGTATATATATCCAAGAGAAATGAAAACATATGTCCACACAAAAACTTGAACATTAATGTTCATAGAAGCATTATTCATAATGGCCTAAAAGTGGAAATGCCCCCAAATGTCCCTCAACTAATGAATGCATAAATAAAATGTGGTGTGAGAGGCGGCGATGTCTTGGAGATAGTTAAGAGGAATTGGGCAGTAACTACTAAAAGGTACAGGATTTCTTTTAGAGGGAACCGTCAGCTGAAACCTAAAAAGAGATTGAATACAAGGAGACCAGATGATTGACTTTTGAGTTTGGTGGCCTGAAAACAATTGGTGGAGAGCCTTCTTGGTGGAGTTGAGGAGGGAAGTCCAACTGGAATGGGTGGAGGAGAGAAAAGGTGACAAAGGGAAGATAACTTCTGATAGCTTCTTCAAGAAATTTTGCTTTGAAGGCAAACAGAAGATGGAACAGGAGATGGGTTAGAGTTGACTTTTGTTATTTGTTTTCTTTGTTTTGGAGCAGCTTTGCTTTTTGATGTGACTGTTATAGTACAGAAAGAGAAACTGATGGTACAAATGGGAGATAGAAGATAATTACTGAAGTCCACATGAAAAAGGGATGAACCTTAGATAGAGATGGGGCCCTTCATTCAACATAATTGGAGGAAAGGATTGAGTGGAAGATTGAGTGGGTACAAATAAGTGGCCCCAGTTACCATATCACAGTCTACTTCGTGAGAATTAATGGGCTTCTTTATAGTTACCTTATTTGTAAAACCATTGCTTGTGTGTGTGTGTGTGTGCGCGTGCGTGCATTAATATATTAAATTTATTTTCATTGTAGAACCCAGTTTCTGTTTCCATTTCATCATGTCCTGATCTGGGATCATCCAACATCGTGTACATTTATAAATATTTCACTGCCCACTTCACAATTGAAGCTATCTGTAAGGCTTTAAGCCAACAATTCTTGCAATGGAGGAGAGGGAAACATTTCATCATGTGGAAAATAGTCACTCTGCAAATAGTGAGTCTCCCAATCTTTGGCCTAGCCTGGAAGACCCCAAATACTCTCCTTTCCTCAAATACTTTGTTTTACCTATTTCCACATATGCAATGATCAGAAAAGGATAAGCCTCCAGAAGAGAACAGTTAAATAATTTTGAAGTAAAACAGAAATATCGTGCCATGCCAATACATGAATAGAGAACAAATGCATATATATTGTTTTGTTCATCTTTTCAAAAGGAATTTTGAATTTTTGAAAGTAACGTGGGAATAAAATCAGTGATATAATGTTCAATGCTATATACATAATAAAAATACATACTTTTAAGGTAACAGCTATGTTTTGGATTGTTTGATAGAATAAAGAATCAAAATAAATCTAAGTATGATCAAATACAAAATCATAGATACATCATAAAATACGAGGGCTATCTGTATTTTTCAATCCTTAGAATCATCTGGTGGAATTTTTAAAATAAAATGTCAATGTCTAAGCTCCACCCCAGATCAATTAAATCAGCATCTCTGGAGGGGTACCTGAGCTTTTTTTTTAAAAAAAAGAATTTTTTTTAAAAGCTCTGTAGCTGATTCCATGTGCAGCCAGAGTTGAGAAGCTTTGGGCTGATTACTGACAATTTCCTGTAGAAATGCACAGAATTGCCTCATAAGCTTGAGTTCTGGGCATTGCAGACTGCCTGGTACTGACATGTGGAAGGAAAAAAAAACACACTAAAATGCAGTAATTTGAGTGGAGACCTTCTGAAACTTCTTATTTCACAGCTTTATCTGAAAACAAAGCTTTGTATCAAGGACAAGAAGTTAAAATGTTGGGCTTTTCTCTTGGTTTGTTTCAAGATGGGGAAACAATAAAAACTTCATCAGGCTTTGGAGATGCAAATAACTCAACAGCTGTTAATTTGGTTGAAGTGGGAAATCAGCCAGACTAAGAACTATTTTTAGGCAGTGTGTTGACAGGTGTTTTACCTTGTCTCACACCCTCCTGGACAGGGCTTGCCTAGAGTAGATCGGAGATTTAAAACTTTCAATAAAAGAAACAGAAGCCTGTAAAAACAGAATCCACAGCGTGTAAGCCCTCTCTACACCATCTCAAGCAACAGGTTGAGAGCGCTTAAATAGGAGATACGGTTTTAAAATGGATTTTAATGGCTCATTTGACTGAAATTTATTTTAAGGAGAAATGAATTCTAGAACATGTTGGCAGTTATATCAGTGAAATTATTTTGTTGTCAATAATCCAAAAATGAAAGCAATGGGAAGAGAGGAAAGAGACAAAGGCCAAGTAGGTCTAACTCTTGAGATGATGGACATGGTACCTCAGTAAGCATTGGGAAACATCTCACATATTCTGCTTTTGTGTTAAAGATGATAAAGCATTGGTAGATGATTGTGAGATGTTTCAATGATGGCTTGACAAGTAAATTTATTTCAGGGGTTTGACAAGAATAAAATATAATGGAACAAAATATTATAATCTTTGAAAGATACAAAATACAATGACAGTAAATATAATCTGCAGAACAATCAGTTTTGTTTTTAAAAACAGAGTCTGTAAGATGACCTGAATGATACATTTATAAATCAAAAATATTTAGTATGAAATCAATAATTATTTCAAGGAGAAAGGAGACATTATTCACATATGTGTGCTGATTTTATTTTCCGTACTTTTAGAGCGCTGTATTGCATGTGGACTTTAAATATTTAAATTCCTAGTCTGTTATTGAGACTAATTTAGTATTTACATGCGAATATCATTTTAGTTTTATCATTTTCAGTTTAGCTGAAAAGCTGAAACTAAGTACTTAAGGATTCCATTGTGTATACAATCATAAATTAGTAATATTAGCCTCTAAAAGCTTTATCGAAGTAACTATACCACTACAGAAAAGATTCCTTAATTTATTTATTCATCCACAAACTTTTACTGCTCACTAATGTGTCAAACTCTCTATCAGCTTTCCTATTTAGAGATAAATATGAAATTCTGTCAGCCCTCAAGGCACCCTCAATCTAGAAGGGGGAAGGGGGCGGGGAATTATAACCAAAGAATGCCAGGAAATTTGGTGCACTGAAAGAAGTTGTTGCACATACAGTGAAGGAGCAGATAGAGGAGTGGCGGCCTTCTGGAGGATGAGTGGGGATGAAACTGTGAGAAACAGGTTTTCTGTGTGCATGCAGATTTAACTGTGGCCAGGCAGAGGGGAATGGGTGGGTGTGGGGCAGACAGTGACAACAGTGGGTCTCAAAAAGTGAGTAGGCATTTAAGGCTCAGACAAGATGGAAGGGTATCCATTTATTTCAATTTATGAAAATAACAATAAATATATTTTGACTTAAATTAAACTTAATTTTTTGAATAAAGGACTCGAAGAATGGGAGGATGTTCAACCTATTAGGCAACCAAAGTATTTTTAAGCACTTAAAAGCCAATAGTGTACAAGGATTCCCTTTTCTCCACACCAACACTTGTTATTTCTTGTCTTTTTGATAATAGCCATCCCAGCAGGTGTGAAGTTATAGTTCATTGTGGTTTTGATTTGCATTTCCCTGCTGATTAGTGAGGTCAGGCACCTTTTCATATTTAGGTGCTCTTCCCACACAGACAATAAAGGGTAACTACGTGAGATGATGGATATGTTAAAACATTTGAATATAGTAACCATTCCACTGTGTGTGTGTGTGTGTGTGTGTATCAAAACATCACTTTCTATACCTTAAATATATGCAATAAAAATGACTTCTGATGGTAATGTAATTTGTAAGTAGGAACTTTTTTTCAGGCCTCATTAAAACAGGACTTCTGTGATTTTGATAACAGATTTATGTAGTAGCTCTTGTGAGTTGAAAACCTAGAGAGATAGACACAAGGAACTAGAGGATGGGATCTATGGTTGGGGTATTTATGTGTGGGGAACAAGGACCTCGTGAAGCCCTAGACTATTACATGCAAAAAGCATGCTTTTGTTTATTTCTCTGGGGAGATAGTCTATAGTTTTCAGCAAATTCTAACGTGATTCATAACCCTAAAAAAGTTGATTTTTTGCCTTAAGAACTTACTTTATATATTTTATGATACAGATTTTTCACTGAGTATCTTTATTATTTTGAGTTTGTGGGAAATATTGCACTATGAAATTTAGCCCTAAATTAGCAAATTCTCTATCTTGACTTACATTTTCTCTAGTGCACTTACAATTTTAAGGATATTATATATCTTTTAAAATACTTACACAGAGAATACGTCGATGCAAAAGATCACATACAAAATTTCAATGTAGACCTGAACTTATAATCAACCATTGCAATAGCCTCTAATAGCCTATTTTATGACAAAGTGCAATGAGGAAACTCTTAAAGGTAATTGTTGAAAAGAATGATAATGAACAAGTTTTAGAGAGTGGACAGCAGGTTATAATATTTATATATAACTCATTATAAATTGTCAAGTGGCTTTATACACCAAGAAGAGAAATTTATTTTTTATTCTGGTAAAATAAATAGCTTCAGAGAAGTAAAAATAAAAGCAGGTATTTTGACAACATTAACACATGTTAACCTCGTGAAATGGCCATCCTTTTCCAGCCTCCATCTGGGGTTGTTCTAATGAGATATTGTAGGGAAAGTGCTATGCGTCTAACATGTTATTCGAAGCTAACTCAAAATCCACTAAATCCCACAAGACATATTGAAGGGTTGCGCAGTGTTCCTACTTGTTCAACCTGTCAATTGTTGCTTGTTGGATAAGAAAACACTACTTTTAAAACGTATCACTGAACTGCAATATTCAGAGAAAATAACAGCACCACCCTTTCCCACTTGCAAACATTGAGAAATGTTCAAGTACAGCTTTTTCCTAAGAACTCTGAAGCTACCAAAGAGCTTTTATTGAAATGTCTGCACACCTACCACACCTGAATCACAATAGTTCTTTATAGATCTCTAACAGGAAATTTAAATTTAAACTAAATTGCTAAGGACATCTTTTGCTTCCATGTCATGGATAATCTAGATTTTAGCTTATCAGTGTTGCCCTTTATAAAACACTATATTGAATATATCAATAAACAAAAGGATCTAGAACTAGAAGTACCATTTGACCCAGGAATCCCATTATATACTCACAGGATTATAAATCATTGTACTATGAAGACACATGCACACATATGTCTATTGCAGCACTATTTACAATAGCAAAGACATGGAAACAACCCAAATGTCCATCAGTGATAGACTGGATAAAGAAAATGTGGCACATATACACCTGGAACACTATGCAGCCATAAAAAAAGGATGAGTTCATTTCCTTTGCAGGGACATAGATGAAGCTGGAAACCATCATTGTCAGCAAACTAACACAGGAACAGAAAAATCAAACACCACATGTTCTCACTCATAAGTGGGAGTTGAACAATGAGAACACATGGATGCAGGGAGAGGAACATCACACACCAGGGCCTGTGAGGGGGTGGGAATCTAGGGGAGGGATAATATTAGGAGAAATACTTAATGTAGATGATGGGTTGATGGCTGCGGCAAACCACCATGGCATGTGTATACCTATGTAACAAACCTGCACATTCTGCACATGTATCCCAGAACTTAAAGTACAATAAAAAGTAAATAAATAAACAAAGGTAATATTATATAGATGCTATTCACTGGCCTAAATGTTTTTAAAAGTTAAATTTATATTTAGTTTGAAGCATTCTTTTCATACCTGAAAAAATTATTTTTTAAAATGGAAACCTTTTTTTTACTTCCCGAACAATTGAAATATTTGGCAAAATCAATGTCAAGCTTTCTAAAATGTGTGGAAACGTAAAGGACAGCTAATGTCTTCAGATGGATTTATATTACAAAATATAAGATCTATTATAGAACTGTAGCATTTAAGACAGTATAGTATTGGTAAGAGGTTAGATAGCAATAAATCAATGGAACAGAATAGGGAGCCCAGAAGCAGACCCATGCTTACTGGTCATCTTATTTATGACAAAGATGACACTGTGGTGCAGTGAGAAAAGGATTTTTTCCCCCCAGCGAGAACTGCAAGGTCAATTGGATAGCCTTATGGGGAAAAAAAATGAATCTTGACTCTTTCATCACAACATACACAAAAATCAATTTAGATGGATTGCAAATCTAGGTGTAAAAGTTAAAAACAAAACCTTCTAAAACAGGGGTTGGCAAACTTTTCTTGAAGTGCCCAATACTAAATGTTTCAGGCTTTGCAGATCCTACAGTCTCTGTTGCAATTATTCAACTCTCTGCCATGGTAGCACAAAATAAGTCGTAAACAATATACAAGCAGATGAGCCTGTCTGAGCTCCAGTAAAACTTTATTTATAAAAACAAGTGACAGGCTGGATTTGGATTGCAAGCTATAGTTTTCCAATCCCTTTTCTAGAACATCTTTCTGAATCTCAAGTAAGCAAAGATTTCTTAAACTAAAACAAAGGGTAGTAACCAAAAAATCAAATGTACTATGTTAGGTTACATTAACATTTAAAAATGTGTTTATCAAAAGACACTGTTAAGATTATGAAAAAGCAATCCACAGAGTGGAAGAAGATATTCAAAATAAATATATTCAACAAAGAATTTATATCCAGTGTATAAACACACACACACACACACACGCACCCTACAGATTAATAAGAACAAAGACAATCCAATAGCAAAAAAGAACAGGAAATTACGAAAGTTTCACAAAAAATAATATTAAATGGCCAATAAACATGGAAAGGTTCTTGGCTTCATTAGTTATCAGTAGAATAAAAAATAAAATGTCAATGACATACTTCTATGTATCCACAGATGAAAAAGATTGGCAATTCCAAATGTTGTCAAGGATGCAGAACAAATGGGACTTGTACCCTGCTTGTGACTGTGTTAGCTACTTGAGGTGATCATAGGTGTGTCCTATGATCTAACAATTTCATTCTTTGGTAGAACACAAATGTGTCCGTATGTTCACAAAAAGACATATACCTGGATGTCCATAGTGGCACTATCCATATTGTCACAATCTGGAAACTGTCCAACACATAGCAACAGAAAGAAATGTAAATACATGTGTTATATGCACACTAGGAATAGCATACTGCAGTGGGAATGATCTACAGCTATACATATGGAAAGACACTGTGATATATTTACATAATATGCATTCATGCTACACAGCAATAAGAATAATCTAAAACTAAATGCACCAACATGGATGAATGTCACCTCACCTCCACCTCCCTCAAAAAATATTGAGTGAAAGAAGCCAGAAGCAAATGAACACACTTTGTCCCTGTCCCTGCTTTATGTTTATTTTGTTCTCCTTTTACTTCTATTTAATGTAAATTTGGTGTTTCAAAATTAACCCACAATTCACAAGCCTATATTGATACAAAGAAGTGATTGAATAAATTAATCAATGAGGGAGAAGAGACACATTTGCCATGCAGAAGAACTCCAAATAATTTATGTAGATAACCCCCATGAAGCTGGAGCATACCTCTGCCTTTTAAGGGCAGACTTCACATAGTGACTTCCACAATATGGACAGGAAGGGAGAAAAATGACTTTACAGTGAAGAAGGCTGGCAAACGTTACCTCAGCCAGGTGATTACGGTCGACATCATCACTCATAAGTCATGTTGACAATATGCAGCCTTGGCATGATGTGATGAAAATGGCACTTTACATCTGTGGTCTTCCTCCCCAAAACCCATAACCCCAGTCTCATCATGATAACATCAAACATGCCCACATTGAGGAACATTCCACAAAACAGCTCGTCTGTGCTCCTCAAAACTGTCAAGGTCATCCAAAACTAGGAAAGCCTAAGAACTTGTCAGAGCCAAGAATATGAAATCTAAATGTAGTGCAGTATGCTGGAGGGGATCCTAGAACAGAAAAAATGATATGAGGTAAAAACTAAGGAAATCGGAATAAAGTATGGACTTTAATAATGTATCAGTATTGATTCATTAATTATGACACAGGTACCCTACTAATGTAATATGTTAACAATAGGGGAAACTCGGTACAGGATGTACTAGAACTTCCTGTACTATTTTGCAAGTTTTCTCTAAATCTAAAATTATTCCAAAATTAAAAATGTATTTAAAGTAATAAACAATTCACATAGTAGGCACTGTGTTACACTGCAACTGGGAAGTGTGCTCTCCAACATCGAGTTATTAACAATAAGAGAATATATAGGTAGAAAACAAAGAATAGTTTCATAACCCAATAGCCATTTATAATGTAGTAATTATTCTTTGTTTTTTCTACAAGTTTAAATAGATTGCTAGTCATTACACTTTATGAATGTGAATTACTTCTATTTACTCCAACACATTAAGGTAGGAGCTTTATGAACAATTACCTAGAGATATTTTAAGTTAAACTCTTTACATATCAAACTTCATGCAGAAGAGATGAATGATGAAATAGGGAATGTTTTTGTTAGTAATTATGGACTATTAAAAATTAACTTTCACTCCATTACCCTCTTTCAACAAATATAATAGAAGCATCATAGAATGTTGGAACTGAAAGGGACATTTAAGAGATTAGTTCAGCTCCTTAACTTCACATGAAATAACTGAGTGCCAGAGAATTTGAGACTTGCCCAAGGTCATAATAAATTTGTGGGAGAGCTGGAATTCACTTACTCAGTTGAGTGAGCATTGCAGAGTATTTATTATGTTTCAAGCACTGTGATAGGTGCAAGAGATATAAAAATTAGTGAGAATTTATCCTTCAGGTGGAGGAGGCAGGGACAGGGACAGGCAGAAAAATAAATAGATGAATACAGTACAATGTGGAAACGAGCCAGCAGACGTGAGGACAGGGTGCCATGAAATGAAGCAACAGGTTCATTTGATACAACTCAGGCATCACCTGAGCCTTTGGAAGATGGGCGAGATTTATACCGGTGAGGAGGCTGGGAACAGACATTCCAAGCAAAGCAGATTACATGAGCCAGAAGGAAAAGAGTGGAAGGGAAATAATGTGTTGTGAAGAGCTCCAACCAGCTTCCAGGAACTGCAGAATAGTGTAAGCAGGGAGCTGGGATGGCTGAAACCGAAAATACTAGATCCTGGAGAGGATTTTGTACCATTTAATGAGCTGAGTCTTTATCCTGTAAGAAATAGAAAGTTATTGCAAGGTTTGAATTTTAGTTTGGCCACTCAGATGACTTAGTGGAAGTTAGATTTGAGAAGGACAAGACATTACTGGGAACCCTATCAAAGAAGTTACTACAGCATTCAAAGGACGGATGGTAAACAGTTTAGAAAAGTGGTGGCAAATATGGAGCAGGGGAAGTGGAGTCCATAAATATTCGAGAAAAATGATTTGTCATTAGTTGGATGGGGGTGGGGTAAGTGGGGTGGGTGGATGAAGGTGTTGGCCGAGGACTCTTGAGCTAGACTCCTAATCTATACCACAGATCTTTGAAACTTCAAATCACAAGAAGCACACATTAGCCCCGAGCTACATTTACACATTTTTCCACCTCCACCCTAGGAAGCAACTCTGAATATTAGCAAGTGAAACAGTTTTTGATAAGCATTTAAACAACAACAACAAAACTCATATCCTTTTGATCTCATCCTAGGATGAAAGGTACCTTCTTGCCCTACACACATGTAATCAAGAGAAACCACGGAGGTGATTCTTTGAAAAGCCAAGAGAATTTGCTTCCAAGGCTTTTGTCTTTACTCCTAGGCTACAGAGCCTGCCCTAAATTTCAGGTATACCCCATAGAGGGCATCACCTTGAATCTCTGCCCCAACACACCCTCCATTAGGCTTTGATTGTGAGTGACTGTGCTGCCTATAAAAGAGAATGTATGAAGAGGATCAAGAGAAAATATAATGAGTTCACCTTTGAAAAAGCTAAACTTCAAATGCCTGTAGAATATTCAGTTAGAGAAAATCAATTGGCAGTGGGATAATCAACTCTGAAACTCAAGGAAGGCATACAATTTGAAAGTCAAAGGTCATGGTAAGAGAAAAACATGAAAGGAGATGCCATTTTTCAAGGAGAGTCTCTAGCATAAGTGGAAAAGTGGAAAGAACGGCAGGCCAAAGATGAAGGTCACAGGGTCACCAGCACTTGAAGTACAGCTCTCCAGTAGAAAATTCAATGAAGAATTAATAGGTTTTAGAAATCTACTGTGTAATATGATGACTACAGTAACATAAGCATATATTGTATACAGGCCAGGCAACAGTGGCTCAGGCCTCTAATCCCAGTACTTTGGGAAGTGGAGACGGGCAGATCACTTGAGTGCAGGAGTTTGAGACCAGCCTGGGTAACATGATAAAACCCTATCTCTACCAAAAAATACAAAAATTAGCTGGGCGTGGTGTCACTTACCTGTAGTTCCAGCTACTCAGGAAGCTGAGGTAGGAGGGTTACTTGACCCCCAGAAGAGGAGACTGCAGTGAGCAGAGATCACGCCAATGCACTCCAGCCTAGGCAACAGAGCAAGACCTTGTCACAGAAAAAAAACAAAAAAGAATATACTGTATACTTGAAAACTGCTAAAAGAATAGATTTTAAATATCCTCCCCCCCCCCCCCCAAAAAAAGATAACTATGTGAGGTCATAGGTCTGTTAATTAGCTTGAGTGTGGTAATAATTTCACAATGTGTATGTATATGAAAACGTCATGTTGTACAGTGTAAATAAATACAATTTATATTTGTCAATTCAACCTCAATAAAACTGGAGAAAAAAAAATTTTAAAAATCAACAGCACAGTTTATACAGTTTCTCTGTATCAGAGAAACTAGAAGAGAGTTGTATCCCAGAGCACAGAAGTTCAAATAGTTTTCAAAACAAAGTGATCATTTGTATTGAATATAGAAGAAGTACCACTATAAATAGCTTTTGTAAATATATTCATTAAATTTAGTAATGAAGAGGACAAAGGTAACTTTAGTGAGGTGATTTAACTGTAGTGCTTGTCTTTGTTAGTGAGGTAGATTGATGAGTACATGAGTGAAGAAGTTGAGACTGCTTTTCCAGACTGTTCTTTGAAAGTGTGGATGAAATTGGAAGGAGAAAGGCAAGAAAACATCTAGGAGCAGAGCAATGGGACACTCTTGATCTTGTCTGTTTGATCTGGGATGAAATGCTTAATATATTTATAGGCTACAGGGAAGGATGCCCCCTAGAAGGCTGGTGTTGACAAAAGAGGGTATTATGAGGCGATGTCCTAGAGGAAGAAGGGGAGGCCCAGGCCAGGGTTGTAGGCACACAGAATGGGGGCTGGCATTCAACAGTCAAAGGATGATAGGAATATTTCTTTTTCAGACCTAGAAGGGAAGAAAGCAAGCCATCATAAATAAATATGTAGACAAGTTTGTGAGAATGTGTGTGTGTCTCTCAGAGACAGTGGTGGGACAGAAGGGAGTTGAAAGAGATCATACTTGACTGTTATTTATTTACTTACTCATTTTTTTTCCCAGTAAGAGGTAAAATAATCTGCTGAGAATAAGGTTAGGTGGAGTTCTAGGAGAGCAGTGAGTATTTGGATGAAGACTGAGGAGAGTAGGCAAAGGAATTACTGAGAAAAAAAATAAGATTAAGTGGAAAGATTTTTTGGTATTTTGTTTTTTGTTTTGAGATGGGTTGTGATTCTGTTACCCAGGCTGGAGTGCAGTGGCACAAGAATGGCTCACTACAGCTTGGACCTCCCAGGCTCAAGGGATACTGCCACCTCAGCTTCCCTAGTAGCTGGGACCAAAGGCACATGCCACCATGCCCAGCTAATTTAATTGTGTGTGTGTGTGTGTGTGTGTGTGTGTGTGTAGAGATGAGGTCTCCCTCTATTGCCCAGACTGGTCTCAAACTCCTAGGTTCAAGCTGTCCTCCCAGCTGGGCATCCCAAACTGCTGGGATTACAGGCATGAGCCACCATGCTGAGCCAAGAGCAGGAGATTCTTAATTGGGAGCAGCAACAATCTATAGGCTTGCCTAAGTTTTCAGTTGTACTCAACTACCACTATTAAGTTAAAGGAATTTATTAAATATTCTTTACTATGTTCTTGGCATTATGCATTGCAAACATTACCACAAACCACAGTAGGTAGGTACATTTATTACCCCAATTTACAGATTAAGTAACTTCTCCAAGTTTGCACAGCTGGTGAAAAGGCAGAGCAGAGGCCTGTCCGACTCCAAACCATATGTTATTTTCCATATGTTATACTTCCTCCCAAGGAGTTGGAGCTTTAAGAATTGATAAGGCATTTTGCCTAGCCTAGGGAAACTCCTAATGCACAAGAGAAGATATGCTAATAAATAATCACAAGCAAATGTGAGGGACTGATATGCTCAAAGATCAGAGAACAGGAGCCCATCATTCTGAGGAAAGCTTCAGGGAAGCCTCAGGGGGCTGGCACCTGAGCACTGACTAGGTCTGAGTTTATATTCACCAGGTGGACAAGGAGTCTGGAGCATCCCAGACTTGGAGACTGTATGAGCAAGGACAAGGAGGTGTGAGAAGGTATCCCAGTTTTGCTCAATGCATCTGGGACATAGAGCAACTGTTGGGTGAGGAGTGGAAGACTTAGGGGGAGATATGAGATCAGATAATAAGGGGTATTGTATCTACTGAGAACTTTATCTGGTAATCAACTGGATAACATGTAAGGTTTTAAATAAGAATGACATTAGATTTGAGTTTTGCAAACATGATTGTGTTGGTAACAGGCAGGTGGATTATAGAATAGGGAGATCAATAATTATAATAATTATAAGCTGTCACTTACTCTGGATCAGGCACTATCTAAGTGATTTTCGCAGATTCAGCAATTTAATCATAGAAAAAAAAGAACCAGCCCCAGGTTTCTAGCTCTGAGGCCAGTGTTCTTTCCACTGTTTCCTTATTTTTCATACTTTTCTTGTTTATATCTGAACATGAATTTTCTGACACTAATAATTGTTCAAATAGTATCCCTACCCAAATTCATGTCTATGCAGAATCTCAGAACGTGATCTTATTTGGAAATAGAGTCTTTGTGGATGTAATTAGTTGTTAACATGAGGTTGCTAAGAGAGTGGGCCCTAAATCCCATGACTGGTATCCTTGTAAGAAGAAGGGACACACGGAAAGGAATGTGAAGGCCAAGGCAGAGATTGACATGATGCAGCCACAAGCCAGGGAATGCAAAGGATTGCCAGGACCCACCAGAGGCTAGGAAGGGGCAAGGAAGAATTTGTCCCTAGAGTCTTCAGAGGGAGCATGGCTTTGGTGACACCATAATTTGGGGCTTTTAGCCTCCACAATTTTGAGAGAATAGATTTGTTGTCTTAAGCCACCAACTTTGTGGTGGTTATGGCAGCCCTAGGAAACTAATACACCTTTTTCTTATATTTCCAGCTAAGGATATATTCTCATATGTTTATAACTGCATGAATTTTGAGGGAAAAATCACTCACAGTTGATGATCTCATGTGCCTGCCATCTTTGTCTTTATTGCATTTCACTGTCATTTGTCTGATAGATTAATCTCATTTGGATTCCCTGGGGCAAATCTTGTTTTATCTTCATGTTGATATTGCTGCCCCTACTCTTAAGTATTTTGGGTTACAAAAGCAGAATTGTCTTTTAACCCTAGCCTGGCAGTAACATGAAGACCTACTTTACAACCAAAACAATTTCTATGTTTGAAAAAATGTGTTGTATAAAAGTACTCAAGCCTGCTTTCAACTGGACTTTTGCACTGACCTAGGGGTTGACAGAGTCTACTTTTATTCAAGACTGGAAATATCAGGAGATGTTTGCAAAGTACATGATAAGCCAGTTAAGCAGTTGAACACAAAGAGAGTCTTTTTACATCTTATTTGAAACCCTGAGTTTTGACAACATAGGACTGTAAAATTTTAGAGCTAGCCAAATAGAATTGACATGCAATGAATAAGAGTTAAAATCATTTTAATTTTGACCAAAACAATGGTATTGACTTAACTCTAACCCTACATCATTTGTCCGTTTTGCTGCCAACAATTTTCTTGTTACATGTCACTTACATTTGTTACCTACTTCACAAATGCTCCTGGGATTGGTTCTCCTTCCAATTCATTTTTCATAGAGGAAAGCTGGACATAAATGCATTTGAGGTTTTCCAGGGTTACCTATTCAGACTCTTCAGTCACAGAGATAATCTTATGCATTCTCTCTCTCTCTCTCTGTCTCTCTCTCTCTCTCTCTCTCTCTCTTTCTGTCTCTCTCCCACAAGAGCTTTCAGGTACATCCTGATGATAAAGACAGAGACATGATGACTTGAGCAGTTCTATGCAGAGCATCTTCTCCACACCCTATACCATAGTCCCACACAGCGCAGTTCATTTCATGCTTCCCCATGAATGAGAGTATTGTAAGCTGTATGTGCGTGAAGAAATAAATGATTTTCCCATTCTCCAAAAACACAAATGCAGTATCACAAAGCATGTACCATTTTCCTTTCAAAATTCCTTCCTGAAAAGTGTTTGTGGTTGTTGTTTTGATGAATTAATCATATTAGGACACAGAACGCAGATCATAAGGTCAGTGATGAAGAAACTCGTAACATTCAAGTTTCAATGGAAATGTTTCCTGCTCAGAAAGGCCCCTTGTTCCTCTGTGTCTCCTAACCCCCATTTTATTGTATCATAGCACCAGGTTTTATCATAATACCTGGTTTTCTTATTTATTACTGTGTTCATTGGACTCTTGTCTGTCTAGACTCATAGACTCTTACCTGCCTTATCACTGCATTATCTACAGAGCCTAGAATGGTTCCTGTTGCTAATCAAATGTTTTTTCAATGGATGAATCAATAACTGCAGCTAGATATCCCAGGAACTATAAGGAGTAAGAATTCAGAGAAAGAAGGAGTAGTGGAAGCTGTAGGTAACTGAAGACAGGTTTTTTAGCAGAGCAGTAGAAGCAGGGACTCTGGTAGGGGACCTAGAGCAAAAATCTTTGGTAATGTTGGGAAGGGGTTAGCTTCAAGTCTTCAGAGACAAAGGAAGGAGGCATTCAGAGGATGGGCACAAAACAGCTATGAGTGGGAGAGGACGAAAGGGTATTTCCTAGAGGTATGTCCTTCAGGCAGCTATAGAGAGAGATGGTGGAGTGGGTTATGTAAGCTGAACATTCTCAAAGGTAACCTATAAAATATACAAAGTAAATTGGACTCTCAGTAAAGGAAATTGCCCAATTCCTAAGCAGCATTTTCAGAGGCTTCACAGTAAGAGTATTCATTCTGAAATCCTACGTTTGTGTGTATATACATACTCCATGGAAAATGGCCTTATAATATAGTAGTGATGTGCAATGCAGTAACATGCCAGAAAAAAAAATAGTGTAGACTTTGAAATGAAGTAACTAAATCACAATATTCAAGACATATTCAAGCAAATATTCGGATAAAGTTACCTGTCAGTGGGATGTGTCTTTGCCTGTTCTCTCTACCTGTGATTCCGCATGGCTTTATATAGGAAACAAGAGAGGCTTATTTCACCCAAAATATCCTAGGTATTTTTTATCCTCGGTATTACCAGATAAAGAAATTATAGAAAGAAGGCAGAGCATATCGTTGTGTTGAAAGAAAAGTAAGGGACTGTAGTTATATCAACATTACCCAATGTCACCTGGTTACATTAAAAAGTTCTGAATAAACAGCTTGAGGGGAAAAAGACATTTTCCTTTTCTGAGTTAATATGTCTCTGTGCTGTAGTCTGGGCATCTTTTCAATTTTCCTTTGTTGACTTGGCTGTTTTTGGATTAGAGGCTTCTTTTTCTTATCTGTGGGGAGGAATGCTTTTCTAACTAGAGCCTGATGATTTTGCTGAGATGACAAGTCTTGTGTGGGTTTACCACAGAACACAAAAGGCCGTGTAGCCCAAAAAGAACTGAAATATGTTCTCTAATACCCAAGGGCTTACCAAATGTGGAGGTAACATTCACATTCCAACATGAGGAGCTGCCACACCATCTCTCCTGGCTCTATACCTCTGGTGGCAATTTCACCCTTCCTCGAATCCTCACCTCTTCTGGCCAAGGGTCTGGGCACACATTTAGCCAAGTCCTCTGATGGACGCTCTTTCCTTTGGAGAGAACACGATCAAGATGTGAAGGGACTGCACATGTTACTGACTGTGCTTCCAAACTACCACTGCTGTTCAGGGCATTGCATTTCTCCTATATATAACCTTTCCTAGATTCCAAACTTGATGAGTCAAGACCTGATAGAGAGAAGAGAAGGGAGAGAGCAGAGAGAACCAGATAAGTGGATGAAAGATGTAAGAGAGACACAGTCATTGGGAGATTTCTGCTGTGGAGGGGAGAAGACTTTTATTATAATAATATTATAAATTATAGTTACTCTATGAGGTAATGTTGTATTCGTGGCAGGTAATAGAAAATTGGGCTAACAGTAGCTTAATGAGTTCAGGATTTATTTTCCCCACACAATATAAAATCTAAAGGAAGTCAGGCCTCCACAGTGTCATGCAGGACTGGAACTCTGTCTGGCCTACTCTCCTCAATGTGCCATCAATGTACCATCCTCATGTTCATCCTCTCATGGTCACAAGATGGTTGTTCTACCTCCAGCCTGCATTCCAGTTAAGTGGCAAAGTGACCAAGAGGCTACTAGCAAGGCTTTTCCTTTTTATGGGAAAAGATCTTCTTCGAGGAATTCCTACTCATGTCCCTTTGGCCAAAACTGAGTCGTGTGGCAACCCTTATGTGCAGGAGAGACTCAGAGCTTGGAAATTCACTATTCTAGCCTCCATGGTAGAGATTATCCCAGAAGACAGAAAGTGATGGTAATGGATTCTGAATTAACCATTATGCGTCAAACCCAAATTATCGCATAATCAAAGGAAAAGAATACATCTAAGCATCAAATTACGAAAAGCTAAGCAGCAGTTTAAAAATGATAAAAGATTATGCAGCCAGAGGCAATAACATCAGCCAATAAAGATAACACCAACCAAAAACAATTGACGAACACTAAAGTGCTTTAGACTTGCTTGGCTTTCATTTAACATGTCATGAAGTATTTCTTCTCATATTATTGAAGACAATAGAAAAGGAATAGTTTAGAATTAACACAGAGCCTTTTTTTCTCCTGGGATATTAGAGGAACACATGCCCGCCTGAGTCTCCTTGGCACTGGGACTATCCTCCTTTGGTCTTGGGCAAAGTTTCTAATAGCAAAGGTTGGAAACATCATGGACCTGGGATTGTGACTGAAAAACATGACAGGGATAGGGAGTTAGTCAAGAACAGGAACAGGGGTCAGGCATGGTGGCTTATACCTGTAATCCCAGCACTTTGGGAGGCCGAGGCGGGTGGATCACCTGAGGTCAGGAGAACCTGGCTAACATAGTGATACCCTGTCTCTACTGAAAATACAAAAAAATTAACTGGGTGTAGTGGTGGGCACCTGTAATCCCAGATACTCGGGAGGCTGAGTCAGGAGAATTGCTTGAACCTGGGAAGTGGAGGTTACAGTGAACCAAGATCGCACCATTGCACTCCAGCCTGGGCAACAAGAGCAAAACTCCGTCTCAAAAAAATCAAAAACAAACAAACAAACAAACAAAACAAAACAAAAAAAGAACAGTAGCAGGGCAGAATTTGTGTATTTTTCTCATTTGTCATTCCTCTCTGGCACCTGATTAACGTTTAGCCTTCAAGTTGAAGCCGAATCATCACCCCTTGCTTGGAATCTGTTGTACCTCCTGGGTGCACCATCACAGAGTTACATCCATTCCCGCAACAAACAATTTCTTAGAATCTACCATGTTCCAAATTCTGCCATAAACCCTGAATTTAGGACAGTTCAACCTCTGCTCTCTAGAATAGCACTACCCAAGAGACATATAATAGGAGCCCCATAGGTAATTTAAAGTTTTCTGCTATTTACATTTAAGAGGAAACAGGTAAAATTAATTTTAATAATATATTTGATTTAAACCAGTATATGCAAAATATTATTTTGACACAATCGTTATGATATATAAAAATTATTAGTGAGATGTCATACCCTTTTTTTCATACTGCCTCCAAAATCCAGTGTGTATTTTAACACAGCACACCTCAATTTGAACCAACCACATTTCAAGTGGTCAGTAGCCACATGGGTGAGTGACTGCTATGTCAGACGATGTTGCTCTAGAGCTTACAGACTATAAATAATACTTTATTATAAAACATGCTTAAATTCTTTGTAGATTATGGGTATTAGCCCTTTGTCAGGTGAATCGATTGCAAAAATGTGTAACAAAACTGCACGTTCTGCACATGTACCCCAGAACTTAAAGTAAAATAAGTAAATAAATAAACGTAATAACTATGCCTAATAAATGTCTAATTTATACAGCTCACATCATGTGATAATGGGGAATCAGTCTCACTTGAGGAAAGGCAGTGGCTTCTCTAGTCAGTTCTCCAAATGAAGTCATTTGTCTCAGTGATTTCTCCATTACCCAGAGTCTAGATCTCAGCCACATGGGTTTAGAAAAACTTGATTTATTCGAAGTCCTAAAGTTTACTTACTTCAGAATGCTGGTTTCTCACAACGGAATTCTGAGAGACCGGTGTATTAGAAATGAGAATCCTGGTTCATTTGTGATGAAACATGTCTGTGCATTTGTATTATCTCTACAGACCAGGGTTTGGCTACCCTGACCTGTGAGACAAATGCAGCCCCCCACCTGTTCTTGTACAGCCACAAACTCACAGTGGTTTTTGCATTTTTACATTTAAAATGAAAGAAGACAAAAGAAGAACACAATTTTTTGATAGATGAAAATTGTACAAAATTTAATTGTCATTGTCTATAAATAAAGTTTTACTGGAACACAGCCATACTCATTCATTTAAGTATTATCTATAACTGCTTTTGTGCTACGATAGCAAAGTTGAATAGTTACAGCAGAGACCAGATGGCCCACAAAGCGTAAAATATTTACTGTCTTGCCCGTTACAGAAAATGTTTGCCAAACCCATGTTATGTATGTGAACCACGTGAGCTTTAGAGATGTACAAATATTCAACACTACCCTTAAGTAATTCAGACTTAATTAGTCTCTGGTGAGGCCTAAGTATCTGTATTTAAAAAAAAAAAAAAAAATTCTAATGCTGCAGCCAATCTGTGTAGGAAGCCAAAGTAACCAGAAGGTTGTGTGGAAATCATGGATGCAGAACAAAGAGAATCAAGAAAGTAACTTGAGTACCCGTCCTCCCAGTCCATGCCTGTCAGCATACAGGCCACTTGAGTCAGCATGCCAAGGCACATTCTTCTGAGTCAGCGCTCATCCCTGTTCCTATTCACCTCTGTGACCTTGATGTTCCTGCGTTTCCAAACTTAACCAGCTCCTCTGTTGATTGGCACATTCTTCCTGTGCATTCACCAGTTAATCCTGCCTTATCAGCCTGAGGCCCATTCTGTCTCTCTAACATGATTTTGTTTATGTCTGTTCTGAGTCACTATGTGCTGCTTTAATAGGTTTCTTAAGACCAATCTGATTTTTCTGTTTTGTTGTTTTCCAAAATGTTTCCTAGTTGCCTCAGTGCCCGTGCCTTACACAGCTTACATTCCAATTGCTGCTTTTCTTGGGTATCTTTGCATCTCCAGCCTGACATCAACTAGTCAGTTAAGTGTTTGGTGGATGGGCTCATTGGTAGCTGAATAAGTGAACGGATGAATGAGTGGGGAAGAAAAGTTGGAAAAACAAAATACAGGAGGAATTTTGTAGACTATGTATTGTGAGTACAGTGAATTTTAATGCTCTAGAGCTTACAGACTATAAATAATGATTTATTATAAAACATGCTAACAAATCAGAATGTCCAGATTCAGATCCTGACTCTGCTATTTTCTCTGGAAAGCCCCACGGGAAGATCCCTTTGCCTTTATTAACAAGACTGTGGATATCTGTAAGGTGGGAAGAGTAACACACACTTCACAGAATAGTATGGGGATGACTTATCAAATACAGTAGCACCTACTGTAATGCCTGACTCATAATAGCTTCTAAATAGTCTCCTTCTTCTTCCTTCTGTTTAGCTAAGGCATCCTTTTGCACTTAAAAGGACCTGAATTGTTTATAGTTAAAAATAGTTTGCTGCCTTATTTATTAAACTATACAGCGGATAGCAGTATTATTAAGGAGAACTTGGTAAAAATATTTTATTGTTTGAACAAATAATTTATAACAAATTTTCAAATAGTTCTAGATTATATAATTCTATATTAACCTTAATAGTTTGATGCCATGGTTCTAATAATGGAATTTTTACAATAATAGCATCATATACCTATTCATTTGTAGTCCATGTCTTTTTTTGTATAAGATGAAATTTTATTTTTTCTTCAAAGACTTTTTAAGTTTTAGGGTAGGCTATGACTTCATTTGAACCCATGTCTTATATTTTATATCCTTAGGAAAAATACGGGCCATCCTAAAAATCTTGTCCTTTCTTATTTGCTGGTTTCTGAATAGCTATAGATATTGAAAGATTAAAAGTTTTCAACCCTAGCTTCACATTAGAAATCCCAGAGGAGATACTTTTAATCTTTAAATACCAATGCCAAGCCCCAGTCCAAACCATCCTTTCTGATGGTGGAGCCAGGGCATTATCTGTTTTCAGTCTTCCAGATGATACCAATGTGCAGCCACAGTTGGGAGCTATGAATCTAAACCCACCCTCTATGGTGTGTGTGTGTGTGTGTGTGTGTGTGTGTGGTGTGTGTGTGTGTGTGTGTGTGTGTGTGTGTGTGTGTGTGTTGAGACACAGTCTTGCTCTGTCACCTAGGCTGGAGTGCAGTGACGCAGTCTTGACTCACTGCAACCTCCACCTCTAAGTTCAAGGGATTCTTGTGCCTCAGCCTCCTCAGTAGCTGGGATCACAGGTGCCCACCACCACACCTGGCTAATCCACCCTCTATATTTAACATATGAGGAGAAATGATGTCCAGAGGTGAAACAATTGGCCCAAAGCCCTTCAGCTTAACTGAAACTGAAACTCAGGTGTTCTACCACAGACCAGTGTTTCAGGCTAATCCTAAACCAAGAATTTTAGGACATACAATTTTCTTGACGTACCCAAAAATGTCACTGTAAGGAATACTTTTTAAGTTAATTTAAGTATAACTTATTATATAGAGAAAGGAAATACAACATTATAGAGAGAGTTATCAGTTATCAGTGATAGATAAAGTATATGCTAAATTCATTTTTAAGTTCAATTAAGTATACTTCATGTATTAGATGTGGTGACTTATTCATTATTAGGTCTGTTTTGTGAGGTAGACATTATCATTCATAAATTTCATATATTTTAAATGAGGAAACTGATACACAAAGAGATCAGTAGACTTGCATTAGGTCACACAGCTGGTGAGTGGCAAAGTCAGGAAAGGAACTCAAAACATAGGACACTTAGTCCCATCTTTCTTTTCCCTTCCTAAAAATAGAACCCTATATTTGTACAATATAATTTTTGTTTTGTTTTCCATTCGGAGGCCGAGTGGAAAGGACCTCTTGGATAGGAGTGGTGAACAAAATGCACTTACGTTTCACAAAGGACCATTTTATAATTAACTTGGATGGGGCCCAGTGCGAGAGAACAGAAGAATAGTATTGAGATGAGGGGATCCTGCAGCGTCCAAATAGAATTAGAACTAGACTCAACTTGTCAAGATAAATGTTTGACAAAACCAGCATGTCTCTCCAGAATTCATTAAAATGTTGTTTGAAATATTAACAATTTCTTAAAGCAATGCTGTTGATGTTTAAGAAGTCATACTAACAAGTTTTTCTTTATTCTTCCTTGGTCTAGTTCTTTTGTGCTTTATAGAATGACTGTAATCACAAAATAATCTCCCAAAGTAGTGAAAGTTTCTCAATATAAATGATAAGGTCAGTAAAACCCAGAAAAGCCACATCCAACATCACATGAGCTATAATGCAATGAAGATGAATTTAGTAGCTAATTCAATTTGGCATCAAGTTGAGCTAAAGATTAAACATAGAAAAATAGCCAGGCACAGAAAGACAAACTTCACATGTTCTCACTTATTTGTGGGAACTAAAAATTAAAACAATTGTACTTATGGAGATAGAGCATAAAAGGATAGTTACCAGAGGCTGGAAAGGGTAGTGAGGGGTGCAGTTTTTCACAAAGAAGTGGGAATGCTTAACAGATACAAAAAAATCATTAGAAGTAATGAATAACACCTAGTGTTTGTTAGTGCAACAGGGTGACTAGTAAAAAATAATTTAATTGTACATTTAAAAATAACTAAAAGAACATGATCAGATTGTTTGTAACACAGAGGATAAATGCTTAAGGAGATGGATATCCCCTAAATAAATAAATATAGAAAAAAACTTGGATAAATGTTTCTATTAGGGAAAAATAAAGTCATTTAGAACATTAAGAACATTAAAAGAATAAAGTACACAGTATTAAACTTGAAGATAAAAAGCAGAGTTTTCAGGTCCAAAGAATTATATTCAGTGTTTGTTTATTCAACAAAGGATTTTTGTTTGTTTGTTTGTTGTTTTGTTTTGTTTTGTTTTTGGTATCCTCTATGTGCCAGAAATTGTCCTGGGTCTGGTGGTAAGAGTGGCAAACATGGGGGGAAATCATCAATAAACAGTCAAGTCAATAAACAAGGTCATTGCAGCCTTGGAAGTGCTCTGAAGAAAATAAACAGGATGTGGTCTTGGAAAGTGGATGAGAATGGCTTCTTCCGTAGAGAAGCAGCAAGGGCCTGTCAGGAGAAGCAGCATTTGAGGTGAGATCTGAAGGCTGAGAAAGAGCCAGCCACAGGATGAGCTAAATGCCTGAGATAGCAGCTTTGCATATGAGAGCAATAGAAAGGAGGCCAAAGTATGCTGTAATGTATGTCCATGTACTCACACATGCATATCCACACATGTGTGTGCATATGCGCACACACATACACACACTGAATGATGACAAAATGTGAACATCAGCTAGACTGGTATCCAGAAATCAGGATAGGTAAATTCCCTTGACATCAAATTTTGAAGTGTTCTAACTCCCTTTTCTCCTACCAAATGTACTCCCCTCACCCCAAGCACACATATGGAACTTGGAAAAACATTAAAAATATTGACTTTCAGAAAGGTACATTACATCTTTATCTCTAGTTCAGGATGTCATATCAAATGACTCCTGCTTGTACTTGGTTGGTGGATAACTTTTATAAATTCAACTATTTGGAAAACACTAGTTTTCAAAGGACTAATGTACAGCAAAAGAAAATGTCTAAGGCTGTTTTGTGCTGCTGTCACAGAATACTTGAGACTGGGTGACATATAAAGAACAGAAATTTATTGTTTCACAGTTTTGAAAACTGTGAAGCCCAAGATTGAAGGACCATGTCTAGTGAGGGCTTTCGTTCTCTGTCATATGTTGGAAGGCATCACATACCAAGAGAGCCCACAGGAGAGATGGAAGGGGCCAAACTCATCCTTCATGAGGGTGCCACTTCTCTGATAACAGCATTAATCCATGTGAGGGCAGAGCCTCTATGACCTAATTAACTCCTAAGGTGCTGCTGTCAGCACTATTGCATTGGAAATTATGTTTTTAACACATGAACTTTGGGGGACACAGTCAAACCATAGCAGCCGGCCACTATATTTTTCATGGAAAGAAAATGTATTGAGACTCCCACAAAGTAAACTTCTTTGGATGCCATGAGTGTAAAAATCTTGATTTGAGCTTCATTTCATAGCCATGGTGGCAAATCAAATTGTTAAATATATTTGTGAGTCTGTAATTATGGAGAAAGTCATTGTCTCATAATATATTCCAAAAATATTTAAATATTTGTTGGTTTTCTTCTTTTTTCAGTGTCTCACAGTCTGTCTCTTTTACCATGCCCATTTATTTCTTGACATCACCATTCATGAACCTTCCCAACATGGTTTTAAATTCAAGCTTCTTGTTTTTTCTGCTTTGGTGGGATCTTGCCATACCATTCTTTTGCCCTTCAAAGCACAATAAAGCCAAGAGTAGAGACATCCTCTTGTATCAGCATTTTGGAATCAATATTTTCGTAGGTGTTTTACAGGTAAATTAGCTATTGGATGAAGTGGAGCTTTAAGAAAGTCTGGCCCTTAAAATAACTATATTCTGGTAATCACAAAGTCATAAAACAGAGCATTTCAGTGATGACGGGTCATGTTTTTTCAGTCTTAATTTAGAATTTTTTTCAACTAACTTTGAGTTGCTGTTACAATTCAACCTGCCTCTGGTGTTTTATATGCCTTAAAACTTGTTGCTACTGTATAATAACCGGGAGAGCATAGCTGCAGGGTTCCAATTACTTTGGCAAAGGAACCTTATTACATTGTCTCCAACTAAGCATGTAATTAATGTCTCTATTTCAAGGCTATTTCAGCAAATTCAAAACCCAGAATCTATCCATACATATTTAGGGATGCATGGGAACACTTGTGATATCTTCATTGCAGCAGACAGTAATACTAGAGGAATTTTTGGAAGAATATGGAATACTTTATCATGGGTTGCAAATATTTTGTTATAATGAAAGATGTGGTTTGAAATTAAACATGTTGTTCTAAAAAGTCTCCATGGAAATAGAATATAATAGAATTACCCACCTCCTAGAAGAGTTTTTTATGGGTGAGACATTTTCAGATCGTTACGTCTGAACAGGCATTATATGGCAAGAGAGCACATAGGAGATAAATATCTGTCTACAGTGCATGGGACATTTGCACCTTGAGTATCCTGCTGGCCAGTTGTGTAGGTAAAAAGTCTGTTTATAATAATCTGAACTTAAGCTTCTCTCCATTTTGCAAATAAACACAAAGTATTTTTGCACAATCATCTTAATACTCTGAATTTTGCAGGAATGCAGCTACCATATACATGAAGAGAATATTGTGGTTAGTTTTGTTCGAAACTTTACCAAGAATTGGTCACCATTTCAAAAAAAAAAAAAATCACACCATTGATGGCAGCACAGCTTGTGGCATTTGAGTTGCCAGTGAAACATGCCCATATTATTATACATTTGCAGCAGTTGCAGTTGCGAGGATTCTGCGTTTAGGTGCCACCATCTAACAATTTAATTATATTTTCTAATCAAGCACATCATGCCCAAACATTTACCTATAGAAATACATTTTTGTCATGAATTACTTTTCTTATTTTTCCCCTTATATTATGGGGGAGTTGGCATTATGTGTGTAGGCAAATTATTTTATTTATTAATTTCTTTTCAGAATATTAGAAGGACATTTAATTACATTATCAAAGGAGAGTTACGTGAGATAAGATCAAGAACAATTCTGAAATATATCACTCCTCCAAGGAAAAGGGGGATGTGGTGCATGTGCACACATGTGCTCTTCAATGCAAAGAATGACGCAGGAAACGGAGATGGGAGAATTGGCCTTGATTTCAGCTCCTATTGAGTGTCAGGCCCCGTGCCCAGCCTTTCAAATGCATGATCTCATTTTTTGTGCACAATGCCGAGAAATGCCATGTGTGCTTTGAATCCTGTAGCCCCAGAGTGCCACATTGGGAGCTGACTGCTTGACATTTGGAGATCAGAGAATGAGAGAAAATGAGTAGATGAATATTCTTGACATTGTTGGAGTGTTAGAATTATTTAAAAGTTCTATTAAATAAGTGACAGTCTCAGAGCCTGATTTATGGTAGTTAATGAAATTTTCACAAATAAGTATTATCATAAAATTTGAAAAAAATCATAGTAGCTGAGCACACAAATTCACATGCATATGAATGTCAGTGCACGTTGGTGCATTCGTGCTTCCTATTTATAGCTTTCGGGACACATCCGAAAGTGATAAATGAACATTGAAATGCTACACATATGTTTATATCCACTTTTAGCTATAGGGTTGTCTCAAAATGTGGTATCTCCACTGAGCCAAATCCCAGGCATTTAGAAAGTACAAAAAATTTAAAACTTTAAAGTGAACCAAAGAGGAGAGAAAAAAAAAAAAAACTAAAACTGAGAGATATGGCAATCATAAACCTGGCACCAAATTACTTTTAAAGTACTGTATGAAAAAATGAAATGTATCAGAATTGGTTACTAATACTTCTTTGTTGGCTAATTGTCATCTTTAAAGACTGATAAAAGAGGACCTTTCTGTTACATGGACATCACCATGGCATTTTTAAGCCTTGAGGATAATTTTGCTGTATATAACTTTTCAGGGGTGTAAATGTAAACACTGTAATTTCAGATAAGGGACAAATTGCTTTCTTTTAAAAATGCCCAGTTAAAGCTAAAGGTTAGTACTTAATGAGGGGTGTGTGTCTGTTCATCTCTTTTTTTATTGGCCCAAATATTGCTGTAAGAAGAAATAAAACAAGGCAAAAGAGACCAAGTTCAGAGGAGAGTGTACTGTGCTGAAAAGATGGCGTTTTGCAACCACTGCAATAAAATGAAAATGACTAGAATTTCGAAAACCTTTTTCTTACGTTTCATTTGGTTGCAAGTTGCAGAAACCCAAGTAAAACTGATTTAAGCAAAAAACAAAATGTTAGGTCACCTGACTAAGAAGGCCTAGGGTATTACTTGCTTCAGGCATAGCTACATACAAGGAATTGAATTTTATTAAGTTGTCTATCTCTCTTGTTATCTCTTGACTCTGCTCTGCCTCATCTGAATTGACTTCTCTCTAGGTAGACACTTCCAACATGTTGGTGGACAGAAGCATAATATCTAAATTATTCTAATCCAAGCAAAACAGAGCTTTCTTTTTCCAAAAGTTAAAGAAAGAGGGGAGTGTGTGTCTTATTGAACCAACTTGGGTCACATGCCCATGAAGCAAATACTATAGGCTGGGGGATGAATCATGCTGATTGCCAGGCCAAGGTTATGTGTCTCCAAGATAGGAGCAGGGAGGTGTCAGCCCCACCAGAACCTGAACCAAATGCACTGATACCACAGGAAATGAGATTCTATACCCTCCAATTGCTAGTGGCCCAACCCAAGAGGGAGCAGTCAGATATTGCAAAAATTTGTATTGCATATATTATAGTAACATAAATTTTAATTTTATACATATCCCTCTTGAGATGCCAGAAGGCATAGAGAATAACGGAATTTCAAAACTGAGAAAGATCTTGTAAGTTATGTAATTGAACACCATCAATTTAAATATCTTTTGAGAATTCAGTCATCTTTAAATTGAGTCTTGCTAATTGAAAAACCTGGTTATTGTATAGCAGTGCAAAATACTAGATTGGAAGAATATAACATATGAATCAGAATTGTATTAAAAGCATTTGTTGTATATCCCAAAAATATTTTAGGAGTCACTCATTGATGTGAACTACAGGGATTATTACCAAAAGTTTACACAAAAATTATTTTAATCTGATTTTCCCCATCCCAGGTATGTTATCATTTCTAAAGTCTCTATTATTATAATGACTTTTTACGCAGTTTAAAATGTTCATTGAAAAGTAATTCTAACTTCTTTTTGTATATATATATATATTAGTTCCTCTGCTCACTATTTCTCCTAGTTATTACAGACAACAACAATTGGTATGCCTTGTTTACTAGCAAAAAACAATTATTTCATAAATATACACCTTTCAGAAAATGTCCACCTTTAAAAGAAATCCAAAGTGAACCCAAATTTACAGTCAGACACTTAAATCCAAATTCCAATAGCTCACACTAAATAGAGAAGTATTTATAATAGAAATGTATTTGTGCTTCTAATAACCAATGAGTATATGAATATTCATATTTGCCTATTATAGGCAAGTCATTATTAAATATAATTTATGGAAGAAGTTACAAAATATTAAATATATTTTGAAGTAATTGCTGAGTCCTTTGTACAAAGGAAGAGAAATCATTGTCAGTTTGAGTTTACATTTGAAAATTTTGTGACTGCCTGTAATCCCACTCCTGAGCCCGGACAATGATGTGGGTGTTGTGTTTCAAAACTAGCCAGGACCACAGAGAGCTAAAGGAGCTCTTTTTTGCCTGCAACTGGTTACCTCAATTCACTAGAGCCGATAATGAGGCTAAGGCCTGGGCTATGACCTCTGGGAACGTCCTAAGCTCCCTGGATATGAGGCCACAGACCATAGCACTGTCTCTGTCCTTAAGGAGAATAAGATTTGAAGGATATGGCCATAGTAATGCAAAACACTCTCCAGCATTATAAAGCTATCTACATAGCATGCTATCCAGTGCTAGTGGCCAGACTCTTCATTCCTGAGTCATTCACATCGTAAGTGGGAATTATAAAATGATGGGAATCTTTGCTGACCCATGAAAACTGATTTAATGTTTCAACATAATTAGCTGTCTTTGTGATATTAAGACAGTAATATTAAGTTTTGCAAGAAATACTGATTTTAAAAATTCCAAAGGTCAAAATTGAAATACAAATAGATACTGTAATGGAATTAAAGGGCAAGAATATCTAATGGTGAATCTGTTCAATGAATATAATGAGATGATTCTCAAGCAGATGAATCCCTAGCTTAAACAAGAAAATGAGCTACGCAGAGCAGAGATATAATATTGCAATTTCTATGAACTCACTGCCTTTACGTTTTGTCAATACACATTAATTCTGATTTCTTTTAGAAAAACAGAATTACTATTACAAGTATCAGCAAACGGCATGAACGTAAATACATTTTTATTTAATCCTAAATTTATCTGAACTAGCTAATTTATTCACTATTCCAGTTAGAACAGCATATCCAATAAAAACTCATAATGCCCATGAACTATACAATTCTTTGATTTATCAAAATATTAAGTATAGGCCAGTTGTGATGGCTCACACCTGTAATCCCAGCACTTTGGGAGGCCAAGGTAGGCAGACTGCTTGAGCCCAGCCTGGGCAACATGGCAAAAACCCATCTCTACAAAACATATGAAAAAATTAGCTGGGAATGCTGGCATGCACCTATCGTCCCAGCTACTCAGGAGGCTGAGGTGGCCTGAGCGGGGGAGGTCAAGGTTGCAGTGAGCAGTGAGCACGCCACTGCAACCCAGCCTGGGCAACAGAATGAGACTCTGCCAAAAAAAAAAAAACAAGTGTTCAATATAAATACTGCTTGTTATAGTTACATTGACAAGTACCCCTAACATGCTATCAGAGCTCAGACATTAAGTTAATGTTATATTTAATAGGTCATTATAGTGACACTGTTTAGCCAATTGAGGTTTTAATTGTGTAAGTAGGATACATTATAAATTAAGAAACTTTTTAGTTTTCTATAGAATAGTGGCTTAGTGCATGAATTATAACAGATTTATGGTGTGAATAAACAACAAAACATGGATCAAATTTTGGCCAGTATTTTGAGCAGGAAAAAGATCAACATATTAAATCATTAGGATATTATTTATAATTATAAATACTCATTAATTCTTTATTAGAATTATACCTTCTATATTCATTATTAGTTATGAATTAATTCTCAAGTGTATCAACTATGAATATCACCATGTGTAAGATGCTAAACCAGTCACTGAGGAAAAACAAATCAATGTGAAAATTGTTGACCTTTTTAAGAAATTTTTGGCCTAGAATGTATGCAAGATATAAAATACTAAACAAGAAGCAATATAAAGCACTCTGTGATACCCATGAGTGAATTGGGGTGTAAATCCTCTAACAGTTAAAAAACAGAACACAGTCACTATGAGATTGTAGCTAGGTCTTCAGAGATGAGTATACTTCATATTAGTAGCATGTACTTGAAAGTTCATGAGTATATCCAGATACTTCTTATCTCAATATTGCCTTGGATGTAATTACTCTACTTCCTTGAAATATCTTTTAAGCTGGGTTTAAACGTATCCTGCAAAGTTTATGTGTTGGAAAGTTAATTCCCAATGCAACAGTGTTGGGAGGGAGGGCCTAATATGAGGTGATTCGGTCATGAAGGCTCTGCCCTTCAGTGGTTTAAAGTTGTTATGACAGAAGTGACTTAGTCATCAGAAGAGTGGGTTTGTTATTCAAGCGAGTTTGGTTCACTCACTTGCTTGTGCTCTCCTGCTCTTCCGCCTTCTGCCATGGGACAATGCAGCAAGAAAGCACTCACAAGATGCAGGCCCCTTGTACTTCCCAGCCTCCAGAACTGTAAGAAATACATCTCCAATATTTATAAACCACCCAGTCTCTGGTATTCTGTTACAGAAGCACAAAATAGACTAAGCTGTTATTTCCATTTCAAGCATTAGGTTTCACTTAGGCCCATTGTAATATATAATATAATTTATAAATATGAATATTCTCAGATAGGTGCACAGAAGGGGATTGATCAAGCCCCCAGTTCATGGCATACAGAAATTAATAGTCCAGAGATTGGCTTCCTTTTTATATAATACTTCATTTAAAAAATTGTATTTGTCTACCCTATCTCCTATTTTCAATCCAACTTTCCCTATTTGTGTATATTTAATGTAGGACTGTTCACTTCATTTTTAAGTTTTTATGAATGCATATATATGTATATATACACATATATATAAAACATATAATTATGTTTTTAAATTTATAAACATTTAGTTATATAAATGTCAAAGAATGGTGTATCATCCAGGGTTCTCCAGAGAAATAACCAGTAGGATATTTTATTTATAGAGAGAGACAAAGAGAGATAGAGAAGAGAGACAGAGAGACAGATTGCTTTCAAAGAATTAGCTTGCTTACACAACTATGAGGACTGGGAAGTCTGAAATCTATAAGGCAGGCCAGCAGACCGGAAACTCAGGCAGGAGTTGATGCTATAGTCCTGCTGCCAATTTCTAAAGAAACTCTTAGTTTTGCTGTTTAGTCCTTTCGGCCAATTGAATGAGGCCCATCCACACTGTCAAGGTAATCTCCTTTACTTAAAGTCAACTGATTGTAGATGTTAACCACATCTACAAAATGCCTTCACCGCAACAACTCTATTATTATTTGATTACTGGGTACTATCATTTAGCCAAACTGACATGTAAAACTTGTCCTCATACATGGCTTCTGGTTTCCTATTCTGCATAAGATTTCCCCCTACTTCATCAAGTAACTTTATTTTAATTTAAAACTATATGCCTAGCTTCAACAACAGAATACACTTGTGGACTTAGGTTTTATATACCCATTTCAACTCAAGAAAAAGAATCTGTATTTTCTACAGTCCAGTCTGGTAACATTTCTTTGAGATCAAACATGGAGGTTCCAGAGTTGGAATGTGAAATGAATACAATAGAGGCTCTGAATATGCTGGAGGCACTGAAACTGGTTCTTGGCATCATAGTCCTTAACTGTGGGACCACCTGCAGTCCTGTTCTTGAATGAGAATGACAACCAGCCTTCCTTTAGCACATTCTACATGCCAGACCTTGGGACAAGAGCTTTTTACGCACTAATTTCTCACAGCAACCTCATAAAACTCTCCCAAAGAGTGTAACAGAATTAAATGTGTAGCCCTCCAGATGATACTGAAGAAGCATCAAGCTACTTTGAAAAAAAATATTTTAAATTTTATTTATTATATCATATGTTCTATTTACTACATTTTAAGGCCATTTAGAATAATTCAGGTTAAAACACAGGAAAAAAATTTACTTTGATTACTAGTACCTTATTGTGTACTTTAAATCTGACTCTTGATAACCAGACTAATAATTTTTTTTTT